>NC_142760.1:26393299-26698032 GCF_054948205.1 Urtica dioica subsp. dioica | reverse complement strand
ATATGTGATATTCTATAGAAAAAGAGGAAACTACCTTTTGAAGGTAATCCTCCTCCTATGAATACCCCACCTCATTCACAAATCAAAACACACAACTTTAGAGATTGAGAGCTTCTCTCTCTAGAATTTGTCCGCCCCTCTCTCTCTCTCTCTCTAACTCTTCTTGTTCTTTTGTTTCGGCACCTAGGTCCTCATTAGACCTATCATTTGTTTTAGCTCTTGGGCTCCAAGACATGTTCTTGAGTCATCGTGTTTAAAAGTGCCCACACACTAAATCCTAACCACACTCAAAGACTCTAGTGGTAGAAACTTTCGCGGTTGCTCAATAGGTTTAAGAAGACTAGTGGTAGAGGCGTGCTGCGTGGAGAGACGAACGTTTCAACCTTCCGAAGGCTTCTCGACGTTCAAGCTCAATTCGAGGTTGGTACCGAGTAAAAACTAAATGTAGTTTTAAAATTTTAAATTATATGTTCATGCGCTTTGTCTAGGTTGTAAAAATATTTTAAGTGTTTTAAAAAAAATTATATTACGTCGTTTGCTAGAAGCGATAAAACTTTTCTTAACCCTAGATCTATTCCAACTGGATATATCGGAACAGGTCACTTCAAACAAAGGATATACCTGTTCCTTTTTCTCTCTGAAGTCTGGTACACAGTTTGATGAATGCCTTGACTGCATTTGATTTTTCTTAGAGAAAATCAACCCAAGAATATCGTGAATAATCAACTACGTAGACAAAGGCGTATTTCTTACCTTAGATGCTTTCCACTTGAAACGGTCCCACCAAGTCCATGTGCATGAGCTCAAGAGGTTTGGTAGTGTTAATCTGAGAAGTGCTTTTGCGAGCAGTCTTAGTTTGTTTCCCGATCTGGCAATCTCCACAGACAGTATTGAGGTCTCTGTTGAGTTCAGGGATTCCTCTAATAAGTCAACCAACAGTGATTTTCTTCATTGTCTTGTAACTCAGATGCCCCAATCTTTTGTGCCATAAACTCTCTTATCGGATTTGCTGACCATACATCATGTGCGAGACGTTGTTCCACCTTCTCCTAGAAGATAAAAGTTGTTAGACGATCTCCTTCATGTCATAACACATGTCTTTCTTGTCAAATACTCGACATCCTTCATTGGTGAATTCCACACAATGATATTTGTTGTAAAATTTACTGATACTCAACAAGTTAGCTTTCAATCCATCAACATGAAGTACATCTTCTAACTGAGGTACTCTTTCCAGGATTCACTTGCCAACAACTTCACCTTTCCCACCATCTCCGAAAGTTACAGACTGAGTCATGTTATTCGTCATCTGCGTGAGAGTTCTTTTGTCACCATTCATATGACCATAACACTCGCTTTCGAAATACTAGCTTCCTTCTTCAACATGGCAAGAACTGAAAGCCACAAAACAAAAATATGCTTGATTCTCCACTCTTGACGGATATGAGCATGATGTTTGATGGACAAAGGCATTCTGTTCAGAAAGCAATACAGAACATAAGACAATTGGTAACACTGTTCGGTATAAACAATCTACTCAGGGGGACTGATACATCCAGGTAAAAGAAATCTACTACAATCAATCAACCAAGGTTATAGGAATATTACGTTTGACAAAGCTCTCATTCGTAAACACCTCTCTCCTTTCGTTATCGCCAATCGATATGGATCCAAGCTCCCTTCGGATCTAGAGACTCTCTCTTTCTCTCTATGCTTTACCTATTCTTCTCCCGATGATCAATAACTCGTCAATGCAACACACAATCTCACACTTAGTACGATGGTACAAAAGCTGTGAGTTGTTCTAAGCTTGTTGTTGATGAAGATCTCTGAACAAGTAGAGAGACAAGCAAATAACTATGGCGCCGTGTATATGCCAAAAACAAGGCAAAAAAACCACCAACCTGAGTACAAACCATAAGTGGGATATATATATATATATATATATATATATATATATATATATATATGGTTTGGTGTTTGAATCTTACGCGGAAAGATAAATCAATTGGATCCACCAAATCCAAGATTGTGATCCTAAGAAAATCAGGTAACTAACCAAAGGTAATTAGTTATAGATTTCGCGTGAGGAAAAGACGCAGCTGCCCTGACCTTAAGTTGTTTGAACAACTCGTTGACGCTGCTGCTTGAACAACTCGGTTACAATTTGTTTTGCCAAATAAACTATGCTATAAAAATACAACACAACATAAGATATCAATTGTTTTTGCTGTAAGATTTTCAGAGAGAGAGATAGAGAGAGATCATATTTTTGTATCATAATATTTTAGTAGCACCTCGTATATATTGCCGCTAAATTTATTTTTTATATATTTATTATTATTATTATTATTATTATTATTTTTAATAGATTGCGGTTGAAAGTGTCACTTTAAAGTGCCACTATATAACATTTTCGTAGCTGTAAGTAAAAATCATGAGCATCAAAATTAAACACTCAGAAAACAAAATAAAAAGTTTGATCTTAATGTCCACTGCCGTAGGTTGACGAATCTTGTTCCTAATGTTTGGAGTTGAGGCGTACATAAAAGAAAGAACACATATAAAAGCTCATATAAGGAAGAAAAATATTTTGTCATGTTATAGAGCTACAAGTTATGTGACTAAAATCTTCAAAGCAAAAAAAGAGACAAATTAACGAACATTATTACTATAAGTATGACTAAACATAAGAGAGCGTAATTAAACGTGTATGAAAAGTGATGCAATATTCAAACAAACGGAAACAATAGACCTATCATTTAGATTAACCAGTCAATCGTCCATTTGGATATTTTTTGTAATTAATAAAAAAGAGAGAAGTACAAGACTAACGTTTTTTTTTAGAGGCTTCCTTTAGAAAATAGCTGTGATTTTAAATATCAAAATGTTTGTTTTAAAATATTTAGGACATCAATACCCTTCAATATACAATTTTTACTATATAGTTTTCAGCATACAGTATACAGTCTTCAATATACACCATGTAGTTTTAAAAAAAGCCTCATCAAATCTGCAATAAGTTAATTTACTCTACGTAATTATGTGAATGTATTGATTAATAGTGCTGTATATAAAAAAGGTCATAATCAACTTAAATGTTTGATATTGCTAAATAATCAACGTTTGATAAATCTTAGACAAATAGTTATTTTCATGTATTTACAGATGTATATCTTAGATAAATAGTCACTTCTATATATTAAACTACGTCATTATTTATGGCTATTTACTTAATATTTGTTAAACGTTGACTATTTAGTAATATAAAACGTTTAAGTTGGTTATTTTTTTTAATTTTATGATATAAAAATTAAACGGATAAAAATAACAAGTATACAAAATGAAGGTAAAATTAACATTTCACTGACACGCAAACTAGTTTTGATCAAGGATCGAAATACCGTTACCGTTACCGTTACCGTTCTGAGCTTTCGAATTTACTGGTAACCCCCGGTACCGTAAAGGAATACCGGGGGAAGCAGGAAAAAAAAGGAAACCGGTACCATTGAACTTACCGTTACCGTAGAGGAATACCGTCAAATACCGTATTTATCGAGGGGAATTCAGAAAAGAAATATACAAAAAAACATACAAAGTACGTAGGATAAAATTCATAAAATTAAAAATAGTGTAGAATGTTTCAACACAATACCAAATTACAAATACAACAAAAAGTAACCAAAATGATAAAGTTCAACACAATCCACCAAATACTATTGCTCAACAAATTCAACATAGGATGGATACAAATGACTACTCAAAGCGACCGTATGCAGCGGTCATACAGTAATCATACCAAGTCATATAATGAGCACATGCACGAAAGTACCTGTCCAAGTGATAGTCGTACTCATACTGAGATGAACCTCCGCCATCTTAATCCGAACTGTCTCCGGATCCGCGTTGAGGTTGGACGTCCTCGTTCAGCACTCGCTCCGGATCAACTCCGATCTCTCGAGCTGCTTCAGCTACTGCCGGATCCGGGTTCTGGTTGACGTCGTCCATGTGAACTTCGTCAATCCAGCGGAGCATTTCATCGTCTCCCTCATTGTCATTCCCCGAGCGTTCGAAAGCTCGTTCGATGATATCCAAAGGATACATCGGGGTGAGGTTGTTGTCTTGAATCCGAGTTGCTTCTCGGAGCTTCAACTTCATGTTGTATGAGCAGAAAACTAGCTTCTCGAGTCTGCTGTACGCTAGACGGTTCCTTTGTTTTGTGTGGACGAGGACAAATGTACTGCAACTCCTCTCACAAGCGGAGGCGGATGAAGTTTGTGACAAAATTCGAATGGCCAACGTCTGTAAAGTCGGGGTCCAATTTCCATAAAGCTCCCACCACTCACCTGCAATCATGTGACATAAATCATATCATGTCATTTCTTACCATTCCATGACATAGTTAATGCATACAATCTCACAAGCTTACTTGCACAAAGGGTGCCTCGTGCCGAAATAGCACTTCTTTGTGAGAAGTCAACTCGAGCGTCTCGAAATGCGATTAACTGTAATGAGAAAATCAAATAAGACTCATATATTCATAATGTGATATAGCTTGTAACAATTTATAGTTTTATACCTCTCTCCCAAGAGTTGACCCATCAAGATCCGGATGCAAGAAGTCGAACACCTTTGTGACAGCGGCCGTGTGGGTATTGTTCATGGTTATATCCGGGTTAAACAACTACTTTGGATTTAGGAAGAAAGCTGCAATGTGTAGTGGATGTTCCATTTGAGTACTCCATCTGTGGTTCACGATGTCGACAACCCATTTCTTCCCATTCATCACTTCCAACTTCTTTTTCATCTCGTGGAAGACGTAGTATAGTAATCCCATCGTGGGATGCACCTCAGTGTCCACTAATCGAAGAGTGGTGTACATCGGCTCGAATATGGCACACACTTCGTGCACCGAATGCCAGAATCTGGGATTTAAACAAGTCTCGGATATGGATCTACCTGTGGGAGTTGCACTCAATTTGGAATCATCCCACCATTGACTACTGAACATCGTCCTCAACGCAGCTCTCTTCTCACAGAGACTTCTGAGAGCTAGATAGTTTGTGGCAAATCTTGTTGCGCCGGGACGGATGATTTCACCTGGGGATGTCTCCCGTAACTTGGACAACACAGTGATAGATAGTTCGGATTAATTACAAAAAAAATTAGAATCATGAACACAAACTCTAAAATTAAAAACAAGTCACAACAATTTCTTCATAAATCAATAAATAAGTTCATCATAACCTTAATTACCACTAAATAATCAAAATATTACAAAATAATTCGGATTAATTACAAAAAATTAGAATCATGAACACAAACCTTAAATAAACACTATATTTAAGTTCACAACTATCAATTTATACTTAATCTTCAAGAATTATCAAGAAATTTGAAAAATTAAACTCAAAATCATCAAAAAAAAAATCTTTAACACGTCGGGAAGCTCACGGGAAAGGGGGATTTCGACGGGATCTGGGAAGAAATGAGCTATGTCGCGTCGGGAAACAGGCGGCTCGGCAGGATCCGGACGGGATCTGGGAAGAAATAAGCTTGCTCGCAGTGGGATTTGGGAGAGAAGAAACCGGCTTGAATGGCTAAATTTTGGGGGAATCCGGGTATAAATACCCGGTTTTTTCTTTTTTTTTAAGTGAACCGGACCGGGAAGTGAGAACCGGGTTCCTTCCCGGATCCCGGTCCGGTTCCCCCGGAATCACCTGAAACTTTCGGTTTTGGTGGTTCCGGTGCCGGGGACTTCAAAAAAGGGGGAACCGGACCGGTTCCCGTCCGGTTCCCCTGGAATTTAAAACCTTGGTTTTGATATGAAATGATTACGTATGCTATTTTCACGACAACTTTAAAATTCCTCTAGCACGTGTAATTCCAACTAATATTGTTTTCTAAAAGCCTTAAGCATAAGTGTGCTTAGTACGTGTAAACTCTCTAAAATTAATTAATGTTTTTAATGGGTATTTTCGTTTAATAACCAACAAAAATATTCATGTTTTGGAAATAGCCAACGTTTGCAAACTTTTGAAAAAAATAGTTAAACAGTCTAGCTGGCATAAATGATAGCTAATAAAAATTACTTTTATGACCTTAGCTTTTTAAATTCGTCATTTTCTCTCTCCTAGTTTTGAGTTCGTCACTTTCTCTCTCCTACTTTCTTTCATACATTTTTTTTTCATAAAAATTTCAAAAATCCATATCTATCTCATATGAACTCGAAATTGATTGATTCCAAATTCTACGGATTCGTGGCGTCGAGATCTTCAAAAAATGAACCTTTGTTTTTGATGAAAAATTATATTTAATGCATCATGTTTACGTGTGTTTGTAATAACTATTCTAGAAATATTCAATAAATTTCCATTTATTTGCAGATGATTTTCGAAAATTTTCAGTTATTTCCATATCTAAGGCAGTAACATGATTTTTTTACATCTATGGTATTAAAATTATTTTTCATCCCATACAATAGGTCTATTTTTAAAGATCTCGGCGCCTCGAATCCGTAGGATTTGAAATCACTCAATTTCGAGTTCATATGAGATACATACGGATTTTTGAAGTTTTGATGAAAAAAAATGTTTGAAAAAAAGTATGAGAGAGAAAATGAAGAATTCAGAACCAAAAGAGAGATAAAGTGGCGAATACAGAAAGAAAAAAAAACCTCTAAATTGGTTTAAGGACACTTTGAGAATTTTAACCCATTACGCAACCTGCCACGTCATACATTTGGCTATTTTCCCATAACTTTCTAAACGTTGGCTAAATCCCAAACGTTAAGATTAAGATGGCTTAGTTAGTTACAAAATTCTTTTTTCATCTCTCTATATTATTAGTAAAATAAGAGTTTGTATTTTAATAATATATCAAACCTTAAAACATAAGAACAATTAAGCTAGTAACCCAATAACTCACCATCTTTTTAAAAAATATTCTAAATTTTATTTTATTAATAAAATAGTCCAACATACCGAAGTTAATTTAAGGAGTATTTACATTAATGCCCCTCTAACACCTGCACGTGTAACCCGATGCCCCCTCTACTTGAAAATCATATACACCCAACCTTAAAATCCTACATCGTAGAAAACTTAGGCCTTCTGTCACACATTGTTGACGCACGTTGGGTGTGTTCACGTTTTTAGCATCGTAGGAAAGTATCAAAATACCCCTATCGTTGATGAGTATAACACGTAATTTGAGAATTCAGGGTTTAAAAATTTCCAAATTAAATCGATCGATGAAAATGGAATGTCTCAGTCTAGAAATAGCGATCCGATGAGCTGTAGTCAGAATGATGAAGCCCAGTCTTCCAGCGATGCTCGTCGACGACCTTATTGTTTCTTGGATTGCCGAGCCTTCAACGCACATCGTGGACCGATGACAACCCTGGACGACGATTCTATGGTTGTGCTCGGTATAAGGTATGAAAATTAATATGTATTGGGATTTGACGAGTTCCCGATTTTCACAAGAATTTTTTCAGACTCGTGTTTCTAATGGATTTTAAAAATGTCTAATATACGACCTTATTCTTTTTGTGGATCTCATTGTCATCTGATTGAATTTGCAGAAGGGTGCTTTTAATGGATGTGGTTTTATAGACTGGATCGATCCACGAATGTGTAAGAGATCGATTGAGGATGTACATGGATTATTGAGGAAGATAAATCGATATGAAGTTGAACTCAGCAAGGAAAAAGAGTTCGATCGCGCGACGAAGATGTGAACGGTGGCAAAAAGAATGAAAATTGGCAATAAATTGAAGTTGAAACCAAGAAAGTGAAGCTTATGTTGATGATAATTATTGTTAGATTATTGTATTTAATTTTAGTGAAGTAATATTGTAGGGTATGTAATCTAAGTTTTTGTTTTTGTTTTTGAATGTAATGCAAATTAACTGGGTCATGTTCAACTACGTTTCGTAAGCCTGAAATTGAATGTGGACTTAAAATTTAATGAAATACAAGTGAACTTACGCACATGTTATCGGATTAGAAAGTACCAAAATATAGTACACGTACAACATGATTTATAAAGTACCAAAACAGATGTTCCAGACATACATGTAATGTACCTGATTACAAGTTTTACTACACAAAAAATAAGCCAATATTCTAATCAAACTTGTTCCACAAAATAGACATTAATCTTGGCTTCCTAAAGTTAAATAATCTAGAATAGGACCCTTGGCTGCAATCCATTCTTATTTCTTGGCACCATATTGGTCTGGAATCGTGGACTCCTTGGCACAACAAGTAATAAGATAAGTTACAACACAAATGTGGCTTGGCTTTGACTCTGATTGTCACTTACCCTTAAACTTGGAGTCTGGCTTGGAGAAAATGAAGTTTGGGTTTATCTCTGCCTCTATTGAATTGGACCAGTAGTGGTTTGGGTTTGGGTTTGGGTTTGAATCTGACTCTGTTCAGTTGGACCAGTAGTGGTTTGGGTTTGGCTTTGACTCTCACTTTGACGCTGATGTGAAGCATTAGTTGTTTGGCATTGACCCTATTCCTGGCTTTGATTTCCACTAGCACCGGTCTTCTTTTGTCATCTCAGTGCAAAGAAACAAGTAAATTAAACTGAACAAGTAAACAAATAAAGAAGATGATCACAAGCTTACCAGCTCTTCTTGTTTCCTCTTGAAACAAGTCTTTACATTATGTTCATTCTCACCACACTCTCAGCATTTTATGGTGATGTACTTTCTTGCTATTCTAGTATCACCACGAGGAATAACTTCATCATGCTCAACACGCCGTAGCTTTTTTGGCCTTTCTAGTTCAGCATCAGGTGGTCGTGACATTGGTGTTTTGCCTGTTTTAGGCCATTGCTCGAGTGGATTAATCGGATTGATGTTGTATTTGTACGCTTCATTTTTGTACATATTGGATATACGCCACTGGATTATATTGCTTTTGTCAGATGCAGGAAATGGCGTGTCCACAAGGTAAACCTGAACAACAAGTAATATTATTACCAACTACAAATATATGAACAATAACTGGAATTACATTATCAACCATGCCATAAACATACCTGAAAGATCCCACCTTTTGCAAGAACAAGTTCTGTTGTTTAGGTCAACTACATACATTGACCCGTACATATTTGTAACCTGCTGCTGACCTCCTCCCGCCCATAATGCAATATTCTCGGCCGATTGAAATTTATTTTTCTCATAAATCTTTGAGACCCGATGTCCTAACTCACCATGCCATTTGGAAGCATCAATTCTTTGTGTTGTGAATCGTTGTAGAGGGTACAGATTGATTTGTTCAAGCATTGACAATATTGGTTTTTGTCTTGCTATAAGGATAGACCTGTAAAGTATAAGTTATACATTTGTTAGTTCAACTATTGGTCTCAAAGAGGATGTCACTTGTTAGATATGATTCCATTGAAGCATTCACATAGATTGTTCAAAAAGATGTCACATTTCGGATTGGATCTAAACCCACTCCCGGTTCCAGATGGTGCAAAAAAAAAAATTTGTTCATCCTTGCACATTTATGTTCACCTTTAAACGTTTTGATCATCCAAGTTGATGTCTTTCCAACAGATGATGCAAAACATACCCAATTACAGTTAGGGTCTCTGCACTCGCCACGTACTCAATCAACATCATTTTTCTTGAAGTATATTTCTTTACCAGCCTTTATTAAATAATCTTTGATTGCGTTCTTAAACACTTTACCACTCGGGAACACTAGTCCAAGCTTGAAATCCGGATTGCGCATATCAGTGTTTGGTCTAAACTCCAGGAACTTGGGTAATTTCTTCTTTGGATATCATCGTGACAGCTTATATGTACTACTACCTCCTTGTTCTCCACTCTCTGACTCGTTACATATCCTCACATCGAACTCATCTTTGTAGTCACTGTCTTCATTCAGCTCTTCATTGACTTGGCCCTTCCCGCTGTTATTCAGCCTACTGAGTCCGAAATCTATCCCTTGTCCGTCAATAACAACTTCATCTTCATTGTGGTCATATCCATTCTCTTCTTGTACCGGACCTTGCTCTTCTACATCTTCTTCTTCTTGCTCTTCTTCATCATCATGTTCTTCCACTGGTTCAACTGCTACTTGCTCTTCTACATCATCTTCTTCTTGCTCTTCTTCATCTACTTATTCTTGCTCTTTTTTATCATCTTCAACTTGCACTAGTTTTGTGGCTTGTTCTTGCTCTTGCCCATACGGATGATCACAATAAACAACTACTTTTCGTGAGATCTCACTTACGCAACGAAATAAGAAGGGTTTCATCAGTACAAATGTACTCCTTCTGAATCGTCGACCTTACTATAGGTAGGAAATACTTTACTCTTTTTTCATACCCTAAGTTTTTCGTCAAAACGCTGTCTAAAACGATGATGGACATCGAATCCAAGTCACAGTTGTCTATGAACAGATGAACCCACCAACATACGTCATAACTTCATCGATCAATTCCATAGAACCACCGTGATAAAGTTTGATGATGAAAAAAGTCGATGGCGGATCTGAAAAGGTCAAAATATTCAATTTTAAAGTACTATTAAATTACCTTGCATTTCTATACTAATATTCCAAACACATGTACGAACAAATATAAAATGGGACCACAACCACCACCATAAACTCGAGGATACCAAATTAACAGAGAAAACCCTAATTTTGGGACCAACTAAACGAATAATCACTACAACACAACTAGACAAAAGCCTAAGTTTAGGACCACAACAACAAAAATTTACCAACATAATACCAGACAAAAACTTCGATTGCAATAGCCCTTTTCATATAAATACGTACCATATTCTAAGGCTGTACAAAACCGAACCGAAAATCAGATAAAACCGATATCCAAACCGAACCGAAACCGAAATCTGGAGCCACGTCAAATAACCGAAATTTGGATTCGGATAACCGATCCGGTTTCAAAAACTGGACCGGATATCGGATTTGATTTTAGACAAATTTGGATATCGGTTATATAACCGAATTTTTTTATTTAAAAAATTAAATTAAAAATAATTAAACATAGGTCTTTCACAACCACCTAGACCATGATTTTGGAAAGAAAAAAAAAAGTTCACAATATTTTTTACCTAACTTTTATTTTTTATTTTTTAGACTATGAATTATTATTTTAGAGCTTTATATGACTCTTTTTGTACTCGTATTTAAATCATTGTAATAATTTTAGAACTAGATATGTATTTTAAAAACTGGATAGCCGGTTTGTTTAAACCGGATATAAAACTGGATCCGAAATTTAAAGAATCGGATAACCGAATTTTGAAAAATGGATATTGGACCGGATATTGGATTTAAGAAACCGCATAACCGAATATTCAGATAACCGAATTTCGGTTTTAGACTAAAATGGACCGGATATTGGACCAAATTTTTAAAAACCGAATATTCGGATTCGGATATAAAAAAATGTAAGAAACCGAACCGAACCGATCCAGTTTCAGTCCTACCATATTCAGGCATTTTTTTTCTGGCAGTTCTGCAGGAGCTTCTCGAACTGGACTCTTCTTCTTTGCCGGCAATTTCCCTTTGGATTTTCGAACTGGGGTCTTCTTCTTCGCAGTCGACTTCGTCTTTGCCGAATCGCATTTACGTTTTTTTTTCTGCTTCTTGAATAAGCATTAATTTTGAAACGTCGATACAAATTCATTCCTATTTTATTTACCTTTCATTATTATTTGATTACATTATTACTTATATTTATCCAATAACATTTTTACTCTTGTCACGTGCGAAAAACGTGACCACACACCTAACGTCTGTCAACAATGTGACAGAAGACCTAACTTTGCTACGATGCATGATTTTAAGATTGGGTATGTACGATTTTTGTTGAGGGGCATCAGGATACCCGTGCAGGAGTTAGAGGGGTATTTATGTAAATACTCCTTAATTTAATTAATTGAACACTTAATTTAATTAACTTCGGCCTGGTGAACTATTTCCATAATTAAATGATACTTGTGCTAGATCCTTAAAAATAGATAGATGATTGACTAGTTGCAACAATCACTTGGGTAATCAGGCCAATAGTCCAATAGTCCACCCTGCTTTTAAAAAAATATCTAAGTTTCATTTTATTAAGAAAATATAGTCCATCAGACCGAAGTAAATTAATTAACTGGTTAGGTTAATTTAATTTACTTTGAAAAATTACGCATCAGACTGAAATTAATTAAATTAACCTAATCAGTTAATTAATTTGCTTCGGCTTGGTGAACTTTTTTTTTTTTAATAAAATGAAACTTTGACTAAAATCTTAAAATAAGCTAAAGAATTAGCTAGTCGCAACCAACTATTCCTATGTTAATTAATATAATGTAATAATACTTTAAACATAGATTATAAATGTGTTTCAGATCATCTGTTACAACCTTAAAGTCAGCCAAAATAAATAAAAATGAGGATTGTAATAGAAAGAAATAAAAAGCACACGGGGATGATTATGGATCCAAAGTAAACACATTGAAGAAAATGTATATAAACAACCGTTATTAAAATACATGTGATATATGCAACCAAAAAGAAAATAATACATAAACTACGAGAACCTATCATACAGATTGTTCAAATTTATTCGTTACATTACACAACCGGTGCATTATAATAATAATAATAATAATAATAATAATAATAATAATAATAATAATAATAATAATAATAATAATAATAATCATAATAATATATTGCATGAAGCTTATTACCAAACCCATCATACTTGTTGATGAAAGGACTTATATTGATTAATTAGCCAGTGTTTCTGAGGATAGGGCAGCGAGAGGAAACACCAAATGCTGCACCGGAAGAACCATCTTTGTCAAGTTGTTTACCCTTGAGAAGCCCTCCTATCAGCTCTCCACGGTCGTAAAAGAACTCTACGCTAACCACTTTCTTGTGCTCATTCATCTACACCATGCCCATCGATTAGTGGACGAAATATTACTTGAAATATGATGAGATGAATTGGTAGGGTAGAAAGTAGTAGACATACCTGGAAGATGCCAATCCCGTAGAACTCGACCATTTCTCCGGTAGGGGCGTGGCCGTGGAACGGGCCTTCCATGAAACCCCAATGCCTGAACTTGTAAACCATGAGGGGCGGCCCAGAGTAGACCTCGAGAACTTCCAAGGCGAACCCGCGCGGGAAAGTGGTTGTGAACGCCTTGTGAGCCGAATCCACTGTCTCCTTGTACGGATTGTATCCCATAAGTTCCTCCGGCATCGAAGTCTGGAGCATTGGGATGTACCCTCCCCCGAAATTCTTTGCGATTTCTTCCAGGTTTATAGCCTTCCTTCCTGCATCCAAATTGCGCATACTTAATCTTCTTTTTTTTTTTTTATCTTTTTACTATTATTTATAAATAGTCTCCTAACATGATGAATATATTGATAAAGCCAAATAGGCTAGATTAAAAAAATTAAACTCAACAGAAAATTCAAACTCTTTAACAGAAAGATGAAATGTGGATCACAAATACAATCATAATAATACAACAATAGTGGTTTACTAGTCTTTTCAGGTGACACGTACCACCACACGTCGATTATATTTTACGGGGGATTTTGCCCGATTGAGATCCACGTCCGAAGAAAACAAATTATATCTCATATCTACGTTTCAGATCTAGAGAATGAAATTTAAAACTACAGTGATCAAAGATCCGGTAGTATAAAAGACAGATTCATGTCTAAATTATTGAAACGATAAAAAAATAAGAGAAAAATAAAATCATAAAAACTCCTCCATTCGAGAAACAGTCGATCGATGTTGATGTAAATGATGAATATGAGCTTGTAGTGGTAAGGATGAAGAAGATTCTGAGCTCCGGACGACGATCGTGAAGAATCACCTTAAACTTGACGAAAAATAGATGAAAACATCGAGGAAAAAAAAACCCTCCGATGTTTAAGACCACATAGTCTCATTTCCTAATGCAGGCGGCGCCGACGGCACCAAAACTTTTAATCTCTTAGTAATAGATGTTATATTAATAAAAATGGATTTTTTTCTTCATAAAATTAGGGACTTTTTATTTTTAAAATTACGATTTGATATCCTTTAAACTCGTATCCTACATTTATAGGAAAAAAGAAGAACAATGGGATGAGCAAAATCACAGACCATTGAGACTGAAAGTGTAGTTTTGTGGGTCCAGCGTCTTGAAGTCAATGGGGTCAATTTTGTGGAAAACCTCCATTTCCCAAGTCTTTACAAAGTTTTGCACTTTTTCTCCAAGTGACCCCTCAGCCCATGTCTGCCATAAATATTCAATTACTTTCACATCTTAATTATTTAGTTAATTTAAAACGATTAAATATTACTATTTTAACACATCATTATAAAAATAATCATAAAATAAATTTTTACAAATTTATTAGTAAATTAATTGTGAAAAGACTATTGTATTAATAACGAAATAGTTGAATTTCGTGACAGATCAATCATAAAATTCAACAATTTTGTGATCGATCTGTCACGAGATCCTAAATTTTGTGATCGATCTGCTACAAAAATTAGAGAATTCGTGATCGATCTATCATGAAATCTAGCAATTTCGTGACCAATTTCATTAAAAGTATCACAGTCATTGATAAAAAATAAAAGAGGTAAAAAAACTAAAAAAAAAACATAATATAATGATTTAAGAATTTTATCCTTCAAAGTAGAATTCTTTTTAGCTGTATTTCTTTTGACTTAATTTTTTTTTTAAAGTTTGTACACCATATGAAATTCACTTTATAACGTTGGATTAGTATTTGACATCTAAATTATCGGTTATGAATTTAGATATTAGTTTTATTTCACATACTATTTCCCCACAATTATTCACTTCCACTTTCTTTTGCTTTAAATATGCATTAGATCCAATAGGAGGACAATAAATCAAGTGATTTTTTTCATATATAAATATATATAATATATTTAGTGGAGAGAGATATGAGTATGTGACCTTGGTTCTTCCTTCTTCAAAGAGTTTGTTGACAACGTCATAGTTTGGAGGAGCACCGTATTTCCACTTTGTATTCTTCTCTTCGTCTCCTTTCAGAAGGTAACGATATTTGTCGTCCGCAACATCTCTGGACCCCATTTCTTTCACTGATATTCTGAACCAGAATTTTGTAACGATGCTATTATGCAAGCGAGGTTCTCAAATCCCTGATATTATGTAGTATTTTTATAGGCATGGAGATACAAGAAATGTCAAAATGTTATGGTTTGAGACTAACTGATGTCACAACACGAGAAGAAATGTCAAATTATATTCATGGGCTGGAAAAGTATTTGTGCCATGTGCTGATAATATTAATATTTCTATTGAATTTAGGTTAGTGGCTAGAATCAACCTGATATATATATATATATATATATATATATATATATATATATATATATATATATATATATATATATATATATAATATTCATGTGCTGGAAAAGTATTTGTGCCATGTGCTGATAATATATGTTGACCTGTAAAATTAGTACAACAATATCTCACGAAAATACACAGACTCCGAGTACGAGGGCTCCGAGTACAGAAGTGATTTAGGCAAGACTTTCTCTTTATACAGACGAATCTAATACAAGAGAGCAGTGTTTTCTAGATATTTCAAGTGAAAGAAAGTGTGTAAAAAGTCCGTGCTTCGTTCTGTGCCGCTGCTTCTATTTATACTCGTCTGGTCGTGTCTTTGACGATTATTCTGAAGAACGTGGGGTGATCAATCCCACGTTTTGGACGGTTTTGGGTAACTGTCCCACGCTGAGGTGGACGGTTAATACTCTTCGTATGGTTCCTGAACCGTCAAGGTGTGCGTTTTAGAGTTTGAAACATGTTTTCTATTGATTTTGACTAGTCTTTGACCCACGTTCTTCTCTTCTCTTCGAAGTTCTGATCGGTGGGTTTCGTTCTTAACTTATGAACGGTTCGTTCCTTTTCAATGGATGGCCCTTAGGTTTACTTAACCCGAGCTCGGTGCTGGATTCTTTTCTCTGCTCGGGATTCCGACTATTCTTCTCGGAGTCCGACTAATTTATCCCGTAACAGCTGCCCTCCCGTTTCTTAGTATTATTAGCAAAAATGGTAAGGAACTATTTCGGTTTAATTCATGACCGTGTTCATCTTTGCTTATTTACCTCGGAATGATCCGAGTAGAATTCTCATTCTTTTTCCTTTTTGCAGGACATCGTACGACGTCGTTTGATTTTTGGCATTACCGAACCGTAGCGTCTTTTGTTTTGACGGTCAGATGTGTTTGGCTTCTTGGACAAGCTTAATCATTGCCGTTTGTATGGTCTTTATATAAGACCTTTTTCTCAAATTTTGAATTCATTTTGCTTTTTCTTCTAAATTTTAGTCTCGGAGCGTTCTCGGCTTGATCTGCTTATTCGGACCGTGCTATTAGCTCTCTCGCTTTTTACTCGGATCTTCCGACCTCCAATCTTGTGGGTAAGGCTTTTTTATCATTGATCTGATACATCCCTTTTGCTTTGAGATCGTTATTCGGCGATCTATATTTTCTTTTGCTTCTCGTATTCGGACCCTTCGGACTTTAGGGATCTTAGTTTCTTAACTTCCTTAGGGCTATGGGAGGACTTGCGCGTCCTGATCTGAGTTTTGACCCTCGCGTTGTTCGACGATCGGAGCCCGATCCCGATAGCGTTATCTTGTCGGATGGGTCCTCGTTTCCTTTTCTCAGGAGTCGCGTCTGGTATCATATTCCAGAGATCGGATGGGACCGCCCTGTAATGGCCTTTGATGAATCATGCGTGCCTCCTAGTCCTGAGTCCGAGGGGGTTGATAACGAGAAAAAGGTTTTTGACTCGTCTTCCCTGTCGTGTAGGGACACCATGGTTGTGGAGATATCGTCTTCGCCCGCCTCTTCGGGGGAGAACGGGTCGGAATCTCGAGATTCAACGAGCCTATCTCTTTTACAGGACCGAGGAGAGGGCTCTTCTCAAGGCATGCCGGGTCCAAGTGGGAGGACGTTGGGGTTGATCTCCCAGAGGAAGAGGATGAGGCCTTGGTCTTTGAACGGAAAGAGGGCCAGTTTTCGGCCAAGGTTTGGACTTCTCGGGTTACCGAGAAATACATACAAGGGCTGAGGGAGGAATTTGAGATAGCTGATGGAATTATCCTCTCGGCACCTTTGGAACACGAGAGAGCCGATCAGCCTCCTGTCGGAAAGATTGCGTTCAATAAGGCTATTTTGAACGTGATCGGGGGGTTGCCAATGCATCCTCTCATTTCCCAGTTCGTTTCCGACCTGGGTTGTTCTCCTACCCAGCTCGTCCCCAATGTGTATAAGATCTTCGTCGGGATGGCCGTGCTATGGGCGAAAATTTATGATCGCCTTGTCACTTTGCAAGATTTTTCGCAATACTACTCGTTTAAGTCGGCCCCAGGGCAGCATGGTTACTATTATGCTCGGGCCAATGATGATCAGTCTAAGGTGGTTACTCGCCTTCCAACCAGCCAGAAAAATTGGAAAGACCATTTCTTTTGGGTTGAAGGGAACGCTTCTTATGAAAGGTGCCCCATAAGGGCTCTGTTCTCGGAACTGGGTGTGACTCTGGTTCAGAATTCTTATTTGATAAACTGAGCCAGGTTTTTGTCCTGGGTTCTCATATGTTTTATGTTTGGTTCCAGGTTCCCTTCCGCAATACCCCGAGGACGAGCGACCACTCCACTCAGAAATTTTTGATCTTTCAGAGGCTCATCGGTCGACGTTTTTGTTGTCGGACCCGGACCTGCTCGACCAATATTATTATTACCCCTATTCAAGTAAGTATTCTACTTGCCCTTTATCAACTTGCATATGTTCCAGTCTTCTCTCATTTTCATTTTTGTTTCTTAACAGAGATTGCCCAGATGGCGAAAAAGAAATCCGTTCCCGAGCTGATCCCTCCCAATCCGAAACGTGTCAAGGCTTCTAAGGCTTCGGCTGCCAGCAAGCGGGCGGCCTCGTCTATTTCGAAGGTTTCGGAGCCTCCGAGCTCTTCTCCGGTTAAGAGTCTGGCCGAGCCTTCTTCTGCCTCTGATCCTCTGGCTCCGGTTGTCACTTTCCTCCGCGAGCGTTTCCCTGCCGAGAAGGTTCAGGAGGTTCTCAGGTTCGAGCCTTTGGAGAGGCTTAACCAGGCCACCGATTTGGCGGTTTCGGTACGTTTTTACTCATCTAGTCGGCATCTTTTCCCCTTTTTGATAACTCATTGTGGCTGATCTTTTGATCGTTGCAGAGTTTTGTCAGTATGACCGGTCTCGTCGGACTGCTAGGCTCCGAGCTCACTTCCCTGAGACAAAGGAATGACCGATTCCTCAAGGAGAGAGATGATGCCAGGGATGAGACGGCCAAGGTTAGGTCTGAGCTAACCCGGAAGTTCCGAGAAGACCTTGAGGCTGCTCGCTTAGCGGCGGTGGAAGAGTACAAAGCTTCCGACGATTATCGTGATATGCGCGATGATCTCTATACCGCTGGAATGACCGAGGCTGTTCGGCTCCTTGGTCCGAAGAATCCTACTCTGGATGCGACGGACCTCGATCTCGACTCGGAGTCAAGGGTCAGCGAAGAAGGCGACCAGGAGTAGAGTTTATATTTGTTGTTTTTTAATTTCTGCTAACCCGCTTGGGTTTTGAACAATTGATCCGTGGTCGGATCTTTATTATGTAATTTTCGTTTTACCCTTTCGGGTTTTGAACAATTGATCCTTGGTTGGATCTATATTTTGTGTAAATTCACTTGAGTTTCAAAATTTTGGCAAAGTAAAGTATAACTAGGTATATTTTGAATCTTAAGTTTTCTAAAAAACTGTTTGTTAGTTATCTAGCCGCCCAGTTTACTTTGTTGAAATGAAAGATAATTAATACACAATGTGATAAATAACACATAATGTGATTTCTTGACAACATAAGTAATTCCGAGCAGAGGAACGAAAGATAAACAATTACTTGAAATCATAAGTACGTGATTACTTGAAATCATATATAATTCCGAGTAGAAGATCGAAAGATAGAAAATTACTTGAATTTATAAGTACGCGCGACCAAGCCGCTTTTTCGAAAATGTAAACGCGATACATGCGACCAAGCCGCTTTTTGAAAATTTAACAAGTAAAAAACTTAAACGTAAAATCGGCGAAGGTGCTCAGCATTCCAGGGGTTTTTCTCCATATCGCCGCTCAACTGTTGTAGTCGGTAGGCCCCGTTTCCGATGTCTTCTCGGATGATGTAGGGTCCTTCCCAGTTTGCGTTGAAGGCTCCTTCCTGGTGGATTTTGGTGTGGAGAAAAACTCTTCTGAGGACTTTGTCGCCGACTTTGAATGATCTTGGTCGGACTTTCCTGTTGAAATACCGAGAAACCTTTTGTTGGTTAGCTAGATTTCTTAATCTGGCGTTTTCTCTTTTTTTCTTCTAACAGGTCTAGACTAATTTCAAGCATGTCGTTGTTTACCTTTGTTGAGTAATTTTCTCTTCTCATTGTTGGTATTAAGACGTCGGTCGGTATGGCCGCGTCGGAACCGTATGCGAGGGAGAAAGGCGTTTCGCCAGTTGCGGAGTGCTCGGTGGTCCTGTATGACCAGAGGACTTCTTGGAGCATATCTACCCACTCTGACTTTTGCTCGTCTAACTTTGTTTTCAGGCCGTGTTTTATTGTTTTGTTGACGGCCTCCACCAATCCGTTGGACTGTGGTCTGACTGGTGTATAAAAAACTTTGTTAATGCCATATTTTTCACAAAAACCTTTGAAGGAATCACAATCGAACTGAGTTCCGTGGTCGGATACAATTTTGACTGGTATTCCAAACCGAGTAATGATATTTTTCCATACGAATTTCTCAATTGCATGGGCCGTTATTTTATTTAAGGGCTCGGCTTCAACCTATTTTAAAAAATAGTCGATGGCTACAATCGCGTACCTGCATCCGCCTCGGCCTGTTGGCAAAGCTCCGATTAGGTCTATTCCCCATTCTGCGAACGGGATCGAGCATGAGAGAGAGATGAGGGGGTTAGGTGGAAGCCTCGGTATGTTTGAAAACTTTTGACACTTGACGCATCTTTGCGCCATACGCCGAGCATCGGCCTTTAATGTTGGCCAGTAGAGTCCCTGTCGGATGATCTTTTGTGCCAATGCTTCGCATCCGATGTGACTTCCGCATATCCCTTCATGGATTTCTCTGAGAGTGTACTCGGCTTCTTCTTCATCTAGGCATTTGAGTAGAGCTCGGGAAAATCCCCTTTTGTAGAGATTCTGACCTTCGAGGAAATATCGGGCAGCTCTAAACTTCAAACTTCTAGCCTCATTTTTCTCTTTGGGTAGAGTTCTGTGCTGCAAGTATTCCCTGATCGGAGTTTGCCAAGACTTTCGTCGCTCGACCTAAAGCACACGGGGGGCTTGCTCAATGCTGGGCTGCCCAATTTTGATCACTGGGATTGACTCCGAGTCTGATCCTTGAGTGGCGTGCTTTGCTAATGCGTCGGCCTCTTCGTTCATGGCCCTTGGGACTTGGGTGATCTCGCAAAGTTCGAATTTGCTTGCTAGGTTTCTAGCTTTCTCGGCATATAGCGACATCTTTTCGCCTTTTGCCTGAAATTCACATTTCATTTGATTAACAATTAACTGAGAATCCGAATATACTTTGAGCTTTTTGATTTCTAAATCTTTTGCTATTTGTAGCCCATGTATCATAGCTTCGTACTCAGCTTCATTGTTCGAAGTATTAAAATCGAATTTTAAAGCGAATTTTACCTTGTCTCCTTCTGGACTGGATAGCGCAATTCCGACCCCGGACCCTTTTTCGTTGACTGCTCCGTCTACATACATGTCCCAAATCGGGAACTCAACTGGCCTGTGACGACCCGACTTTTCGGACCGTCTTACTTATCTTACTTTTTAAAACTTAAGAAAATTTGAGGTAAATTTTTTTTAAAAAAACATAACTTAAAATATAAAGTTTGAAAACTCGTAACCTAAAAATAAATTTTCATTTAAACTTGATGAACGAAAACAACCAAAAAGTCGAAGTTGCATAATGGAAATTTAAAACCAACAAAATACCATCGTAAAATAAATACCATAAATAAAGTCGTAACCTTTAACGAAATTGAAAAACATAACTTAAACCATGAACAATAAAACCTTGGGTTTGGATTATTGAAAAACTGAAAGCAAAGCGGAAGTCTTTTATTTTCGAAAACGGCAACCATAACCCAACCCTCTCGCTATCGCCGCCGCTGATCCACCCTCCTCACTTGTTCATATGTTGTTTACCTACAACACGGACGTAAATACATAGAGTGAGCTAACGCTCAGCGAGAATAACTATAACTCACAAAACATAAGCCATAAAACAAAAATGCATGAACCGGTTATTAGTACTTTAAATTTTAACCGTGACATTAGATACCCTATTAAAAGTCTATCGTATTTTAGTTCGGGGGTCCCCTAGAGTAGCCGTACCGATTTCAGTGTACACTTTGGTAACGAACCATGGGGCTGCGACCTCCCATAGTACGCCCCATCACATACATAAACATATGAGGAACTCTCTATGTGAGCCCGTAGTTCGGCTCGAGAAATTCCTCTAGGTACCTCCGTAATTCGAGGCGGTACGACTCTCTTGCTTACTTAACTTATTAATCGTGTTTATTACGTTAAAAGCATGAGCGACATAAGATAAAAACATACATGATAACATAGCTAGAAACATAAGACGTGTTATAGATATTTTAATACACAGCATAAGATAATAACATAAACTCACATATCGTCATATCATATCATAACAAGCACATTCCGAACAAACACGCACACACAAAAATTAACACAATACATAAATACTTCATATCACATAATACGTATTATATATATATATTTTTTTAACTAATCCGTGTTGCAGTGAGATTATTCTCACCTGGATATCGGAATTACGATCGAAGACCGTCGAAGGAAAATGATGCTCTTAATGACTCGGAACCTAAACGGAAAAGGTTGACTATTACTTATCAGGTAAGAAAAGGATTTAATACATGACTTAGTTTCTGGAAATTTTCAGAAACGAGATCCGACGTGAAATTACTAAAATACCCTTGGCTATTAGGGTTTCGGAGAAAACTGAAACTCTGGAACAATTTTTGTAAAAAATCAAGTGCGTATAAAATATAATTTTGAGCACTTTTTGTAAAGGCATCACGGCCAAAATAATTTTTTAACTATTTATTAAAAATAGAAGAATTGCTAAAACTAACTTTAAAATTTTTGTCAAAAATTGTCTGCTTACTGTTTTGAAAATAATCAGAAAATATTTTGTATTTGATAAAAATATTTTTCAATTAAAGGGTTAGATAGAAGACATTTAAACCTAACTTTTCCAAAAAGAATCAACGCAAAACCAAATTTGTTGAATCCACGGTAAGCGTTTAAAGTCTGAAAATCGAGAATAGATCTCAGGTCTGTGCACTGATTTGAAAATAATCGGAAAATATTCTGTATTTGATAAAAATATATTTCGATTGCAGATTTAGATAGAAGACACTTAAAACTAACGTTTCCAAAAAGAATCAACGCAAAAACAATTGTTTTGAGACCAGCACAAGCGTTTTAAGAAATCGTTTTCAAGAAATCCGAACCAGATAGAAAAGGAAGCATACCTAAAAAGAGCTGCGAATTTCTAAACCAAGAGAGGGATGAGGGAGATAGAGCAGAGAAAAGAGCGTTAAAAGAAGAGGAGAGGATGTTTAAATAGGATTAAATAAACCCTAAAAGCCCAAACCTAAAAGCCCAAACCCTAATCCTACTTATTTTCTTAATATATTAATTATTATTATTATTATTATTATAATAATAGGCATACACACGCTGGATTGTACCTATATTATATATATTATATAAGATATCCTAATATGTATATATTACTTACGTATATATATATTATTATAGATATATATTATAATAGATATATATATATTAGGGTATGAATAATGTTATATATATATATATATATATATATATATATATATATATATATATTACTTACGTACCTAACCTTTACTTTATAACTATATATATATTTGTATAACAATATATGTAAAGTTATACACACATGATTTATTTATAATATGTATAATTTATATATATATATATCTCTATTTTATAATCAAAAGAGTATATTAATTAAAAAAAATACCCTAAAGCATACATAAAAGAAAAACTTCAAAAACTACCACATAAACAAAATCATTCACTATTACTTTAAAAAAAATAACATCACTCGAACACCAAAAATTTTAGCTTTTTAATTAAGCTAAAAATTTGGGATTTCACATGGCCTGTATGTGAACTCTGCAATGAAGTCAGCGACTGCCTGCCCTTTAATTGCTGGTCGGGGGCTGAAGTGTATGTCATATTGTGTCAACTCAATTGACCATTTCAATAGCCTTCCGGACACGTCAGGCTTTTGCAGCACCTGGCGCAGTGGGAAATTGGTGAGGACCGTAATCGGATGTGCGAGGAAGTAGTGTTTTAGCTTCCGAGAAGCAGTGATGAGGGCGAAAGCTAGCTTTTCGAGTTCCGGGTATCTTCCTTCCGCCTCGTTAAGGCGCCGCGAAGTATAATAAACCGGGACCTGGTGTTTTCCCTCATTCTTGATCAGCGCTGAACTTACTGCATGTTCCGAGACGGCTAGGTAGATCTCCAGGGGTTCTCCTTCCTGCACTTTCCTTAAAGTCGGAGGCCATGCCAAGTGTTCCTTTAGAGATTCGAAGCTCTCGTCGCACTGCTTGGTCCATTCAAATTCCTTGGAGCCTCTGAGTATATTGAAGAAATGAATGCTTCGGTCGGTAGACCGAGAGATAAAGCGACTTAATGCAGCTATGCATCCTGTCAGTTTTTGCACTTCTTTGATGTTTCGTGGTGGTCTCATGTTCCATAGGGCTGTGATCTTTTCTGGATTCACTTCAATGCCTCGTTCATGAACGATGAAACCTAAGAATTTACCTGCAGAGACACCAAACGTACATTTTAGAGGGTTTAGTTTCATGCGATATTGCCTTAAAAGTTCGAATGATCTTCTAAGATCATTCGTATGTTCAACTATTTTTCGGCTTTTAACTAACAAGTCATCGATGTATGCTTCCATCGTAATCCCGAGTAATTCGGCGAACATTCGATTTACTAATCTTTGATATGTTGCTCCAGCATTTTTTAACCCGAAAGGCATTACCGTGTAACAGTATAGCCCCCGATCAGTTATGAATGCCGTATGGTCCTGGTCGGGACCATACATAGGGATTTGATTGTAGCCAGAGTAGGCATCCATAAAACTTAGGATTTCATGGCCTGCCGTGGCGTCTACCAACTGATCTATTCTCGGCATAGGAAAACTATCCTTAGGGCAAGCCTTGTTCAGATCTGTAAAATCCACACAAGTTCTCCATTTCCCGTTAGGTTTCTTGACCAGGACGGGGTTGGCTACCCATTTAGGATATTTAGTTTCTTTTATTGATCCGTTAGAAATCAGTTTGTCTACTTCTTCTTTTAGAGCAGTATACCTTTCGGAGTTTAAAGCCCTTCTCTTTTGTCTGATAGGTTTTTCTTTAGGATCTATATTTAACCTATGACATGCTATTTGAGGATCTATCCCCGTCATGTCGGACTGTGACCAGGCAAATATATCTAAGCTATTAGATAGGAGAGTAATTAAGTTACTTTTGGTACATGATTCAAGATATTTTCCAATCTTGAGCTTCTTCTCAGGTTGCTTTGGGTCTGGGGCGACTTCCTCGACTTCGTCTCCTGGGCCAATTTCTTCTCGGCTCGGGAGGCGTGGGTCAAAATCTGAGTCGATCATCATAACCTTGTGGACATCTTTGTCCTGACTCTCTTTGAGATAATTCGCATAGCAGCTCCTTGCGATAGCCTGAGTTCCGACTACTTCACCTACCCCGTGCTCGGTAGGGAACTTCATCTTCAAATATTCCACCGACGCGACGGCCCCGAGGGACTGCAAGGTCGGCCTGCCAATGATCGCATTGAACGAAGATTTTCCGGGGACCACTATCCACGTTGTGTTGGTGGTTTTACTCCTCGGGTTCTCTCCCACAGTTATTGGGAGTGAGACTAATCCCTTGGGCTGGATTGAATCTCCTGTGAAGCCATAGAGATTTTCAGGGGAAGGAGCCAACGCGTCTTGCTTAAGACCCATCTTATTGAACGTGTCTTCATAGAGCACGTCAACAGCACTTCCAGTGTCCACCAAAATTCGGTGTACATTCCTGTTGCCGATTAGAGCCGAAATGACCAATGGATCGTTGTGAGGATACATCACCCACCGAGCATCTTCTGCTGTAAAGGTCATAGGCTCCGAGCTAGCTTTGGCTATCTTGTTAGGCCTCTGCTCGGTTGTAAACAAGATCTGCCGGGGTCCTGCGTAGGCTTCCCTTACATAGCTTTTTTGAGCGCTCCTTAAAGTTCCTCCCACATGTGGTCCTCCGACTATGAGTGAGATTTCGGCATACGCCTCACCTTTCTGTTCCTCTTGTTCCCCTTGCTCGGCCTTGAATTTCTTCAATGCTCCTCTTCGGATTAGAGCTTCTATGGCTTCTTTGAGGTTGAAACAGTCGGCAGTGCGGTGACCGATGTCCGCGTGGAAAGCGCAATATTTTGTTTTATCTCTCCTTGAGATATCTTTCTTGATCGGCCTTGGCTTAGGGAAATCTTCCTTGTCCTGTGTAAGACTAAATATCTCCTCTATCGGGGCATTGAGCTTATGATATTTATCGAACTTACTGGAAAAAGGTTTCAGAGGTCCTGCTCCCGACCGGCTCTTCTTCGGTGGGCGGTTGTCCTCAGAATGTCGTTCCCTATGCTCTTCTCGGTAGCTCTTCGGCGGCTTTGCTTTTCTTGCCGCCAGCCTTGCTTCCTCCGCGTTGATATATTTCTGAGCTCTCTTCAGGAAATCGTTGTAATCCCTTGGACTAGTCTTCTGAAGTGACCACCAGAATTCTGATTCTGTTCGGACGCCGGAGGAGATCCCGAAGAGCTTAAAGTCTTCGTTCAGATCGTCAACTTGAAGAGCTTGCTCCGAATAGCGATTAATAAAATCTTTTAGAGACTCGTCATGGGCTTGTCTTACCGCCAGCAGTCTTTCTTTGGGAGTTTTCCCTGAGCTGGAGCCGACAAACTGTTCCATGAATTTACTAGATAGCTGTTTCCAGGATCCTATGGAGTTTGGCTTTAATTTTCTGTACCATTTTTTGGCTGAGCCAGTCAGAGTGATAGAGAAAGCTCTGCACATAACTTCTGGTCCGGCTCCTTGCAGCAACATCCAAGAGGAAAAGGTGTCTATATGGTCTCCCGGGTCGGTCTTTCCATCGTATACTGGGATGCTTGGCATCCTAAAACGATCAGGCAACGGGTGTTCTAACACGCGGGCCGTGAAAGGGGAGATAGCTTCTCCGACTTTCGGAACAAACTCCTTCTGACCTAAGGCTACCTCTTCGATCCGACGTTTCAATCTTCTAAGATTTGTTTTGTTGGTGCTTGCACTGTCTTCGGTCTCCGAGCTTTCTAAGCTGTGCCTGAAAGTGCTTGAATGTCCTTTGTCCATGCTGGGCTGGTACCGATCAGGAATCTTTTCCTGACTGTACTGCTCCTTCTCGGACTCAGAATCATCTTCCATCCTCTCATACCGATCTCTAGCATGTTTCCGAGGTTTCTTAACCTGCGGATCTTGCCCGATGGGTTCTTTCCCTGATCGGTGCGAGGGCTCTTCATCTGGGATCACTATGGCGCTTCGCAGTGTGACCCTTTTTGCCTACAGCCTTCTCTTCAAATCCCTGTTATTTGCCTCTAAGACCGAGAGACGCTCTTGCATCTGTCTGAATTGTTCTTCGAGGCTGGGTTCCGGAAGGAGTTCAGCTATTTCTTCCGAGGTGAGAGGCAGGGTGCGGTTATGGTGCTCTATCTCCGTCTCCTGGTTAGAGACAGCGTTCACGGGTGCGGACGAACTAGCCATATTCTTCAGCTGGTCTCCCTCCTTCTAGCGCCAACTGTTGACCTGTAAAATTAGTACAACAATATCTCACGAAAATACACAGACTCCGAGTACGAGGGCTCCGAGTACAGAGGTGATTTAGGCAAGACTTTCTCTTTATACAGACGAATCTAATACAAGAGAGCAGTGTTTTCTAGAGATTTCAAGTGAAAGAAAGTGTGTAAAAAGTCCGTGCTTCGTTCTGTGCCGCTGCTTCTATTTATACTCGTCTGGTCGTGTCTTTGACGGTTATTCTGAAGAACGTGGGGTGATCAATCCCACGTTTTGGACGGTTTTGGGTAACTGCCCCACGCTGAGGTGGACGGTTAATACTCTTCGTATGGTTCCTGAACCGTCAAGGTGTGCGTTTTAGAGTTTGAAACATGTTTTCTATTGATTTTGACTAGTCTTTGACCCACGTTCTTCTCTTCTCTTCGAAGTTCTGATCGGTGGGTTTCGTTCTTAACTTATGAACGGTTCGTTCCTTTTCAATGGATGGCCCTTAGGTTTACTTAACCCGAGCTCGGTGCTGGATTCTTTTCTCTGCTCGGGATTCCGACTATTCTTCTCGGAGTCCGACTAATTTATCCCGTAACAATATATATATTTATATTGAATTTAGGTTAGTGGCTAGAATCAACCTGATATATATATTTTGGTATATATATTTATTGTTTCTAGAGATTGAAACCTAAAAAATTAAGGTGGTCAAAATATTCTACAATATGGCAGCAAAAAAAAAAAAAAAGGATCTGAACACGAACATATAGACAATCTAGTATGAGACCATCTGATATCAAAATAGAATAAATTTCTCATAATCTCTAATATTTCGTTCGGTATAATTGATATCAAGTTGTTTGCTTTACAACTTACAGCTTTTACTCAACATTGAATAATCCTATTCCTAAAATAAAAATAAAAATAAAAACAAAAACATTGAATAGTCACAAGATTACCTCATCACTTACCTCACCTAAGCAGCCAATGTGGGAAACTGAATTTAGTGAATACAATTGTGATCACGGTTGCTTATTTTTTTTGGTATTGGAAAAATGGGGAGATGTAACTCCTAACATGATTTGCAACTTGTTGAGCTAAAGAATCTTTCCGTTGTGATCAAATCTCACAAGATATCTGGTTCGATAATTCAAAATATTACCGATTTTATTTCAGGCAAGATTTGCTACAAATATCTTCTATATATGCGCTTTGTTAGGGAACCCTAAACAAGTTAGGTTGTTAAAGCAAAAAAGTTAAAAAAAAAAAAAATTTAATTTACGCTTGATTTCGGATCAACACAAAGAGCGTCACATGGACAGATCCAGGGCCAGCCCCTATGGTCCCACGTTAGCTAAAAGTGGTAGTTTTCCAGGATTCGTCGTCCTTGCCCTTATTGGAAAAGGATTTCCGACCCTAATCACCTGAAATAAGAAGAAGAAAAGAAGCTAAGGGGATTCTCATATCTTGCCACGTCACCTAAAAACGTGAAAACAAAGTTATTTGGGCGTCGCTTTATTCCCTAAGCTAGCATGTATACCTACTTCTAAATCATGTTTCGTAGTAGTAGATACCACAAAGAATGATTGTCAACAGCGGAGTTGAATGAAATAAATAACTACAAAGTAATTTCCATCTTGATAGATATTAAATGGATCCTAATGTAACAAATTAGTAGTGCATATATAGAGTATAAAACTAGATTGAAAAAATATAGAGTATAAAACTAAAACATATGAACCGAGAGATTTTTAGTGTCAATTCTTCACTGGAGTCAATTGACATTATGAATGAATATTGGAAAGAGTTTGCAAACTTTTGAGTCCAATGATTCAATCTTAAGCTTTGTTAGTATGAGTCAATAAGGTCTCACCAACTAGCTAAATAAAATATAATTTGTTGAATTAGCTAAAATTGGAATAAGATTGGAATGTTGAATGAAGTTCATTTGGGAAATTAAACTAGAAAAGTCACTTAACGTAAAAACTATTCACAAAAAGTACTTTATAGTCAAAATATGTTTTTGAGGTTTATCATATGATACTAAATGAAATAAAAATCATAGATTATATAAGGGATATGACCATGGTTTTAATATGGGAATATGGCAAATTTAATCTTTGATTTTACACATGTAGCCTTTCTATTGGTCTTGGACATATTAAGTATGATTAATTACATGTAAAATTATGATTGATTGTTAACAACATCACAAAGATTCACCTAGGTCGCATATACTTATGTGGCAAGAGGGATTTTGGTCAACGTATGGTTAAGACACATATCATGTTATTGAATTATCTGAAGTGATGAATATTTTGACTTATTTATTTTATGTGATTAAGCATTATTGGTTGAAATCCATTCACAATGATTGATTCCTTTAGTCATGTGACTTGAATGGGAGAATGATATCTTCAGAATTGATGATGTGGTGACTTTGAATCCAAGAATTAGGGGCTTGAAGACACATAAACACGTTTTGGAATAGATAGCCTTCCATAGGCCACAGCCATAAAGACACCAATAAACTTCATTTGTTTTTTTTTTTTTTGTAATATTTTTAATCACTTGATTCACTTGTGCCCCCACATAATTCATAAGACTTTTTTTTCTTTGAGCACAGTTGCATAGTTTTTTTGTAGTTGCTCGTGCACATCAAGTAAAAGCCAAGATCAAGACGTAAGATGGTGTTTCCAGAATCCATAAGCTTCTAAAAGTTCAAGCATTTTTCAAGAGGTTAGTTATTCTTTACATGTTATCATGCTCGTTATGTATGTTTCATAAAATTGTTTTTGAAATAATTTTTTTTTTGAATTCCTCCATAACATGTTATTTAAAAAGTTATCTCAAACTCTAAATCTCATTTTCAACACAATTGGATAATGGGTAATCTCAAATAATAAGCCCTAAACAAGACTTGGTCCGACTTAATTTTCCATTTCGGTTTTGTGTTGGAATTCATTTCTCGTTTTAGTGAGCTAGGCTTGCGACCTAATGAAGTTATGTAAAAATAAGTTTTGAATAAAATTTCCAGAGAAATTTAACACAATAAATATTGGTACTTAATCTAACCTCGACTAAAATCTGATACAAGGTCGACGATGGAGATCTCTTGATATACATGGAATATATATTGTTCAACTTAATTATTTAATCCATTTAGATAATTATGTGAAACACCCTTCATGGATAACATTGTAGATTGACTCGAGACGGGTTTAAAATTACCGTATTACCGATCATGTCATTTTGTCCTCACTCTTAATTGTTTATGAATATAAAAGATATCTTTGCAAGTTATAGCTATTAAATTGGAATATCTTATATTGCGACCCTTGTCGCTATACACAAGGACTTGTTTATTTATTCACAAACATATCAGCCAAGCATAAAGTGATATTTACACATAAATCCCATATATGATTTTTAATATGACTAGAATAATACTCCTAATTACTAAAGGTATTATCTTTCCAATTTCACTGGACAAGTCAATGAATATAACCATTCTCATTAAATATCGTGCTCTCCTCAGAGTTAAGGTAATCATATATTTACCTCATGTGTGATACACAAAAAAATTACTGATTAAACGATCTTTGTAAATTCGTTATCTTATAACAAGGTCATTTTTGCAGAGTCAAAACTTCCATTTTGCCGCCCAATTCTGTTCCCACCAAAAATAAACTCTCTCTGACCAAGAACCCCAACTCTCTCTCTCTCTCTCTCTCTCTCTCTCTCTTCGCAATCGCTTCCATGTCGCCCAAAAAACTCAGTGACTATGAGATCAAAAGGCTCGAGAACATCCGCCGCAACAGTGAAATGATGGCTTCTCTCAAGATTCCCTCCATCGTCACCGATATCTCTCACGATACCAAGCGTTCCAGGTTTTTTTTTTTTTTTTTTTCCCCTCTATCCCTCTCTCGATATATATTTATATCTATATGCTGTTTGGTTGCGAAATTGTAATCGTTCCTCTCAATTTCCCGGACTTACCTGCAGAGACGAAGCCAAATCGAAGAACTCGATTCAAAAGAAAAAACCTAAAGCTGACACTACTTCCGTCGAAATTCGCCGGTCTCTGCGCACCAGAGGAATGCCTCCGAGTCTCAAAGCGCTCGAATTTGGTGACGAAAAGTGTGCTAACAAGCCCACGAAATATCCTATGCCGTCTCCGAAGAAGTTAGGTCCTTTAAGCATGAGTGAGGCGTCCAGTGGAAATAACTACAATCGGTCCCTGGTCAGACAGATTTTGCAAATTGAGGAGGAATCGCGTGAATCCAAGTTCTGCAAAGCTGAGAAATTGAACTCCTCAGCCATGAAAGAAGAGACAGAAATTGAGGGTTTGGAGTTTTGCAGGCAAGAAGAGATGGAAGAAGGGACAAAAGCGGGGGATTCTTTGGATATTGTTTCTCTGAGTTTGAATCCAAACAATATAGCTAGGATTTTGTCTAAAAGCATCACGAATCTGCGATTTTTCCCATGTGCGAACAACAGAATGATTGTGGCGGGGAACAAGCTCGGAGATATTGGGTTTTGGAATGTTGGTCTCGAGGTAGATGAAGAGGAACGTGAAGATGGGGCATGCGGTCTTCACCGATATCATCCACACACTGGACCTGTCTCGGGGATTTCGATTCAGCCACAGTGCTTGTCAAAGGTACAATTTGTTTTTGTCACTGGTTATGTGGAATGAAACTTGCTATAAGGGTCTCTCGAATAGGTTATACTTGTAGATGCGTTTGAATTTGTGTCCAAACCTCCTAGACTATTTTAGCAGCTTCCCCGTATAAATATAGTATTAAGGGAATCGACTTAATTGCATCAAATTCAAAATAGTTGGATGACATTTAGCTCACCATATGTTTCTATTAAATCTTTATATTGGTAGATATTTTCTCCTCTAGAATATTATCTAATACAAGTTTCAACTAGGTAAACCTCTTATCAATTGAGAAACAAATTAAGTCCTATGGAATGAATGTATTTGCAATGTTACGTGTCGTTGCAGATTTTTCAAGTGTGTGAATAGTCCATATTTGATATGCTATGCTCAGTACATAAAGGTTCCTTGGTTGAGCCCTATGTTTGTTCTAATGGAATCACCGTGTTTTAAGTGCAGGTCTTTAGCAGTTGTTACGATGGTTTAATCCGGTTAATGGACGCTGAAAAAGAGGTCTTTGATCTTGTATATTCTGGCGAGGAACCTATATTCTCGCTTGCTCAGCGATCAATCGACACGAAAGCCCTATACTTCGGCGAGGGATATGGAGGCTTGAATATATGGGACGAGCGGAGCGGAAAGTGCTCGACTCGGCGGAGTTTGCACAATGATAGGGTTAACACTGTGGATTTTAGTTCCGGGAATGATAACCATATGGCAACCAGCTCCACAGATGGGACTGCTTGCATTTGGGATTTGAGAAGCATCGACGCAAATAAGCCCAAGAGTTTGAAGACAGTTGTCCACAAGAGAGCCGTACATTCTGCTTATTTTTCACCATCAGGAAAGTGCCTCGCGACTACAAGGTATTTCATAAAATTTTTACTTGATGATAAGTTTCAGGTTTCGGGGTTTTTTTTTTTTTTCGTCAGGATTTCATTACTTAGAATCTTTCAACACCCAAATGGCCAAATGCCATTTGCTTGACTAATTATGTTTTGCTGTACTTTTAATTGCACTTCATAATACAAATTGTTTTTTTTTCTTCTTCTTATTTCAAATCTTGCTTTTATTGTACGCCTTATCATTTGTTCTTCTAGCTACTCAGGATTTCATTAATTCGAATCTGACAACACCCAAATGACCAAATGCCATCTGCTTGACTAATTATGTTTTGCTGTACTTTTAATTGCACTTCATAATACATATTGTTTTTTTTTCTTCTTCTTATTTCTAATCTTGCTTTTATTGTGCGCCTTATCATTTGTTCTTTTAGCTACGATGATACGGTTGGTATACTCTATGGAGCTGATTTCGAGAAGAAGTTAATGATCAAACATCACAATCAGACTGGACGATGGATACCTTCTTTCAAGTATGGATCTTCTATTTTAAAAATCTACTGCTTATTTCTTGTGACCCGTGATTCATTTCTGTGTGCTTAGCAAGGACCACTGTGTTGAAGTGAATTAGAATTAAGTAGTAGTTATAGAATCTTGTATTATTTTCTTATTTTGTTAGTGATGATATATGCAGGTTATTTATCGCATTGTTCAATTAACGTTGCTCTGATTGTAGTAACAAAATGTTCTGTTGATCTCAGGGCAATATGGGGTTGGACCGATTCGCAACTCTTCATCGGAAACATGAAAAGAGGAGTGGATGTCATTTTCCCGGATCAAAAGAAAACCATCTTTACGTTGCAGAGCCCGTATGTATCTGCGATTCCGTGCCGGTTCGACGCTCATCCGTACCATATCGGAATGCTTGCCACAGCGACAGCTGGCGGCCAGGTTTATGTATGGACATTGAGTTGATGATAAAATTAAACTCGAATTCAGTAATTACTTTTGTTGTGAAAAATGTATTTACAATTGGCAATCGCAGCCAGCTTGTGAAAAGAACGCATGGCTCTTTCTGTTAATACTCTTACCGGCCAGCTTTTGTCCCATGATCATTTGACTTGGAATCTTGTAATGTTTTTAATTTAACGAGACCAATACCCTAATTTCAGTATATCGCAAAGAATTCTCCTTCTAGTAATAGTTAAACTAAATGAATTTATATCACTCTCTAACAAACATCAAATCAGCCGGGGAAAATATGGTGATTGGATTGAGTCAATACAATCACCATATATTTACAAATAATTCATTTATTTTTCAATATTATTTTCGTTCGATTTTTTATCAGAATGTTGGTTTTCCATCGAAAACGGCATTTCATTTTCCTTTTTCCACATTTTTCCTGTTCGATTTTTCGTCGGCGTGTCAGTTTTCCGTAAATTAGGAGGCTGGAGACGGTATCGAAAACGGTATTTAAATATTTGCTATTGACAATTCTTTTCCAAGTCTAGGTATCTCTATATAGATGCATGATTTCAAAACTTAAATCATAACTTTTGGGCCAGTTTGGTTGTTAACTCAAATAATTTTTAGTTTTTTTTTTCAATTTTTTATAATTGTTGTGAAAAACATTTTTGTAATTGCTTTCAAAAAGCTGTTTGGTTCTCTGAGCATTCGATTCCAATCTCAAATCTTAAATCTCAAGTCCGTCTCGGTGTTCGACTCTTGGCACAACCTCATCAGGCTGGGGAGCTCGTTGTGCCGAAACTCTGGCGAGTCGGGGAGGCTTGGGAAATGGAGGAGCGACGGTGGAGGGCCCGGGGAGGTGAGTCGGAGGCGGAGCCAGCCGTCGGAGAAGATGGCGACGAGGAAGGCGCTGGTGGATGAGAAGGACACGGCTTGGATGCCGAATTCGACGTAGAGATCGGAGACCCAGCCGAGGAAGAGGTCGAAGACGATTGCGGAGGGAGGGTCCGGGTGGGATCGGAACCAGAGGGCGATGGGTTGTGAGAGGGCTTTGAGGGTGTTGATGGTTGGGATGTTGCCACGGTTGCCGAGGTGGCGGAGATTCTCGACTCCGGCAGGGATGGCGGGGTGGGTCGGGAATGGGAGGACTAATGGGGTCACGGCTATGGGGTGGGCGGAGAGGATTGAGGTCATGGATGGCGAGTTGGAGAGAGAGAGAGAGAGAGAGAGAGAGAGAGAGAGAGAGAGAGAGAGAGATGAGTGAAAAAAACGCATAACAGATAAAAGCTGTATTTGAAAATCCTTCACAAAAATAAAATACAACTTGAAAATTTTACAAATAAATTTTTTCAGTTGTAAAACAAACACTTTTTTACTTTATTATAAAACAAAAAGCAAACTCAAAAAGTGAAAAACACTTTCCAGGCCTTTGAAACTCATTAGAGCTCAGGATTTGTTTCAAATTCATAGCTGAGACTATCGAGAACTCATTTTCCATTCTATCGTAGACCACCTATGGTAACATGGCGAATGGCGAGCCGTGACATTCACTTATTTTTTCATGGGATAATTTATCCCAACTCTGGTGGAAAAAAGAGATCGGAAATACACTTTTTAAAAAGAGAAATTGCCTCATTTATCACCAATTTCATAACATTTTCCCACTTTCCACCAAAAGACTAATTTGGTTCAAAATGCCACCATCTATGTCAACAATGTTGACACCTATTTTTGTCCTTCACTATTAGATGTCAACATTGTTGACATAGATGGTGACATTTTGGACCAAATGAGTCTTTTGGTGGAAAGTGAGAAAATATTATGGAATTGGTGGCAAATAAGACAATTTCTCTTTTGAAAGACCACTCATGCTTGTTCTTCGGTCATAGATTTGCTGAGTCATGATAACTATCCCACTTCCATTAACTATAGAGAAATTGCCTCATTTGCCACCAATTTCATAACATTTTCTCACTTTCTACCAAAAGACTAATTTGACCCAAAATGCCACCATCTATGTCAACAATCTTAACTATATCTGCATTTTTAATATTTGTTTTGGAGCCATCTGTATTTTATTATTTAATGTGGCATTGTGCCGTAATAAGTTAATTAACGGTTTGTATGATTTTTCTTAGTGCTGATCTGCAGAGTAGGGATGCCAAACATTAGTAGCTTAAAAAACAGTAATTTGACAAGGTTTGTAGCTTCCAGGCTTGTACTGTTTAGAAGTATCAATACATGAAAAATTCAAGCTTTTTCTCTGTATTGCTTTAGCTTTTGACCAACATCAATACATGAAAAATTCAAGCTATTTCAAACGGGGTCAGTTTACATAAATCAATAATTTGTAACCAAATACGTAGTTTTAGCAGTGCTTCAAAGCATTGACACAGAGTTCATCAAATAATTCGAGCATAAACAATTTCATACTTCATAATACAATGGTAGGCGACTCCATCCAATTTTTCTGTCCTTTTTCCCTAGGAAAGCAATGAGATGAAGTCAAAATCAGGATTTAAATCAAGCAAGTTGCAATTAACAAAGCTTTGTAAAGTAAAAAAAAAAAATGGTTAAAAAATGGTTCGTACATTACTTCCTTACATTATTGTTGTTTCTCAAGGTGCTGCAACAACTCCGAGCTACCAAGCTTGAGCCAATCATAAGAGCATCCTTTTCCGGTGTAGTATCCAAAAATAACAGAAGATATATGCTGAATTTTACAGAAGTCAGACCCTCCTTTGGGCTGTAGAGCCTTCACAAATTCCCTTGGCATATCTAAAATCCAAAGGAATTTAAGATTTGTCAGGTGTAGAAGATCGCAAGGCATTTCTTTCATCAACGGGAAGCCCCCAAATTTCAACCTCTCGAGAAGAGGAAGCGATCCACTTTCAATCTTCACAGCATTTAGTCCTTCCATATACTCCAAGTGAAGTAGCTTGAGTTTTGGAAAAGCGCCTTTTTCAAAATGTAGCTCCGCTCCTTCATATGCCTTGTGCAAGCGAAGGTATGACAAGTTGGGTAGATCTTTCAGTCGTTTCAGAGGCTCATCGACCAACCTCGAGAAATTCAACTCTAGGCCTTGCAAGTATTGAAGCTCAGAAACCCAAGTCGGAAGCTTTCTTAGCCGACAAATCAGACGGACGGAGCGTAAGAGAATAGGAGCCGACGAGCGGCATTTTAAATCCAAAACCTCTTCCTCGTTGATTGAGATTAAAAAAAAATGCTCAAGGTTTTTCATTTCCTCAATAGACTCTCCCAGTGCTTCACACATCTCTGTTGTCACTTTTGAAACGCCAAGACATTTTAATTTCCTATGCATTTTTAGCTCTCTGACGAAATCAACTCTATCGGAATGCGCTTCCACCGTATGGAGTGTTTGTAAGTCTTCCAACATTTCGATCCCTTTATGCATCTTCACACCGATATACGAATTTACGCTATATTCCGCTACCTCATCAAAAGTGTCGGCTGAGAGGTGTCGGAGTTTTTGTAGTTTATTGATCTCGACTGGCAGCTCGCGGACCAAGGTGCAACGTACATTCAAGGATTGAAGATTTTGCAGCTTTCCAATAGACTTTGGGAGAGTCTTCACTTTCGTTCCACTCAAATTCAAGTACTTCAAGTGCAACAAATTTCCTACTTCTTTTGGAAGATAATCGAGTGGTGCTTCATTAAAATCAACCACCTTCAAGAGTTTGCAGCTTTCAAATACGTCAACTACAAAAGAGGCAGATAATTTTTTTATGTTGAAAAGAACAACAGAGCGAATCTTTGAATCACTAGCAGCTTTGAAAACATTTTCTGTGGTCTCGTATATTATCAAGCGTCGACCCTGTTCTTTGTGACTCGACTTACTTTTGTTATATATTTGACAGAAACCAATATCACTAGCTTTCGACAATATCAACTCTCGTGTTAAATCATGCACTTTGCACCATCTACTGAATCCATAAAGCAACTCCGATGAAACCAAGTTTCTGCTGATAAGATCCGTCAAGTATTCATCAGCGATTTGTTCTAACGTCGTGTCTTGCTTGGGTTTAATGAACCCTTCAGCAATCCAAGTCTTGAGTAATCTTCCGTCCATTACTGAATAATCTTCGGGATATATACCAAAGTACAAAAAACATGGTTTAAGATGGTTAGGCAAATCATGATAACTAAGCAAGAGAATCTTTGAAACATTTCCTAGCCCATTGTTTTCTTCAAATTCATAGCTGACACTTTTAAGCACTTTTTCCCATTCTACTTTAGACCTCTCTTTTTTCGACAATAACCCGGCTACAGCAACAACAGCAAGTGGCACTCCTTGGCATTTTTTTAGAATTTCATGAGACAATTCCACTAACTCCGTTGGACAATCAGAGATCGGAAATGCCTTTTTACAAAACAACTCCCAAGCCTGTTCACTAGACCAAGTTCTTAGCTCTTTGACAATCATTTTAGTTGATGGCGACTTAAAAGACTCTTTGACCGTGGATTTACGAGTCGTGAGTAGTATTCTACTACCATTATTATCATTAGGCAAAGCATGCTTTACGACACTCCACAAGTCAGTTTGCCATACATCGTCAAAAACAATGACGTACCTCTTTTCCTGGAGAGAACTCCTCAAGAGCGTGAAAGCTTCTTCGATGGCCATGATTTCTCGGACAGGTGGGCAGATCTGAGCCATTAGCATTTTGAGAATTTTGTTGATGTCGTATGATTGGGAAATAGTTACCCAAACGGCATGGTCAAAGCTTCCCTTTTCCACTACATCGTTGTAAACTTTCCTGGCAAGAGTAGTTTTACCGATCCCGCCTTCACCCACAAGAGAAATCACCGTGCGTTCTGGCCGTCCCTCCACCAAAATTCTTATCAGCTCATTCGACACCGATTCAATGCCCACAAGCTCATCATCATCGACAAAAAGCGAACCAATACGTGGATCGACTCGCAAAATTCCTTCCCTGCAATTCGAACCGCCTTGCTCGAAGGGTCTCAATCCATAGCTCAGGCCTCTCTCCTTGATCTCGCGTAGCGACTCTTTGACATCTCGGATCTCGGAAGCTAAGTCACGCCGTGTTTTGAAGGCCTTGACACACTGACTTGCCTTGTGTAGAGACCGTGCAAAACCTACTTCCTCGTGGCGACGCTGCTCAGCGTGGTAAGTGTATTCATCGACAATGTCTTCGATACGATCTGCTTCCTCTTTGAGTTGTCTTATCCACACCTTCGTGGCGTAGCTAAGCTCTCCTCTGGCGGACTTGGCTTCGGCGTCGTGAAGAAGAGGCTCGATGATCTCCAACTCCTTTTGAAGACTCTTGACTTGCTTGTGAACTCCTTTCAATGACTTGGCTTCTTTGATGAGGAGATCAATCAGTTTCTCAATCACTGGACTCAGCAAACTCTCTACCATGGCTAGTACACCGTTTAGTTTAAGAATAAATACGATCAGAAATAAAACTATTTGAATGATGAAGTTTCTCTATGATCATATTTTAAATATCTGGTTCATGTTTTCTATAAATTGACCGAGTGGTGCATAAGAACCCGTGTTAGTAATGACTATGTCAATTGATTTTTTTTTTTTTTTTTTTTCCCTACGTTCCCACTTCATTATGTGGCTTTATTCCAGTGGTTTTGGTTTCTAGCTTTGAAGTTTCTATCATTGTAGTTTCTATGTTCCTTCTTCATTACTTCTTTAGGTAGATCGAGGACCTTATTATTCAACTGACTATTAATTATTTTGTCCTTTTTAAACAATCATTTTCAACTCTCTTTTCGTAACAAGGATAGTAAGCGTGTTTGATTTCTATGTGCTTGTGGAGTCTTTTTAAAGACTTGGCTCTTTGAGAGGGTATATTGATGACAATAATATAGGACACGGTCTCGTAAAATCAGACCATATCTTTGATGACAATGAGTCTAGGATCCAAATATTAGTAATTCTGATTTTTTTTTTATCTTCCACAAAATAGAAAAAGAATTATATACAAATATTACTTTTTTTTACATAGTTATTGGTCATAAATAATTGGATTTCGTGACAACCTGTAATTAAAAATGGGAATTAGAGAAGTTTACATGATTTAGTAACATGTTTTGTAATAAATATGAAAAAATTGTTTTAGTTAATTTTGGTAAAAATTATGTATCAAAGTTATTGATATATGTGCCATATATATGTGTGTGTGTGTGTGTGTGCAGAAAGACTATTTCTTAAAAAAATACATGAATTGTATTTTTAAAGTGCAACATTAAAAATGAGAATTAGACAAGTTTAGTAACATGTTTTGTGATAAATATGAATAAATAGTTTTAGTTAATTTTGGTAAAAATAATGTATCAAAGTTATTGATATTTGTGTCCAATTCACAAATATAAATATGTGGACATAAATTACTCTTACTTTTGGGCATAAAGTACTTTTTCTTAAAAAATTACATTAATAGCATTTTTAAAGTACAACATTTCTAAAATGATGGGCATTTTAAATACTTTCAGCAAAAGTGTTTAATTAAGATGTAAATAGTCATTTTTTCATGAAAAATTAGTCGGGCCAAGCTACGTGAAACGTTGTTATTGCAATCTAATCAACGTTTCACCTAAATTTCAAATCTAGCCACGGACGATGACGTGACTTTATTATTCATTTAGCAAATTACTAGATTATTTTCTATTAAAATCGGCTAACATCAACATGTAGCCAACGTTTTGATCGGCCAAATAATGCAATTAATACACGTCAACTTTTTTCTTAAAAAAAAAAGAATACACGTCAATTTTTAATAGTCTATAATATTTTATTTCTTTTTTATAGTTTAATTAGTTGATTTAAAAAGGGCATTCAAATCCGCGTAATCCATAATATAAGACAATTTTTTTCCATAATATAAGACAAGTTTTTTTGGGTTGATTTAAGTTAATTTCCGTTTATTTTACACGCGATAAGTTTTGGCTGACTACAGCGTTGGTTAGTAGTTGGTTGTTTTTTTGGGTTAATTTCAGTTATTTCATTTATTTTACATGCGATAAGTTTTAGTTGACTGAAACGTTAGCTAGTAGTTGGTTTCTATGATTTATGTTACATAAAGATATTTTCAATATTTTCTAACCGTTTATTTATGTACATGGCCTGATTACAAAATTTACCAAACGTTACCCATATCCATAAAACCATATATGTTTGAAATTTGCTACAATCCTATATTACCCTTTTTCATTTAAGTAAAGCCGTAAAAAAAAATAATAAACAATTTTCTTATAAAAACATGTAAACATCAAGAAAACTAGAAAAGTGTATATGGATACAATACACTATTTTCTTGCTACAAACTTGAACACGTTATTCTTGAGATTTGTTAGAAAAAACACTACTACAATAAGTTTCGACTTTCAGTTTTTTTGGCATTTTTTCCCCATTTATTTAGTGTATATAGATTAAAATAACCAGTGGAAATTATTTCCTATGCATACTTTTCAAACTGAATTTCTCAAATATCTTATCTATTTTATAGTCTTTAAATACCTTATTTTACAATATTTTTCTTATTATTTACAATTTTATCTGACTTCCTTTCATTTAGTTTCTCTCTGTTTCATCTATTAAATAAAAAAATGAAGTATTTATGAAAGGATTGAAAATTAAGATAATTTATAAATTACTATTTTCAAATGATGTATTTATAAAATTTCCCAAATAAATATGTGTAGGTCCTATTTCTCGTATGTATAGTTGTATACCACGTTAGTGCAGCAAAGGCTTACATATATGATGCAAAATAGCCATTAACAAAAATACACATGATACATACAGTTAACAAAATTTAAAAAAGAAAAATAACTAAAATAAACCGCATGCTTGAATTCTAAAATTTCTAAATCTCCCATAAATCAAGGAAAACAACTACTACATGAAAACAATAAAATTAACCGATAAAAAAATTTAAGGGCCGGCTAAACAACTAATCAAAACAACACTCCTACTTTAAAATTATAACCCAACTATTAATATATTTAGGAAAATAGCCAATTTATCATGACAACATTCCAATATTCCAATACTACCCTTAGGTTAATATTATTAACTATCATAGTAAATAATATCGTCCATAACAAAAAAATTAGTAAATCTAATTAACAATAAAAAAAAACTACAGTAAATCTTATTTGCCGTAACAAGAACGACAGTAAATCTTATTTACCGTAACAAAAAAAATCGTAAATCTTATTTACCGTAACAAGAACGGCAGTAAATCTTATTTACCGTAACAGGGAAAGTATCAGAGATGAGAATAGTTAATCTATTAGTAAATAGTAACAAGAACGGCAGTAAATCTTATTTACCGTAACAGATAAAGTATCAGAGATGAGAATTAGTTAATCTAACTGTAAATACGATTTACTAATTATTTCCGTGAACAATCGAGGACAATAAATATAACAGTAAAAGTATCAGAGATGATGATTAGTTAATCTAACAGTAAATGCGATTTACTAATTATTTCCGTGAACAATCGAAGACAATAAATCCGACAATAAATCATATTAACCATTGACAGTTAATAGTATTAAGTGTTTCAAATTCTTTGAGTTTCATTTGCACGTTAATAGTATTTTTTCGTTGTAAATATTATTTACATTGACAGTTAATAATATTAAGTGTCAATGTAAATAATATTAACTATTAATATTTCACAGTTAAAACTCTTTTAACCCCAAAACCCAGTATGGCAAACATGGCGGCTCGTTTGCCTCTCTTTCTCTGCTCATTCCATCCCCAATCTCGCAACCGACGTTCTCACCATCTCCTTCCCGCGCTCACCGCCGCCACCAAGGTACGTGTTACCGGTCCGTCCTGGCCCGGTAGGACGACGACGACCACGATAGCGGCCTCCCCGAGTCTCTCCCGATGCACGGCCACCTCAGAGCCGGCCCTCGTCGCCGTGGCCGCCTCAGAGGCATCCCTGGCCTCCATGGCCGGGTCAGAGGCGTCCATGGCCGGGTCAGAGGCGTCCATGGCCTCCATGGCTGGGTCAGAGGCGTCCACGGCCGAGTCAGAGCCGTCCATGGATGAGTCAGAGCCGTCCATGGACGAGTCAGAGCCGTCCATGGACGAGTCAGAGCCGTCCATGGCCGAGTCAGAGCCGTCCATGGCCGAGTCAGAGCCGTCCATGGCCTCCATGGCCGAGTCAGAGCCGTCCATGGCCGAGTCAGAGCCGTCCATGGACGAGTCAGAGCCGTCCATGGCCGAGTCAGAGCCGTCCATGGACGAATCAGAGCCGTCCATGGCCGAGTCAGAGCCGTCCATGGACGAGTCAGAGCCGTCCATGGCCGAGTCAGAGCCGTCCATGGACGAGTCAGAGCCGTCCATGGACGAGTCAGAGCCGTCCATGGACGAGTCAGAGCCGTCCATGGACGAGTCAGAGCCGTCCATGGCCGAGTCAGAGCCGTCCATGGCCGAGTCAGAGCCGTCCATGGCCTCCATGGCCGAGTCAGAGGCAGCCCTCGGCCAATGGGTTATTCATAACGCCCCTTGGTCGCCTATAAATACAAGGGTCCCTCCCTTGACCCAGTAAATCCATTCTTGAGTACTGAAACGCTGCCGAGCTCGTACCTCGCTCGTTTCTCTCAAGTCTCGGCCTCTAAACACCTAAACCCTCTATATCCACCTCAATCCTACTAATGTTGAGCGTCGGAGAGGTAAATAGAGGCACCCCCTCTATTTCCCCTTTGTAGTTCATGCCTTCCTGCTTGGTTTTCAGGTGCCTGGACGAGATAGACATCACCAACAGCTAAGGGACGACTTGAGATATCAAGTCCGACACGCTCGAGCCGAAGTGAGACCACTTGGTCTGGCCTTGGGTCTAACCACTTTGGGCTCCTAAATCGTTGTCCGAAAAACTGCGACAACAGTACGCTCTCAACACCACTTCCAATTCGCCGTACTCTAGTATCGTCTCACTCCTTCTCTGCGTTTCAGATGGAAGGGATTCAGGCGAGCGAGATCACCGAGGACTCGAACCAGAGGAAAATCTTCGTCGCCGGCGCTACGGGAAGCACCGGCAAAAGAATCGTCGACCAACTTCTCGCCAAAGGCTTCGCCCAAATCACCCAAATCGCCCAAATCGACCTCCACAACCATCGGCGAAGCTTCTCCGCTGGGAATTTTTGCCTCCTCCGATGGGTTCATCACAGGCGCCGGCGAGCTCGCTCGTATCGCGGACCTGAAAAGCCCGATTCGACTCGGCGTCAAGACCAAGTTATCGGCGCTCTTCTTCTTCGACGCGGTCTGAGTCAACTAGTTGGATCTCGACGAGTCTGCAAGTCAGAGGATTTCGTGGCCGCCGAGAGGCTGAACGATAGCCTGGCGGCGGTGGACGCCGAGAGAGCCTCGCTCGCGGCGGCCCTGAGATATGCCGAGGCCGACTGCCATGCTGTCGAGGCCTGGCTGGAGGCCGCCTTGGCCACACATATCGCCGGCACGAATGGGGCGCTAGTGGCGGTGAAGGCGGCGTCCTTGTCGGCGGAGCTTTTGGTCCCGCCTCGCACGGCGGAGATTAGCCGTGCTCATTCTGAGTCGCGTAGGTCTTCTCGAACCGATTCTTGAAGGCGTAGCAGAGGAGAAGAGAGAATCTCCGACGAGGTTTGTGGAGGTCGGAACTAATTTGGGCGAATTGATTTTTGACGAGGGTTATGGGGGCATTTTGGGTAATCGAATTTCATGTTGGCTATTGTTTTAAATAAATGAATAGATTGGCTATAATTTTGTCCATTTAAAACTTCCCAAAATTCAAAGTTATTTTTTGTGAAACAATTTGCAAATGTATATATTGGTTCATAGTACCGATTGCGAAAATGAAATGATAGAATTAGAATGCAATATTTTATAAAGTGTCAGATCATCAAATTGTCGATTTTTATATTTACGTTTCAAGTGGTTTAGTTCGTACATTTTTTTTCTTCTTCTAATTGGAAGCTAAACAAAACTGTAGACACTGAAAAGAAAATTGTAAAACCAAGAAAAATAAACCAAATAATATTTATATAAATAAAACTGTAAACAGCAAATAAAGATTGTACACACCATAAAGCAGATACACGAAACCAATTACAACAAAGCATTCAACGTGTTTTCTTCTCACCATTTCCTCTGGAGGGGTGACGCAACCAAAAAAGAGACATGATGAATTGAAGTCATGACTAGTGAATAAAGAAGTATATTATATATAAGCAGTCTATATTATCCATTAACTCCTCAATTAAACTTTAATAATAATCGTAATTAATTTGAGTGGTTAGAAATTTGAGTTGCCATAAAAGTGAAAACCGCACCAACTTGTATTATCATGGTAATTAGTGAGATACATGGGACACTAAACCAGATCACTAAAATTAAACAACACAATAATCCTTTAGCATCGTAGTAGCTAGATTGATCAGCGCTTTCAACTTAGCCCCAGACATATCAATGCGAGCCTGGGCCTTGGCCTTGTCGATCCCCTTAATGTAACTCACCTTAATTCTTTGATTTTTACCATTAACACAAACCCAATATCTGCTCTCATGAATGAGCGCCCCGGACTGCTCATTGACCTCGGCAACCTTCACAGCTAAACCTTCCTTCTCCGCATCGCTTTGGATAGTTTATCCTCGACCGCGCTGTCTAAACGAGCACAGGCTTCTTCATTTCGTCCATCGGCATTTTAATAGGATGTAGTCGCTCACTACGTCGTACAATGCTTGAAAGTCAGCTCATAGCGAGGTCAGCCACGCGTAAAAGGCATTAGCGACATCGATTATGAACTCGGCATTGTTCTTGCAGTTTGTGAGATTGGCGATTAGAGTGCCAGTTGACGTTCTTGCTCCATTCCGAATATGTACATTATTATTTAAGTTATGAAAAAGATTTATATGTAATCAAAAGTTAGATTTTAAATACTGATGTTTACCGGCGTCTGGTAACAAATTGATTTTCGGGTATACCGGTAGTAACTCGAGATTTGTAGGGTTAAGAGGATCATTATTAAAAAAAAATTATGAAATAAGTTCGCATGCCAATCTGCTAATTTTTGTGAATTTCAACTCCGATGTCCATTTCTCCGAGTAACAACATGCCTCATGAAGAGTGAAACTAGCACTGCAAAACATCCTATCTTAACCAATTGCATCAAAGTTCTATCTAACATTTTCAATAGCATAAACCACTTAACCATGAGTTAGAATTTGAACCTTATACATGCCTCATAGAGATGCCAACTCTATATGGAACATCAAGTCATTTCAGACACACAAAGAGAGAAAGTCAAACAGAAGGAGAGCAGGCATCTTCGTCGCTGACCGGATTCTCACTCCTATACTCACATTCAAGTCAAAATTGTAAGAAACATATAAATCTTCAACACATATAAGAACGCACTAAAAATGAGTCCAAAAATCTGAAAGGTCCATGATAAAAAAAAAAAAAAATCCATACCTCGTATAAACATTAAGTACTTCCGTGTTACCTTGCCTCACAATATCCTTGAGCGAGACGAAGCTTGGAGTGTAAGCAATGACTTTTGATACATCACCATCAGCACACCTCAGACGCTTGAATCTCAGGCTGCCTTGAGGCGGGTCATAACAAATGAGCTCATTGGCGGAACAGCCGTTGAACATCAACAAAGCCCCGTCGTCAAGGCTGCATAAGAGTTTCAGGGAGAGTTGACCCTCAGAAAGGTCGTGCGAGATCCATTCAGGCGACGAACCGGAGACAGAGCGTTCGTCAATCACACACATATCGAGCTTCAAAAAAGGATTTGAAGGGTACACGCAGAGTCGGCCTCCGATGGCCGCCGCGGCTAAGAAAGAGTGCACGTGAACGAGGGAACGATGGAAGAGAGCGGTAGCGAAGCCGCTCCGAGTCCAAGTTAAAAGAAACCAATCCTTTCGTGTTGCTGCTTTTATCCATGCAGACCCAATAAAGAGCTCCGTCGAGCAGAGCCGAACCACCCAGGTATGTCAAATCCATGCTCACATCCGCGGTGTCGAGTTCTCTCCATGAGTCCGTCCCAAGCACGTGCACGACCTCTTTCAAAACTTTGAGGGACTCAGAGTTCGATGTCGGGAGAAAGTACAACATGACTACCTTGTATCGACTAGTCTTCGAGTCGAGGCCCAACCCACAGACCCTGAACATCACGCGGTGGTCCGTATCGGGCAGCGTTACGAACTCGCCGGTGACGGGATTGCAAACTGTTACCGGTCGTTTTCGGGACACCAGAAATTCAAAAATGATTCGAGGCCGGCTGGGCTTTGCCGGCTGGAAGCCCAACGGGCCCCGGCCCACCAGGCCCAAGCGCCCTGACGCACCCACGGCCCGGCACGCGCGCACCTGCGCCCCCGGCCCTGAGGCCCAATGGGCCTCAGCGCGCCCTAGCGCGCCTGGCTCGCGCGCACCCTGCGCCCCGGCCGTCCCGGCCCGCGGGCGCTCCCGCGCCACCGTGGCCCGGCCTTCCCGGCCCGCGCGCGCCCCCGCGCCCCGGCCGTCCCGGCCCGCGCGCGCTCCTGCGCCCCCGGCCGTCCCGGCCCGCGCGCGCTCCTGCGCCCCCGGCCCTGGGGCCCCCGGGCCGGGGCGCAGGGTGCGTGCGCCCGCACACCCCGGCCGTCCCGGCCTGCGCGCGCTCCCGCGCCCCGGCCTCCCGACCCGCGCACGCCCCGGCACCCCGGCCGAGCGCCCCTGCTGCCTCGGCCGGGCGCTCCTGCTGCCCCGGCCGAGCGCTCCTGCTGCCTCGGCCGGGTGTCCCTGCCGCCTCGGCCGGATGCCCCTGCTGCCCCGGCCGAGTGCCCCTGCTGCCTCGGTCGGGTGTCCCTGCCGCCTCGGCCGGGTGGCCCTGCTGTCCCGGCCGAGCGTCCTTGCTGCCCCGGCCGAGCAATCCCAACGCCTCGGCCGGGCACGCCTGCTGCCGGGCACGCCGCGCCCGGCCAAGTCCCGCGCCCGGTGCGCCTCGCGCCCGTCCAGGCGACACGTCCCACGCGCCCTGCGCCCTCCCGGACGTGATGCCTCGCGCGTCCCGCTCCCGGCCACCCGATGGGCCTCAAGGGGCCGGCCCAAGGCCTCCTCCAAATACTATAAATACCCCCCCCCCCCCCCCCCCCCCCCCCCTAGGGGAGGGAAAGGACACGCTGATTCAGCCCCACAACTTTCATTCCAACAACACTTCTCCTCTCTTGAGAACTCTCTCCCTCGCGCTCTTGTGACATTCCAAGAGCGCGCGCCTCTCCTCCCTCGGCTCAGAAATACAAGGACCCCCCTCCACGAGAGGGAGCGCGCTCCTTTTCTGTGACCCGAGCTTTAGCAGTCCACACTACTCTCCAGCTTCTTGGCCATTGACCTAGAACTCCGAGCTACGAGGCAAGCGACCCCTCTAAAGTCTTCACTAGAAGCTACGAGCCGGGTCCTACTCTAAAGCCTTGGATTCTCAAGCCTCCGAGCCCAAGATAGCCCTCAATACACAAATTGAACTACGTTCTGACCTGATCCCGACTAAAGGGTACGTAGGCAGCCAACCTTTGGCACGGTCACACCCCCCAAAACACACCTCAGGGTCTGGAGGGTGCAGCTTGGTCTACGAGCCCCCACTTTTGGCCCGGGCGCGGTCACTTGGTCCGGCCTTGGATCGAACCACCCGAGGTATCTAATCGTTGTTCTTTTTCGTGCGACAACATTTTGGCGCTAGAAGGAGGGGACTTCCCGACTTACACAGCCCGAAATCCCTTCTCCAGCTCGACCCTTTTCTTCTCAACTCGAGAAAAACATGAGTGGTCAACCACCCGTTCGTTCTGAGGGTGTGAACAACCCCGAAAACGCAACCGCGGTGAAGAAATACTTCTTGCGCTCCCGAGCGCAAGGCGACGAGGAGTCTCTCAACGACGAGAGTCATACTCCCTCGCCCCCTCCACTTCAGGACAGCCGGGACGACCGCATCCTTGAGATGGAGGAGAAAATCCGCCAACTAAAGATAGCTAACGCAAGGTACCACTGCCAACTGGCGGGCAAGGCGCCTGCGCAAGGCACCCCCCACGGGGAATCCGAGGACCTCATGGACGAGGGACATGACTATGACCCCGACTATGAAGGCTTGGAAATTTCGGCGGACGTCGAAACTTCTCTCACCAAAGACGGGGAACTCCCTGTTGAGGTCGAAGCCGGTCCATCGAAAACAAAGGCAATACCGATCTCCTCCCAAGAAGAGACCTCCCGACGTTCAGCCCATGACTGACTCGGTCAAAGAGGCAATGTCAGGGAGGGTCTAACGACTCGACGGGTGAGGCGTGTGGCTCGAAGCTCACGCCCCCATACCGCCGGGCCGGACCTTAGGGATCGACTTACCGCCCAACGGAACGACCGTGGCGAAGACCTCCGGGAGAGGCTAAGTGCTCGCAAGGGTCACAACCCTGCGGCCCCAATCAATGGGGACCCTCACACGGCTCAAGGGTCGAATGAAAGGCGACAGGTGACTCCTCCTGAACAAGGAGTGACCCCCAACACTGGCCTCGACGTCGTCACCATGATTCACAATCTTCGTAATGAGGTGCGTGACCTGCGTGAAGGGGGCTTGGCCGGTGATACATACGGGGTCGTAGAAGAACATTCCTCTCCCTTCACCGCCCAAATCCTTGTTGAGGTATGCACGGGAAACTTCAAACTCTCGAATCTCCCTCCATACAATGGGAAGACTGATCCCACGTATCACATCCAACATTACGAAACTTGGATGACGATGCAAGGCGTTTTGCCTGGGGCTCTATGCCAAGCTTTTAGTCTTACCCTCACCGGACCCGGTTTTGAGTGGTTTAAGAATTTAAGACCGGGGAGCATCCAATCATTCAAAGACCTGAAGGACATGTTCCTAGCACGATTTGCTACATCCATGGTCCAAAAGAAGACCAAGATGTACTTATGGTCAATCAGGCAAGAGAGTAACGAGTCCTTGAGACAGTATCTCACCCGATTCACCGCAGAATCAAATAAGGTTGACCGCTTTGACGACAATGACGCAATTACAGCCATCATCGAGGGCTTGCGCACCGGAGACTTCTTAAAGTCCGTCGTCGGCACAGTCCCTTCTACGATGGCCGAGTTAATGAACCGAGCCAAAACCTTCATGGGGGTAGAGGATTACCTCGACGGCCGCAGGAGCAGCAACCAAAGCTCCCGCCGTCGGGATGAGTCCGGCAACGAGCCTGGCAATCCCCGTAAGAGGATAAACAAGGGAGGTCAAGCTTCCGATAGCCGGCCCCCTACGTCTAAAAAGCCGCGTCTCGCGAGCAATTTTAGAGACTACTCGAGTTACACTCCCCTGAACGCCCCGGTAGAGCAAATCTACGCTGTGGCGTGTGACAAATTCGTCGCTCCGGCTCCAATAAGGGGCAGCCTCGCATCTCGCGACCGGTCCCGTTATTGTGAGTTCCACCGGGATTACGGTCACACGACCGCTCAATGCTTCCATCTTAGGAAACAAATTGAGACGTTAATCCAGAAGGGAGAGCTCAAAGAGTTTGTCCTTCGCTTGGTAGGAGCGGCAGCCCCCGCCGACAACAGGCCACAGCCTGAGAAAGGTGGAGGGACAAACGCTAACACCGACCGCACAGCGGTCGCGGCTACAGCCGATGCGCAACTCCACGTCGTCACCACCATCTTAGGTGGCTTGCAAGACGGGGACTCGGCCCGGCAAAGGAAAAGGCTCCACAGAGCTGCCTCTCAAGAAGGCCTTGCCGGGCAGGTTAACCTCACCTACGAGGAACCTCCGTCCGTACCTCACGAGACGATACAATTCACCAATGAAGAGGCCAAGCGAATTGTGCACCCGCACAATGACGCTATAGTCCTGAAGGCCCAGGTGGCCAACAACTTGGTAAAAAGAGTTCTTATTGATAACGGCAGCGCGGCCGATATAATCTTTAAGACCACCCTGGAGCGCATGAAGCTCGGGGGGGCTCCGCCCTGTCCCGACTCAAACCCCTTTGTTTGGGTTCACGGGAGAAAAGGTCATGACTGAAGGAATCATTGATTTACCAGTCACCTTCGGAACTACCGGAGGCATCGAAGTCGTTCACATGGTCCTCTTTCTTGTGGTCGACCAGGAGTCGCCCTACAATGTTATCATTGGGCGACCCACGTTGAACAGACTAAGGGCTATCACGTCCACTTATCACCTACTAGTGAAATTCCCCACCGAAAAGGGAATTGGCGTCATGGCCGGTGGTCAAACCCAAGTGAGGATATGCTATGTCCAAGGCGTGGACGGCAAGCCCACTGAAAAAAGGGTTAACACGATCTACCAACTGGAAGACGACTACCCGTGCGATCAGAAAGACGCACGGCAACTCGGGGAATTAGACCCCCGCGACGATATCGAGAGGTTGAAAGTTGACACCCCCGATGATCTCACTTCGATCGTTCTCGACGAAGCTAAACCTTACCAGGTAGTGAAGATCGGTGCACAACTCCCTCTCGCCTTCCTTCGGGAGTTTAAGGATGTCTTTGCGTGGACACATGCAGACATGCCTGGCATAGACCCCGATGTGATTGTGCACCGATTGAATGACGATAAAACTATCGCTGAAAAAGTACAAGCTAGACGTGTGTTCAACCCCGAACAATACCTAGCGATAAACGAGGAAGTCGAAAAGCTTCTCTCCGCTGGTTTCATCCGAGAAGCCAAGTACCCCAAGTGGGTGGCCAATGTGGTCATGGTCAAAAAGCCTAATGGGAAGTGGCGCATTTGTATAGATTACAAAGATCTTAACAAAGCCTGCCCAAAAGATTGTTTTCCACTCCCAAGCATCGAACAACTGGTCGACGCCACGGCAGGACATGAACTGCTAAGTTTCATGGACGCCTACTCGGGCGATAACCAGATACGAATGCACGAGCCCGATCAGATCAAGACGACCTTCGTCACTGATCGCGGTCTCTACTGCTATAAGGTCATGCCTTTCGGCCTTCAAAATGCAGGAGCTACTTACCAACGATTGGTAAACCGGATCTTCGCCGACCTAATTGGAAAGACCATGGAAGTATACGTGGACGACATGCTCGTTAAAAGCCTACTGGCTACCAACCACGTAGACAACCTGAGGGAGATGTTCTTGATCCTCCGCCGGTACAAAATGAAACTCAACCCCAACAAATGTGTATTCGGGGTCGAATCCGGGAAGTTCCTAGGCTACATAGTTAGCCGTCGAGGTATCGAAGCGAACCCTGAGAAAATCAAGGCACTCCTTGACATGAAGTCTCCGCGACATGTCAAGGAAGTCCAAAGTCTGACCGGTCAGATTGCCGCCCTTTCATGTTTTGTGGCCAGAGCAACCGACAAGTGTCAACCGTTCTTCAAAGCAATAAAGAAGACGGACGGCTTTGAATGGACGGACGAGTGCGAGAAGGCCTTTCAAGAAATGAAGGCCTGCTTCGGGACACCTCCGTTCCTGTCCAAGCCAAAGGAAGGCGAGACGCTCTACGTCTACCTCGCCGTCTCCGAACGAGCTGTGAGTGCTGTGCTAGTTCGTGAAGAGGATAGGGCTCAATGGCCCATCTTCTACATAAGCAAAGCCCTACTCGACGCCGAAACGCGTTACACAGAGATAGAGAAGCTCTCTCTCGCTCTCCTCGTAGCCGCCAAAAAGCTACGCCCTTACTTCCAGGCTCACCCAATCGTTGTCCGAACCGGACACCCGATCGGTAAAGCTCTTCAAAAGGGAACATCGACTCGCATGGCGATCTGGTCCCAAGAATTGAGCGAGTACGGGATCGAGTTTCACCCGAGACCAGCAATAAAGGCTCAGGCCTTAGCTGATTTCGTAGCAGAATTCTCCTACACTCCCGACATGGGAAGAGAAAGGTCGACCCTACGGGTCCCATCTGGGAACTACACGTAGACGGAGCATCTAATGCCCAAGGAGCAGGCGCCGGCGTGATCCTGACAAATCCCGACCGGGAAAAGTTACGCTACGCCCTCCACTACGGATTCCAGGCCTCCAACAATGAGGCCGAGTACGAAGCCCTCATCGTAGGGCTAGAGCTCGCTCACAAGCTCAACGTACAAAATTTACGAATACACTGTGACTCGCAGTTGATCGTAAATCAGGTTAAAGGCGACTACGTTGCCAAAGAACCTAACATGATCGCCTACTTGGCAAAGACAAATGCCAAGCTAGATGCCTTCTTCTGGTTCGAGATCATCCAGATCCCACGAGAAGAGAACTCCAAGGCTGACGCCCTAGCTCGCCTCGGATCCGGTATCACCGAAGACGGGTTGGGAACTATCCCGATCGAGTCTCTCTCGTGACCATCCGTCTCACGTGATGAGGTTGGAACGATTGAAAGCACCGCTCATCCAACTTGGATGACCCCGCTCACGGACTTCTTGCGAAGAGGGGCACTTCCCGAAGACCGCAAAGAAGCCGAAAGGCTGAAAGCCCTAGCATCTAAGTACGTGCTGAGAGGCGAAGCCCTGTACAAGCGCGGGTACTCGACCCCGCTACGTCGATGCCTCAACAGCGTTGAGTCGACTAAGGTACTCCGCGAAATCCACGAAGGCCTCTGCGGGAACCACGCCGCTGGGAGGTCCCTCGCGCTCAAAGCGCTTCGACAAGGCTATTTCTGGCCAACGATGAAAAAAGACTCCTACGACTGGGCAAGAAAGTGCGACAAGTGTCAACGTTTCTCCAACGTTCCACGACAGCCGCCATCTCCCCTAAGTAGCATCGTTGTTCCACGCCCCTTCTCAAAATGGGGCGTAGACATTATCGGCAAGCTTCCCAAAGCCCCGAGGCAATACGAATACGCCATCGTCGCTATTGACTACTTCACTAAGTGGGTCAAAGCCGAGCCTCTGGCCAGGATCACCGAGGCCAACACTACGAACTTCATCTGGAAGTCCATAATATGCCGCCACGGCATCCCCGCGTCGATCGTGACCGATAACGGCGCGCAGTTCGACAACGCGAGGGTTAGAGAGATCTGCGCCCAGCTAGGGATAAGCAAGACGTTCTCATCCCCGCGACATCCACAGGCTAATGGCCAGGTGGAAGCCGTCAACAAGACGATTAAAAGCAACCTCAAGAAAAAGCTCGAAGCCAAAAAGGGCGCCTGGGCTGAGGAATTGCCTTTCATCCTATGGGCCTATCGAACGACCGTTCGAAACGCCACCGGAGAGGCCCCCTTCTCCCTAGCCTTTGGGATTGAAGCAGTGGTCCCCGTGGAAACAGAAGTCCCCACCTACCGGGTCGACACTTTCGACGAAAAAGAAAATGATGAGGCCATGCACCTTGAACTGGATCTAATTGACGAGATACTACAACGCCAAAGTCAAAAGGCGGATCTTCGCCGTCAGCAGCCTTGTACTCAGACGCGTGTTCCAAAACACCCAAGTGCAAGGCGCCGGGGTCCTCGGCCCAAATTGGGATGGACCATATAGAGTTCGACAAGTCATACACGACGGAACCTACTACATCGAACACACGGACGAAACTCCAATCCGGCACCCGTGGAACGCCATGCACTTGAGGCAGCACCACCAGTGACCAAGTCCACCCATTTATTGCTCTGATTTCCCTTATTCAAAAAGGCCTACGCGCCGCTGTTCAAGGATGTTTCCTGTTAGCAAAACTTAATGAGAAATAAAGTTTGAGGTCTTTTTACCCACTTTATCACAGTTTTTAGTCATCATGGCACGACCTCTAAACTAAAAACTCGGGGGGCTATGGGTCCTGAGACGTACACTCGAAAAAGTGCGGCATAAAAAAAAAACCTTAAGCCCCCCACTCATGGGATACAAAGGCTTAAGAAGCTCGGGCCCCGACGGCTCATCAGGCATACGGGTCCGAGAAAAGACGTCGACCTAACCCGACGCAACACACCTGCTTGGTCGCTCAATAGCACGAACTCAAAGACGCCGGCCTAACCCGGCGCAACGCACAAGTCTGGTTGCTCAAACCCACGAGCACTTCGGTTGCTCAACCCACGAGCACTTCGGTCGCTCGACCCACGAGCACTTCGGTCGCTCAACCCACGAGCTCAACCCAGGCCTAAGTCCCCCACGGGGATACAGACTTAGGAAGCTCGGACCCCGACGGCCCTTTGTGCATACGGGTTCGAGTAAAACGTCGGCCTTCCCGGCGTGCCGTAAGACACGTAAAGGTGCAGGTGAAAGACGTCTCCCGAGACGCATGTAAGTCGCGTAAAGGCGCTGCCTCAAACCCTAAAAAGGCCAAATTTGAGCCAAATTCACTAGTCTCAGAGCACGAACACCAAAGACGCCGGCCTAACCCGGTGCAACAGGGTTTGAGTAAAAGACGTCGGCCTAACCCGACGCAACCGCGTTCGCTTGCTCCAGGGCAAGCGAGCCCAAAAGACATCGGCCTAATCCGACGCACCCGCATTCGCTTGCTCCAGGGTGAGCGAACCCAAAAAGACGTCAGCCTAACCCGACGCACCCGCGTTCGCTTGCTCCAGGGTGAGCGAACCCAAAAAGACGTCGGCCTAACCCGACGCACCCGCGTTCGCTTGCTCCAGGGTGAGCGAACCCACAAAGACGTCGGCCTAACCCGACGCACCCACGTTCGCTTGCTCCAGGGTGAGTGAACCCAAAAAGACGTCGGCCTAACCCGACGCACCCGTGTTCGCTTGCTCCAGGGTGAGCGGACCCAAAAAAAGAAAAGACGTCGGCCTAACCCGACGCACCCGCGTTCGCTTGCTCCAGGGTAAGCGAACCCATGAAGACGCCGGCCTAACCCGGCATAACCTACGCTCGTTGCTCAAAAGCACGAGCTCCTAAGACGCCGGCCTAGCTCCGGTGCAGTTCTCATTCGCTTGCTCCAGGGCGCGAACTCAAAAGATGCCGGCCCAACCCGGCGCGACATACACGTCCAGTTGCCAATGGCACAGACGCAGAGCCCCCGGGAACTACCCGGTACGACCTCTTCGATCGCCGAAGGGCACGAAGCGGAGTCACTAGGCCACAACCACATTAGGCACGCTGAATCGTCGGCCTAACCGTTCAAACACGGGTCGGCCCATCGCCTAGCTGGGCACAAACGCCCCCTCACCTCGAACGTTTAAACGACGACGAGTCATAACGATGAAACGAGCGGAGGACGAACCCCAGTTAAGGAGGCAAAACCTGCCAAAACTATTGGTAAGGATACAAGCCCTTCGGGCCACGTTAGCCCGCGAAAAAGGCGCATACGAGTAAAATTGCTAAAAAATTGAGATAAGCATTCAACACGAAAGCGACAAAAATATCTCATAAATAAAAGGAGCCACGGCTCTGAATCCGATAAACACGTGCTAAATAAAAAGTGCGTGGAAAATAAATAAAATCCTGAGAAAAGGAAAAGAAAAGCAAAGCGCTAAACATACGCGCTAAAAAAGGAGCCACACCGCTCTAGGAGCACCCTCATCCAGCAGGGGGAACAAGGTGTCGAAGAAGTCAAAAGTGACCCCCCGAGCCTCGTTCTCGGTCGCGGTCGCATCCCGACACTCCACCGCTCCGGCACGACGGGCCTCCTCGGTCCCTATGTCGTAGTCATCCTGCAAGTCAGACGCTCTTCGCTCCGCTTCAGCGAGCTGGGACGAGAGGCGAGCGTTTTCCTCCGCCAGAGAGTCGCGCTCGCGCTCCGCCCGAACACGCGCCAATCCGCTCGAAGTAAGCTGGCGGTGCGACGTCTCCAAAGCATCGGATCGAGCATCCAGCTGCCTCCGAAGGTCGGTAACCTTAGTGCGAAAAATCTCCGCCGATCGGGTCGCCACCTCACAAGCTCGCCGTTCTTCGGTAAGCTCCCCCGCCATCTTGGCCACAGACATTTGGGCTCCGTCACGCTGATCCCGTGCGATTTGAAGCTCCACCTTAGCGTCACGAAGCTGGTCTCGAAGCGTCTCGGTCTCCGCCCCCGGGTGCGAACCTCGCTCGACCTGAGCCAGCCTGGCCTTCGTCCGAGCAAGCTCCCCCTGGGATGCCCCCAAGCGCCGGATGAAGTCGTGCAAAATCATGTCGCTTCGCACGGCCCTCGCGTACGCCTGCGACGACAAAGAAGGAAGGGTTAAAACTAAAACCTACGCTTACAATAGAATAAACAGAAATACTGACCCTCTGAGCGTCGGTAACCCCCGCCTGGAAGAAGGCAATATCGTTCTTCGATACCACGCCCTTCGACCAGGACAGTGGGGATCCCTCGAGGTGGCGGAAGCAATCCCCTCGAGCCTCTATCGCCTCCAGCTCCACCGCCGAGTTCGACCTCTTGGGCTCGGAACGCTCTTCAGGAGGCGCCGATGTCGAAGCCCTCTTCAAGGAAGCGCGGGGCTCTGGTTCAGCTACAGCGGCAGCCTCGACACGCTCTCCCTTCGCTTTGCGGTCAGCGACCCTAGAGCGAATCTCCGCCATCGACTCGGGATCCCGAGCAGCAAGGGCCAGCCTCCTAGCCCGCCTCTTAGCATCTATACAAGGCGAAGCAACGAAGGTCAGGTTCCTGTCAAACGAAAAATTTCCACAAAAACTGTAAAGTTACCTCAAGAAGCAGGAGCGACTGGTTGAGCCACGGGACTCGGGGGCCTGCTCGCCCGGCGCGCCTCCTCGGTGCCCGGGGCAAAGGGCGAGAACCACCCGGTGAGCGCCATCAGCTCGGGGGAACGGAACTGCTCGCCAACCTTGCGGGCTTCTGACATCCCCGATATTTCTCTCACAAAGGGGAGCTCCGCTACCCCCTCATCCGCTGGAAAGTCGGCCAAACGACCAAAGCGAATGGGCGCCTCGCCAAAGGCGTCCGAGGTGACCCACACCCACGCCCGGTGGCTAGGCGGGTCACAATCCTTGACCAGCCTCACGTTGCCCCGAGCACGGGCCATATGAAATCCCGGCTGCCCCGGCGTCGGGAAAACGGCGACCAGATTACGGAAATCGTCCACGGTCATGGCGCGCTGCGTCTGGCAGTGCCACTCCATGAAACATGTAGCCAACAGGCGGTAAAACGCCGGGCTCATCTGACATGCGTGGACCCCTAGTCGGGTCAGGATCTGTTGGACGATCGTGGGGAACGGGAGACGCAACCCGCAGACAAGACTCCCAATCGTCACGGCCGCGTACCCGTCCCTGGGACGAGAGGGCCTGTCCTCGGGGGCAGGTCTAAGAAATCCCACCGAGGGAGGGATGTTATACGTCTCCCAAAGCGTGCTGAAGACTCGGGAAGTGAGCGTGCTCGCAGCATCGATCCCCCTGCAGTCCAAGCCGACGGGGGCGACAGAGTCGCCTACTCCGTACATACGAGTCCTCTCCAGTGACCTGGCATAAGTGTAGCCCGAGGCCTCAGCGGACTCGAAGGCCGACCAGGCCGTCGCCAACACTTTCCCGTTGCATTTCTTCTTCCCCCTCGCGGGAGGAGCCTCCAAGTCCTCTTCAGGGCCTTCTGAGCTCGACCCTAGGGGATCGTCGGAATAAATCTCGTCCAAGAAAGATTCGGACGGCACTATCGCAAGCTCAGCACCCGAGGCGTCCAACTTAGACGCCCGGGGGAGCTCAGCACCCACTACCGCTTCACCTCACTGCTTGAGCAAGGGGGCGTCAAAGGACGCCTCGCGGGAGACCAGGTTGATCACCAACCGTGACGAACGCGGGTCCTTGGACTCTTCGTCCTCCCCTTCGGGGCCACACCCAGTAGGTGGGCCGCTCCCGTGCCCCGCCAGCTCGGCTATCGCCGTAGCGTCGGTCTCCAACTCCGCGAGCCATTTGTCGGCCGCGCTAGAGTCTTCCTCGACAAAGATGGGGACCCCGTCGAGTTCCTCAAAGGGACCCTTGGCCGCCCCCCCCCCAAATTTGGGAGAGGGCAGGAAGGGTCGACCTCGGGATCATCAACGTGGGAAACAAGCTCACTCCCCATTAAAAAAGAAAAAAAGTCGACTACCTAGGGGGAATTTCAAACTCAAAGGAATTTTCCAATTACCCACAGGCTGCCAGTGTGAACAGAAAAGGAGGGGGATCTCCTATTTATAGGAGAGGAAGGAGCAAACCCTGCTCCTTCCCCCCCCCCCCCCCCCTGCGCGCGCGACACAAGGCCCGGCCCGCGGGCCGGCCTCGCGCGCGCGCCAGTCCCCCAGCGCCAGGCCGCGCGCGGGTCTTGCTGCCCGGCCGTGTGGTCCGGCCCCCAGGGGTCCGGCCACAAAAAAAAACCAAAAGAAAAAGAAAAAAGATATGCGTGCGTACGGTCATGCGTGATCGAAGGTGAAATTACCTCAACGCCCTTTTCTTTTCTAAAACTTCACGGCTTGCGTCCCGTAAGCCGTAAACTTGGGGGGCTAATGTTACCGGTCATTTTCGGGACACCAGAAATTCAAAAACGATTCGAGGCCGGTAGGGCTTTGTCGACCGAAAGCCCAACGGGCCCCGGCCCACCAGGCTCGAGCGCCCTGACGCACCCACGGCCCGGCACGTGCGCACCTGCGCCCTCGGCCCTGAGGCCCCCGGCCCAATGGGCCTCAGCGCGCCCTAGCGCGCCTGGCTCGCGCGCACCCTGCGCCCCGGCCTGTGCGCGCCCCCGCGCCCCTGCCGTCCCGGCCCGCGCGCGCCCCCGCGCCCCAGCCGTCCCGGCCCGCGCGTGCTCCCGCGCCCCGGCCTCCCTGCTCGCACGCGCCCCCGCACCCCGGCCTCCCGGCCCGCGCGCGCTCCCGCGCCCCGGCCTCCCGGCCTGCGCACGCTCCTGCGCCCCCGACCCTGGGGCCCTCGGCCCAATGGGCCTCAGCGCGCCCTAGCGCGCCTGGCTCGCACGCACCTTGCGCCCCGGCCATCCCGGCCCGCGCGCGCCCCCGCACCCAGGCCTCCCGGCCCGCGCACGCCCCGGCACCCCGGCCGAGCGCCCCTGCTGCCTCGGCCGGGCGCTCCTGCTGCCCCGGCCGAGCGCCCTGCTACCTCGGCCGGGTGTCCCTGCCGCCTCGGCCGGATGCCCCTGCTGCCCCGGCCGAGCATCCCTGCTGCCTCGGCCGAGTGCCCCTGCTGCCTCGGTCGGGTGTCCCTGCCGCCTCGGCCGGGTGGCCCTGCTGCCCCGGCCGAGCAATCCCAACGCCTCGGCCAGGCACGCCTGCTGCCGGGCACACCGCGCCCGGCCAAGTCCCGCGCCCGGTGCGCCCCGCGCCCGTCCAGGCGACACGTCCCACGCGCCCTGCACCCTCCCGGACGTGATGCCTCACGCGCCCTGCTCCCGGCCACCCGATGGGCCTCAAGGGGCCGGCCCAAGGCCTCCTCCAAATACTATAAATACGCCCCCCCTAGGGGAGGGAAAGGACACGTTGATTCAGCCCCACAACTTTCATTCCAACAACACTTCTCCTCTCTTGAGAACTGTCTCCCTCGCGCTCTTGTGACATTCCAAGAGCGCGCGCCTCTCCTCTCTCAGCTCAGAAATACAAGGACCCCCCTCCACGAGAGGGAGCGCGCTCCTTTTTTGCGACCCGAACTTTAGCAGTCCACACTGCTCTCCAGCTTCTTGGCCATTGAGCTAGAACTCCGAGTTATGAGGCAAGCGACCCCTCTAAAGTCTTCACTAGAAGCTACGAGCTGGGTCCTACTCTAAAGCCTTGGATTCTCAAGCCTCTGAGCCCAAGATAGCCCTCAATACACAAATTGAACTACGTTCTGACCTGATCCCGACTAAAGGGTACGTAGGCAGCCAACCTTTGGGACGGTCACACCCCCTAAAACACACCTCAGGGTCTGGAGGGTGCAGCTCGGTCTACGAGCCCCCACTTTTGGCCCGGGCGCGGTCACTTGGTCCGGCCTTGGATCGAACCATCGTTGTTCTTTTTCGTGCGACAACACAAACCATGATTGTGAAGACCTTCTTGTGCGAGTACAAGCAGAGTAACCCGTTGCAAGCGTTCGCTATGGTTTTGAGACACAGTTGTCCCACCGGGATCTTCAATTCGGTTTTGGTCGTCGTGTCGGAGCGGCAAATCTCACAGCTCTCCATTTTGGTTCCGGTTTTGCACATGCAGTGGGCCGAATGGAAACCGTGGCGGTCATCTTCGTCCTCAAGCAAGCACACAGTTCTCAGAGTCCTCTTCCCGGTCATGTTACGGACCAGAGCACAGATCTTCGACCGGGCCAAGTGAAGCTCTGCGAATCGAGGGTCCGAGATCTAGCCGCGCCAAGACTTGCAGACGCTCTTACAGAGCGCGATGGTCTTCACGGACGAGATTCTCAGCAGAATTTTGACGAAGAGCTCCTTCGGAAGTCGGGAGATTGGTCCATGGCAGATTTGAATTCCTTTATTTCCTCTCATCATTTCCGTATCGATTTCAGATATGTATTACGCAACGCGTATCGGTTATATCATATGAAAAGGATTTAAAATGAAAGGCAAGCTAAACCTAACACTACAAGCAGATGGACGAACCATATATGATATACTATCCTGTACTATACATCCGAGTGCTAGCGCGAAAAAAATAGAAAAAAAGAAGGTGCTTGAGATGGGTTTTTGACAATAGAAATGAAAGTGAAGAGCTTACAGTTCCTTCTGCGGAGACAAGTGCTGGGAAGAGAGAGAGAGAGAGAGAGAGAGAGAGGTCTGGCAGCTGAAACCCCAAAATAGAACAAGCTCAAGACACCGCAAAACCTGAGCAATTTTGACTCTTGTGAAATATAGGTTGTTTGACTTCGGAGGGAAAAAAAAGTTTGGTCTAATAAATGAGCACTGCTATTCGTCCCGATTCACGAGTTCGAATGATCCACTCAGGGATTGACAAGTGGACAATTTTAAACAGTGTTTATCACTTTATGGGAAAGGATCGTGAGTCGTAATTCATGCCTAAAATAATTTCCGATAATAAATCGGCGACATTTGACATACATGGACCCCATTGTCCTTGGTGTTTTTAGTACAAGGCAATATCTAATTAATTACGGTTTTGTTTTCGTCTTTTTTTTTTCCCCAGCCAAATGATAAATTTTAGGGTAAATTTTATCTCTTTATTTTCTTTACTAATTTCGGGAATACTTATGATTTATGATATCATAAATAATAATTATGATAAATTTTATCTCTTTATTTTCTTTACTAGTTTCGGGAATACTTATGATTTATGATATGATAAATAATAATTATGAGTACAATTTATATTTTGGTATATAAATTTAGCATAGGTTTTAGAAAATTATTGATAAAAATAACATTTCATGTTATTAAAAATAGTTACATATAATTGATGAGGTATAAACTTAGTTAATCAATGAAATATTGAGAGACAAAAAAGAAAAGATAGAGAGAAATTAAAGTGGAATGAATAGTAGAAAGAAGGTTAATTAACACAAAGAATAAAATTGGCCGAAGAACTTGGCAAACAATGCGTTTGCGGCTTTGAGCTCATTTCGGTACAATTTCCTAATTCTTTATCAATTGGTGAATGAATTTATTATGCAGAAGTGCAAAGCGGAAGCGATGAGGAAAAGATCGACTTCAAACAAGTCGCAGATGGCCTAAGCCCTAGCTGAGGCTAAGGCTGAGGTGGCTATGATCGAGCAGGAACTGGCTGAGGGAAAAGAGAATGTCAATGCTTTGCGAGCCGAGTTAGAGATGTTAGCAATATTATATTAATATTGACGAAAATACAAGATAAATTGCATGAAAGGAAAAAGAAACGGAAATAACAAATTACAAATAAAAACCGACTAAACCTTAGAACCGGAAAAACAAATCGGAGAAGATGGAAAGAAACAGTCGAGGCCTATTGGACGGTTTCCTTGAAGCTTTTTATCGCCCTCCCAAAGATGCTGGAATACGTGAGCGAAAGCCTCCTAGGATACAACGACTACAGAGGCAAGCTTAGCACCAATAGGCTTGACTCTCGGCGAACTAGGACTTGTGCGAAACTATCACCAAGAGAGAAGAAAAGAGAAAATTTTCTAAATAGGAGAGAGTTCGGAACAGTGGGGAAGAAGGATTTGTTTTGTGTGTCTTGAATGAGAGCTGAAGCCTCTTTATATAGGCCAAGGATCAGCAAAGGGTCCGGTTTTGAAACATCAAAAACCGCTCAGCCATAAAGGCATTTTAACGTTCATTATGAGGCTGTTACCACCGGCCATTAACGCCCTCAAAACATAACCCAACGAGTAAAGGTGGCATTAACCCTCACGACAATTCCCAACGTATGGAATTAAAACATTTTTGGAAGTGAACTTTGCAATAAAAAGAAAGCCCGAGACTAAGACAATTCCCGAAACCCGAACCCGAGCCCGGCTCGACGGCGGCGGCGGCGCGCGTGAGAGGTTAAGGGTTAACCCACGCACACTCTCCTCTCTTGCACTTTGATATCCACTAATTTAAGAGGATAGTATTTAAACACTACAACAACACACATCCCCACCCAATGTGGGACTCTTGGTATTCCACTTCCACAACACAACATAAATGTGTTTCTTTAGCCTACTTTGAGCATCAATTTCTCATTCATCCTAGGTCCGATTTTGGCAAACACATATTCAATTTTATACCCCTCGTTACGAGGAATCCGTATCACTTGGAATTATTCAAATCCGATGAGTGGACTGTCGTCGCTCATTTTCGGACAACCATTTTGGAGCCTAAAGCGGTTAGACCCAAGGCCGGACCAAGTGATCTCACTTTGGCTCGAGCGTGTCGGACTTGGTATCCCAAGTCGTCCCTTAGCTGTTGATGATGCTTACCTCGTCTTAACACCAGAAAAGCGGGAAAGAATGTGTGAACTACAAAGGGGAAACAGAGGGGGTACCTCTGTTTACCTCTCCGACACTCAACATTAGTAGGATTGAGGTGGGTAAAAGAGGTTAAGTGTTTAGAGAGCCGAAGCTTGAGGGAAACGAGTGAGTTACGAGTTCAGCAGCGTTTCGGTACTCAATTTCGGATTACCTGACTCGAGGAGTTGAGCCTCGTATTTATAGGCGACCAAGGGACGTTTTGAAGGCCCCTTGGCCGAGTAACGGCCCAGGGCCGGCCAAGTGATGGCCTTGGGCCGGCCATTGGCCGAGTGACGGCCCAGGGTCGGCCGAGCGACTATCCAGGGCCGGCCAATGGCCGAGTGACGGCCCAGGGCCGGCCAAGCGACTATCCAGGGCCGGCCATCGGCCGAGTGACGGCCCTGGGCCGGCTGGGTAACTTCCCAGGGCCGGCCATTGGCCGAGTGATGGCCTAGGGCCGGCCGAGCGCCGAGGGGAGGTCCAAGGTTGGCCGCTATCGCGGTCGTCGTCGTCTCACCGGGTCGGGACGGGCCGGTAACATTAGCCCCCCGAGTTTATCATCGAGTGTAACTCGTGTGGTAAACTCAAAGTCTCCGTTGTCGTTGGCCCACCGGAGCAACCCATTGTCAAAAGGTATGTCCCGGTCGCTTTTAATTATTATTTTTTCTTTGGCCGCTCTATTTTCCACAACTTTTTGTCTCGTCGCACGCGCCTATGGACCCTACCAACCACCTGTCGGGGTGTGGGGCCGTTGAGGATGATCTCTTCCCTCTACTCGGGGATCAACACGTGGACTTGGAAGGTTTTTTGGCCCGATTTTCATCTCCCTCAACCGACTATAATGTACCACACTCGTTCTCCTCAAACACGAACACGATAGAGATGGTCGGGGATGATTTTTCTTCGATTGAAGCGTGGTTGGCTAGCGAGGAAGGGGCCGCGTGCGTCGGAGACGGCCCGCGCCGCCAGGAGGACACCGGCTCGGCCGTGCCGGGCGCCGAGGAGGGCTAGAATTGTTGGAATAGATCTAGGGTTTAAGAAAAAGTTTAACGCTTCGGGTAAGCGGAAGAATTTTAAAAATTTTCTTTTGACAAGTAAAACAATTTTACTAACCTAGACAAAGAGCAAGTACACGTAAATAAAAACTATTATGAGCATTATAACTTTACTAACCTTTTAAGAAGCTTGAACGATGAGAAGCTTTTGGAAAGTTGCAACGTTCGTCTCCCCTCGCAACACATCTCTCTTCTTTCCTCGGGAACTCGAGCAACCACGAAAGTTTCTATCATAAGAATCACTCGAGAAAGAAAAGAATTAGTGAGTGGGCACTTTTAAACACGACGACTCGAGAACAAGTCTCAAAGTCGAAGAGATAAAACACTAGGTCAAATGTGGACCTAGGTGCCAAAACAAAAACCGAAAATGACTAGAGAGAGAGAGAGAGGATCGGCCACCACAATGTCTAGAGAGAGAAGCTCTCAATCTCTAACTTATGTGGAATGAATAAAATGAAGGGAATGAGGTTCCTATTTATAGGAGAAGGGTTGGCATCGGAAAGAAGTAGTTTCCTCTTATTTTCCAAGCCTTCATGAGCAATCTTTATTGGCCATTCCTTCCTCATTCACACGGCCAAGAGAGGGCTTCTAGAAGCCTTGGATTTGTTTCCTCTTTTGTTCTCTCTTGCTTGGTGGCCGAAATTCCCTTTCCTCTTATTTTCCAAGCCTTCATGAGCAATCTTTATTGCCCATTGCTTCCTCATTCACACGGCCAAGAGAGGGCTTCTAGAAGCCTTGGATTTGTTTCCTCTTTTGTTCTCTCTTGCTTGGTGGCCGAAATTCCCTTTCCTCATGGAGGAAACTTGTTTCCTCTTTTTCTTTTGGCAAGTATCTTGATACATCAATGCACAAAATAAATCCCTCTTTCTCTCTATGGTATACACGAAATTGGCCTTCTAAAACATGCTTCTAGATGTTTCTTTATTTGTTAACGACAATATAAGAAAAACCCATTATGAATTTTCAAGTAAAATTCTATGAAATGAAATTAATCCTCAAGGCCCAATTACACTAATATGGCCGAGTAAAAAAGAAAAGATAGAGAGAAATTAAAGTGGAATGAATAGTAGAAAGAAGGTTAATTAACATAAAGAATAAAATTGGCTGAAGAACTTGGCAAACAATGCGTTTGCGGCTTTGAGCTCATTTCAGTACAATTTCCTAATTCTTTATTAATTGGTGAATGAATTTATTATGCAGAAGAGCAAAGCGGAAGCGATGAGGAAAAGATCGACTTCAAACAAGTCAATGAGGAAAAGATCGACTTCAAACAAGTCGCAGATGGCCTAAGCCATAGCTGAGGCTAAGGCTAAGGTGGCTATGATCGAGCAGGAACTGGCTGAGGGAAAAGAGAAGGTCAATGCTTTGCGAGCCGAGTTAGAGATGTTAGCAATATTATATTAATATTGACGAAAATACAAGATAAATTGCATGGAAGGAAAAAGAAACGGAAATAACAAATTACAAATAAAAACCGGCTAAACCTTAGAAACGGAAAAACAAATCGGAGAAGATGGAAAGAAACAGTCTTAATGGGCCTTTTTCATGTTGTCATGAACAAATGAAGGAGCTTCTAGAAGCCCCTTCTAGAGTGAATATGGGCGCCAACTACCCAAGGGAAAGAGAGAATATTTTGTGCATAAATGTATCAAGATACTTTCCAAAAGAAAAAGAGGAAACAAATTTCCTATGCATGGCATAAGGGAAATTCGGCCATAAGGGTCAAGGGAGAAGCAAATAAAAGAGGAAACAAATCCAAGGACTTGCTTGGCAAGTCTTGGCCGTGTGACTCTATGAAGGAAAAAGGGAAATTGGCTCATGAATATGTGATATTCTATAGAAGAGGAAACTACCTTATTGAAGGTGAGACCTCTCCTATAAATAGGAGCCTTATTCCACACATTTCATTCATCCAAGTTTTAGAGATTTGAGAGCTTCTCTCTAGCTTGGCCGACTCCTCTCTCTCTCTCTATTCAATTTCGTTTTTGGTTTTGGCACCTAGGTCCTCATTTGACCCAGTGTTTTATCTCTTCGACTTCAAGACTTGTTCTTAAGTCGTAGTGTTTAAGGGCCCACACACTAATTCCTTTTTCTCTCGAGTGATTTAGTGATAGAAACTTTCGTGGTTGCTCGAGTTGCCGAGGAAGGAAGAAAGACGTGCTGCGAGGGGAGACGAACATTGCAACCTTTTCCACAAGCTTCTCAACGTTCAAGCTTCTAAAAGGTTAGTAATCTTTAATGCTCATATTAGTTTTTATTTACATGTGCTTTCTCTTTGTCTAGGTTAGTAAAATGGTTTTACTTGTTAATAGAAAATTTTTAAAATTTCGCCGCTAACCGAAGCGTTAAACTTTTTCTTAAACCCTAGATCAATCCCAACAATTTCATCCAAAAGAGTCAAGACTCAATTTGGACACTGGCCAGTTCATTTATTCACATTCCAAGGAACAAAGCATGAGGTGATATACATTGCATTTCAGCAATCTTGTACATGAATTCCATATCTATGAGAACTTCACAAAGTTACTCATGACATCTTCACAACTTAGTACTTCACCAATAGGTCATGCTCGGAATCACATAGTGAGTCCGAACTCTGACTTTCTCCAATGAGAATACGTAAGCTGTGAAATGGCATGTCTCATTTCAGGATTAAGGTAAGCATGATGCAATTCATACATAGTGACTTCGAGACATAAGAGGTTAAATGGTTTGTTCTTATCTTGTCTCTAGAAGTGCACTTGTCAATTCAGTAGCTTCGGAAGATACCTAGAAGAACTATAGAGTCTCCAACTCTCAATGTCCCATAACCAGACATCATAGATTCTCCTAACAATCGTACTGAGGTCAATAGTCCTTTGACCATTAGATTGCGAATATATCGTTTTAAGCAAACTACGAAGAGTTTGTTCATGCAAATCTACATTTGTCTCTTCGTAAATTGTTAAGTTTGTTTATGGACTAAAGACTAATGTTTTATCATAAAGCTTCAAACAGACAAGGAAGAATGAATGAACGTTTCAACTTTTTATTCAATGAATAAGCAATTACAAGCAAGAGTCTTCGTGAGACTTTATTACATCAAATGTACAAAATAAAGACTACAACTCTTCTTGTGGGCCCCATTGACAACAAACTCCCACTTGATTTAAAGAAGATGTGTGTAATCCTTCATACCTAATCCCTCTCGATGTTGGTCGTAGACCTTGTTCGCTAGGGCCTTAGTGAATGGATCTGCCAGGTTGTCCACCGTTGAGATCTTCTTCACTTCCACGTCTCCGCGTTGCACGATCTCTTGAATCAAATGGTATTTCCTCTCAATATGTTTAGAGCGCTTATGGCTTCGAGGTTCCTTTGAGTTAGCGACAGCCCCACTATTATCACAATAAAGGGTCATGGTCTCGTCGACGTTTGGAACAACTTCCAAATACTTAAGGAATTTTCTAAGCCATACAGCCTCTTTGGATGCTTCGCAAGCAGCCACATATTCTGCTTCCATTGTGGAGTTAGCAATGCAAGATTGCTTAATACTCCTCCACGCAACAGCTCCACCATTAAGGATAAACACAGATCCCGAAGTGGATTTCCTAGAATCTTTATCCGCTTGAAAATCGGAGTCGCTATTGTTGTCGGTCATTTTCGGAAAACCCGAGACGCCAAGAAGACACGCCGTTCAAAGGGCCGATGGTCAGTCCGGAGGTCCTAAAAAGCGGCAAGCCTTCTGTCACGAGTTGACTGGCGAGTCCTCGTACCAAACTCTCACGTTCCTCGAGTCGAGCCTCGAGTCGAGCCTCGAGTCGTTCTCCTCGAGTCGAGCCTCGAGTCGCTCCTCAAGTCGAGCCTCGAGTCGTTCTCCTCGATTCGAGCCTCGAGTCGTTCTCCTCGAGTCGAGCCTCGAGTCACTCCTCGAGTCGAGCCTCGAGTCGTTCTCCTCGAGTCGAGCCTCGAGTCGTTCTCCTCGAGTCGAGCCTCGGGTCGTTCTCCTCGAGTCGAGCCTCGGGTCGTTCTCCTCGAGTCGAGCCTCGGGTCGTTCTCCTCGAGTCGAGCCTCAAGTCGTCCTCCTCGACTCGAGCCTCGAATCGCTCCTCGAATCGAGTCACTCTCGTCACGTAGAGACCTTAACATTCCACACAGAAAGCATGATATCCAAAAGACCCTTAAAGGCCCACAAGAGTCCGACGAGACGAACCATGCGTCGCGCGCGCAGCACGCCGCGCCGGCCGGCCACACAGCAAGCCGCGCGCCGAGCCAGTAGTCCGCGCGCCGCGCCAGTAGTCCGCGCGCCGCACTGGGCAGACAGCGGGCCGCGCGAAGACACGCCTGCGCCGCGCGACCGTGCGCCGCGCCCTCTGCGCCGCGCGCCGCGAGTTGTGCGCCATACTTTGTACGCCGCACGCACCGTGCGCCTCCACTTGACGGCGCGCGCGCCCCTAGTCCCACATGGACGAAAAAGGGACCTTCTAAGGCCCTCAAACACCTATAAATACCCCTCTCATTGAGGGGAAAGCCATCCCATTCATTCTCAAGGAACTTGAGACTTCTCCCTGCTTTCTCTAGATGCCATCCTTGGCTTGAAGCGGATTCTCCTCGATTTCTCGTTCTCAGAGGTCCCGAAGCACTCACGGGGACTTCCCGGATGTTGCTCCCTCTGACCGAACGACCCCGGTGCTCAAGCACGCCCCTAGGGTTCTCGACTAGAGTCCCCCTGTGCGTCTAACACGCCTGACGCGCACGCGATCTCCGAAGTTCTGAGACGCCGCCGAGGACTCCTCCGCGCCTCGTCTCCTTCGTCGAATACGCTTCTCCACCAAGGCTCCGCGCCTCACACTGCGTTACACATGCTTGAACTACGTTCTGACCTGATCCCACACACGGGTACGTAGGCAGCCGACACACAAGGCACGGTCACTCCTCCTCCTCACCCCCTACCTCTCCCGAGAGGCGGGTTGATCGGAGAAAACCTAGCTCGAAACTTTCGAGTTCACATTCTTGGCCCGGGTGCGATCACTTGGTCCGGCCTTGGATCGAACTGCCCGAGGTTTTCAATAGTTGTTCATTTTCGTGCGACAACATTTTGGCGCTAGAAGGAGGGGACTTCCCGACCTGTTCAGCCCGAAATCCCTTATGTTCATCTTCTTCTATTTCTTCGTCTAACTCTACTTTCTCGGACTTGAGAAAAGATGAGTAGTCAGCCTCCCGTACGTTCTGAGGGCGTTTACAACCCCGATAACGTCACTGGGACTAAAAAATACTTCTTGCGCTCCCAAGCGCATGGTGACGAAGAGTCGCTCCACGAAGAGAGCTCGACCCGCTCACCATCTCCATCTGCAGATAGCATGGACGACCGCATCATGGAGCTGGAGGAGAATATCCGCCAACTAAAGGCGAAGAACGCGAGGTACCATAGCCAATTGGCTGCGAAGCAACCCGCGTATGACACAATGACCCCCAACGGGGATCCTGAGAACCTCAACGAGGAAAGCCGCGACCGCGACCCTGATTACGAGGGTACTGGAGATTCGGGGGATATCGAGACTTCTCTCATGAAGGACGGGGAACACCCCGCCGTGTTTGAAGACGGTCCTTCAAATCCCCTACCCCAGACAAGCGACGTGCCGGCTGCTTCTCAAGAGGGAAATTCCCGACGTTCGGCCCTCGACCGACTAGGTCAAAGGGAGAATGTTTCGGAGAGTCAGGGCACGCAGAGAGCGCGCCGTCGCAGACGAAGCCTGCGCCTCCGTACGACCAGCCCTGATCTTAGGGATCACCTCACCGCCCAACGCATTGAGCGTGGCGATGACCTAAGAGAGCGACTGAGCTCTCGACCAAACATCCCCATAGCAGCCCCAACTAACGGGAACCGCCGCACGGGTCAAGGGTCAAATGAAAGACGACAGGTGACTCCTCCCGAACAGGGAGTTACTCCGACTACCGGTCTCGATGTGATCACAATGATCCACAATCTTCGAAATGAAGTACGAGATCTCCGAGAATACGGAATAGGCGGAAGTGCCTATGGGGTCGTCGAGGAGAATCCATCGCCTTTCACGGCTCAGATACTGGCCGAGGTATGCACGGGAAATTTCAATTTCCCAAACCTTGCTCCATATGATGGAAAAGCGGATCCCGCTTACCATATCCAGCACTATGAAACCTGGATGACGATGCAGGGTGTCGCTCCCGGCGCCATGTGCCAAGCTTTTAGTCTTACCCTCGCCGGACCCGGCTTCGAGTGGTTCAAGAACTTAAGGCCGGGAAGCATTCGATCGTTCAAAGACCTGAAGGACATGTTCCTAGCACGCTTCGCTACATCTATGGTCCAAAAGAAGACCAAGATGTACCTGTGATCAATCAGGCAAGAGAATGGCGAGTCTCTTAGACGATACCTCGCCCGATTCACTGAAGAATCGAATAAGGTCGACCGCTTTGACGAATAAGACGCAATCACTGCCATCATTGAAGGCTTGCGCACAAGTGACTTCCTTAAGTCCATCGTCGGCCGTGTCCCTTCTACCATGGCCGAGTTATGACTCGAGCCAAGACCTTCACGGGAGTCGAAGACTATCTCGATGGCCGCAAGGGCATTAATCAAAGACCTCACCACCGAGACGAGCCTAGCGACGAGCGAGGCAACTCCCGTAAAAGACAAAACAGAGGGTCAGACTTCTAATAGCCGACCTCCGATGCCCCAAAAGTCGCGACTTGCGGAAGACTTTAAGGGCTACTCGTCGTTCACGCCATTGAACACGACGCCGGATCAAATCCTAACTTTGGCACGTGACAAATTCACTCCCCCGGCTCTAATGAGCAAAGATCCCGCGACTCGCGATCGATCTAGATATTGTGAGTTCCATCAGGAATACGGTCACTTGACCTCCGAATGCTATAGTCTTAAAAGGCAGATCGAGACATTGATCCAACGGGTGAGTTGAAAGAGTTCGTGTTGCGCATGATCAGCGCTGTGGGCCCCACCACAAACAAACCACAGTCTCGTAAGGGAGGAGGAACAGCCTCTTCTGCTGACCGAACCACGACTACTGTCGATGCCAATCCACAGCTCCACGTTGTAACCACCACACTGGGTGGCCCACAAGATGGAGATTCAGCCCGACAACGGAAAAAATTCTTAAGGGCCGTGGCTCAAGAAGACGCTGCTATACACGTCAACCTCACCTATGAAGAACCTCCGTCCGTGCCTCACGAGACGATGTACTTTACCAACGAAGAGGCCAAGCAAGTTGTGCATCCGCACAATGACGCGATTGTGCTCAAGGCCCAAGTGGCTAATAACTTGGTGAAAAGAGTTCTCATCGACAACGGCAGTGCTGCCGACATAATTTTCAAGTCCACCTTAGAGCGCATGAAGCTCGGGGGGCTACGCCCAACTCCGACCCAAACGCCTCTATTCGGATTCACTGGGGAGAGAGTCATGACCGAAGGCATCATCGATCTACCGGTCACCTTCGGAACTCCCGGAGGCATTGAAATCGTTCACATGGTCCCATTCCTAGTGGTTGATCAGGAGTCGCCATATAATGTCATCATTGGGCGACCCACGTTGAACCGACTAAGGGCCATTACTTCTACATACCACCTACTGGTGAAGTTCCCTACCAAGGATGGAATCGGCATCATGGCTGGAGATCAATCCCAAGCCATAATATGCTACATCCAAGGAATCGATGGAAAAACCGCTAGCAAGACGGTTAACACGATCTCCCAGGTTAGAGATAGCGTCAAGTCGACCAAGGTCCTCTGCGAAATCCACGAAGACATCTGCATGACACCCAAGTGCAAGGTGCCGACGTCCTCATCCCGAACAGGGAGGGACCCCACAAAGGCTGCCAAGTCATACATGACGGGACATACTACACGGACGAGACACCGATCCGTCGCCCGTGGAATGCGGAACACCTGAGACAGTACTACCAGTAGCCAGCGCTTCCCCCCATTTTATTTCTTCGCTTTCCAACATTCAATAAGGCCTACGAGCCAATGTTTTATGATTTCAAATTTCTTCAATATTAATAAAGTTCGAGGTTTTTCTTTCAAAATCCGCTTTATCAAAGTTTTTCGATAACGTTTATAAACCCAAAAACTCGGGGGGCTAGTGACATAGGCAACGGTAAATACACTCAAAATACGCTCCACCCAAAGAAAGTACGCTCCACCAAAACAAAACACCCGAACACAAACGGGAACGAGCGTTCAACTAAGACGCCTCCGCGGCGCGCCATAAGACATCCCAGAGATGCAGGCTAAGACGCCTCCGCGACGCTCCGTAAGACATCCCCGAGATGCAGGCTAAGACGCCTCCACGGCGCGCCATAAGACATCCCAGAGATCCAGGCTAAGACGCCTCCGCGGCGGTCCATAAGACATCCCAGAGATGTAGGCTAAGACGCCTCCGCGGCGCGCCGTAAGACATCCCCGAGATGCAGGCTAAGACACCTCCGCGGCGCGCCATAAGACATCCCAGAGATGTAGGCTAAGACGCCTCCGCGGCGCGCCATGAGACATCCCAGAGATGCAGGCTAAGACGCCTCCGCGGCGCGCCGTAAGACATCCCCGAGATGCAGGCTAAGACGCCTCCGCGGCGCACCGTAAGACATCCCAGAGATGCAGGCTAAAGTCGTCCCTCGTGACGCACCAAAGACGCCTACATGGCGCACCTAAGACGCCTACATGGCGCACCAAAGCCGTCCCTCGCGACGCACCAAAGATGCCTACATGGCGCACCTAAGACGCCTACATGGCGCACCAAAGCCGTCCCTCGCGACGCACCAAAGACGCCTTCATGGCGCACGTAAGATGCCTACATGGCACACCTAAGACGCCTACATGGCGCACCAAAGCCGTCCCTCGCGACGCACTTAAGACGCCTACATGGCGCACCTAAGATGCCTACATGGCGCACGTGAGACGCCTACATGGCGCAACCTAGTCGTCCCTCGCGGCGCACCTAAGATGCCTACATTGCGCATGTGAGACGCCTACATGGCGCAACCAAGTCGTCCCTCGCGACGCACCTAAGACACCTACATGGCGCGCTTAAGATGCCTACATGGCACATCTAGAAAGCCATATACGGCGCACCTAAGAAGCCTACATGGCGTATATAGGCCATCCCTCACAACCTGCCTAGATGACTAAACAACGCACACAGCCGTCTCTAACGACGCGCTCTGAGTCACCACAAGGCGCTGCGTATGATGACTAATCGCGACGCACCTGAACCGCCACACTAGGCGCAATTCATGCCATCTTCGCCACCACCAACTGAGCACGATCACACTCGCCTTGGGAGACTCCCCATTCCATGTGAGCTAATTGAAGCTTCTCGAAAAGATTCGCGAACTCCGCCTCTGAGCAAGAACTTCGCTCGGCCTGAGCTAGCTGAGACTTCGCTCGAGCAAGCTCCTCCTGGAAGAGTCCCAGGCGACGAATGAGGTCGTGTAAAATCTCCTCGAGTTGAGCCTTGCTCCTCGAGTCGAGTCATTCTCCGCAGGTCGAGCTTCGTTCCTCGAGTCGAGTCACTCTCCTCGAGTCGAGCTTCACTCCCCGAGTCGAGTCATTCTCCTCAAGTTGAGCTTTGCAACTCGAGTCGAGTCATTCTCCTCGAGTCGAGCTTCGCTCCTTGAGTCGAGTCATTCTCCTCGAGTCGAGTCATTCTCCTCAAGTCGAGCTTCACTCCTCGAGTCGAGTCATTCTCCTCAAGTCGAGCTTCGCTCCTCGAGTCGAGTCATTCTCCTCGAGTCGAGCTTCGCTCCTTGAGTCGAGTCATTCTCCTCAAGTCGAGCTTTGCTCCTCGAGTCGAGTCATTCTCCTCAAGTCGAGCTTCGCTCCTTGAGTCGAGTCATTCTCCTCGAAGTCGAGCCTCGCTCCTCGAGTCGAGTCATTCTCCTCAAGTCGAGCTTCGCTCCTCGAGTTGAGTCATTGATCTCCTCGAGTCGAGCTTCGCTCCTTGAGTCGAGTCGTTCTCCTCAAGTCGAGCTTTGCTCCTCGAGTCGAGTCATTCTCCTCGAGTCGAGCTTCGCTCCTTGAGTCGAGTCATTCTCCTCGAAGTCGAGCCTCGCTCCACGAGTCGAGTCATTCTCCTCAAGTCGAGCTTCGCTCCTCGAGTCAAATCACTGTCCTCAAATTGAGCCTTGCTCTTCGAGTCGAGCCATTCTCCTCGAGTCGAGTTCCGCTCCTCGAGCAAACACCCGGAGCGACCTGAAGAACAGGTCAACCAAAGTAGAGACCCGCGCTGGCGTCTGGGGAATAAGGGCCGATCTTCCGAACGCAGACGAAGAAGCGTCACCAGGGCGGGAATGGCGGATGCCCCGTGAGACCGACTTATGCTTGATGTGTGGTCAAACTTTTAGCGTTGATCCCCGAGCAGTCGAACCCCTCCGGTGCGGCAGAGCCTTCCACCAGGTGCCACTCTGTCTTCTCGAAGCATCGGCCCGCAGCATCAACCTCCGTCTTCGAGACCTCGGAATGAGCACGCCTTTGCAAAACGAAAAAGTGCAGTCGCCTTCCTAGCTGGCCGAGACGGATGCCATGATCTTCCCCTAACATGTCGCAATTAGAAAATAATTGCCATGCTAATCACCATCGAGTTGCATGGACTCCGGGTCGAAGATATCATCAAACAAAACGCCATCGAAGAAAGACTTGGACGTGACTTCACCAGAAGATCAACAAGCCGCGACACGCCGGTACGCCTCTGCACAAGTGCGTTCCCTACATGCCTGCGCATGTCCCCGTTGCTCCGGGGCTAGAGCGATGGATGCAATCGTGTCCACCTCGCCCACGTCTAGCTACGCCTCGTATCCGCTTGGACCCTCCTCCACGGGTTGATTACACGATTGTGTTGAGAGAGACGGAAAAGCAGGAGAGCATACTTGCAATTGTGAGAACATACTTTGTAACCATGAAGGCTTTGCAACGGCGAAACCCCTGGGAGATAAATTTTCCTCAAACACCAGGCGGAAACAACTAAAAGTTCACCGCCCGGGGCCTCCCGAGCGATAAACTTGGGGGGCTAATGTTGTCGGTCGTTTTCGGAAAACCCGAGACGCCAAGAAGACACGCCGTTCAAAGGGCCGATGGTCAGTCCGGAGGTCCTGAAAAGCGGCAAGCCTTCTGTCACGAGTTGACTGGTGAGTCCTCGTACCAAACTCTCACGTTCCTCGAGTCGAGCCTCGAGTCGTTCTCCTCGAGTCGAGCCTCGAGTCGCTCCTCGAGTCGAGCCTCGAGTCATTCTCCTCGAGTCGAGCCTCGAGTCGTTCCTCGAGTCGAGCCTCGAGTCGAGCCTCGAGTCGCTCCTCGAGTCGAGCCTCGAGTCATTCTTCTCGAGTCGAGCCTCGAGTCGTTCTCCTCGAGTCGAGCCTCGGGTTGTTCTCCTCGAGTCGAGCCTCGAGTCATCCTCCTCGACTCGAGCCTCGAATCGCTCCTCGAATCGAGTCACTCTCGTCAAGTAGAGACCTTCACATTCCACACAGAAAGCATGATATCCAAAAGACCCTTAAAGGCCCACAAGAGTCCGATGAGACGAACCATGTGTCGCGCGTGCAGCACGCTGCGCCGGCCGGCCACACAGCAAGCCGCGCGCCGCGCCAGTAGTCCGTGCGCCGCGCGAAGACACGCCCGCGCCACACGCCCGTGCGCCGCGCATCCCGCGCCGCGGCTGATGACCCGTGCGCCGCGCCCCCTGCGCCGCGCGCCGTGCGCCTCCACTTGACGGCGCGCGCGCCCCTAGTCCCACATGGACGAAAAAGGGACCTCTAAGGCCCTCAAACACCTATAAATACCCCTCTCATTGAGGGGAAAGCCATCCCATTCATTCTCAAGGAACTTGAGACTTCTCCCTGCTTCTCTAGATGCCATCCTTGGCCTGAAGCGGATTCTCCTCGATTTCTCGTTCTCAGAGGTCCCGAAGCACTCACGGGGACTTCCCGGACGTTGCTCGCTCTGACCGAACGCCCCCCGGTGCTCAAGCACGCCCCTAGGGTTCTCGACTAGAGTCCCCCTGCGCGTCTAACACGCCAGACGCGCACGCGATCTCTGAAGTTCTGAGACGCCGCCGAGGACTCCTCCGCGCCTCGTCTCCTTCGTCGAGTACGCTTCTCCACCAAGGCTCCGCGCCTCACACTACATTACACACACTTGAACTACGTTCTGACCTGATCCCACACACGGGTACGTAGGCAGCCGACACACAAGGCACGGTCACTCCTCCTCCTCACCCCTTACCTCTCCCGAGAGGCGGGTTGATCGGAGAAAACCTAGCTCGAGACTTTCGAGTTCACATTCTTGGCCTGGGTGCGATCACTTGGTCCGGCCTTGGATCGAACCGCCCGAGGTTTTCAATAGTTGTTCATTTTCGTGCGACAACAGGTATATCCCGTCATAGTCAGGTCAGTACTTGAGTATGTAAGCATCAAGCTCCTAGTTCTTCGAAGATACTTGAGAACATGCTTAACAACAATCCAGTGCTCGGGTCCAAGGTTGGATTGGAAACAGCTATCTACGCCAACGGCGAAACAAATGTCGGGTCTAGTGCAAAGCATAGCATACATGAGACTTCCTACGGCTGAGGCCTAAGGAATTTTTCTCATGTTTTTAATCTGTTGTGCAGTCTTGGGAGACTGGTCCTTAGAGAGTGAAACTCCATGCCTAAAGGGTGTTAGGCCCTTCTTGGAGTCTTGCATCGAGAAGCGATCCATCACCTTATCAATATAAGATGCTTGAGAGAGTGACAGAGTCCGGTTCTTCCTATCCTGAAAGATTTAGATCCCCAGAATGTACGCGGCTTCTCCTAGATCCTTCATATCGAATTGCTTTGCCAGCCAGACCTTAACCTCAGATAAGTTACCCACATCATTACCTATGAGTAATATATCATCAACATACAGTACCAGAAACACAACTTTGTCTTCGTGTATTAACTTGTAAACACAAGGCTCATCTATTGACTGTTCAAAGCCGAAGCTTTTCACAGTTTCATCGAATCTAATATTCCATGACCTAGATGCTTGCTTTAACCCATAAATGGACTTAAGCAACTCACAAACCTTGGTCTCTTGACCTTCTTCCACGAAACCGTCTGGTTGAGCCATATAAATGCGCTCATCAAGATTGCCATTCAGGAAAGCAGTCTTGATATCCATTTACCAGATCTCATAGTCGAGAGCTGCAGCTATGGATAGAAGTATGCGGATGGATTTAAGCATTATGACTGGCGAGAAGGTTTCTTCATAGTCAATCCCTTCTTGTTGGGTATAACCCTTAGCCACAAGTCGTGCTTTGAACGTCTCGACGTTCCCATCCTGACCCCTTTTCTTCTTGTATATCCACTTACACCCTACAGGTTTAATCCCTTCAGGAAGGTCTACAAGTTTCCAGACTTTGTTGACATACATCGAGTGCATTTCAAGTTTCATGGGGTCAAGCCAACGGTTTGATTCAGAACAAGCCATCGCTTGACTATAGGAAACAGGGTCATCGATGTCGGAGACGGCTACGAGAGTGTCTCCATAAGACATGTACCTGTCAGGCTTTTGAGTAGCCCTCCAACTACGTCAAAGTACTTCTTGACGAGATTCTAATGAGTTAGGTTGTGTTTTAGTTGGGGTAAGAACAGTTCTTACAGATGAGGTAGAAGCTTCCTCATCCAACTTTTCTTCAAGCACAATTTTGCTTCTAGGTTTTACATCTTTCATAAAGTCCTCCTCAAGGAAACAAGCATTCGTGCTAACGGAAGTCTTATCGTCCTCAGGACTATAGAAAATGAAACCTTTGGTTTCCTTTGGATATCCCACAAACAGGCATAATTCTGACCTACTAGCCAACTTTCTAGTCTTTTGCCCTAGCACATGTGCAGGGCAACCCCAAATTCGGATATGGCCCAGATTTACTTTACGGCCAGTCCATCTTTCATAAGGAGTACGAGGAACCATTTTAGACGGAACTTGGTTCAGAATGTAAGCGGCTGTTTCGAGGGCATACCCCCAAAAGGAAAGAGGGAGTGATGAGTAACTCATCCATTGATCTAACCATCTCCATTAGAGTTCGGTTCCTTCTCTCTGACACTCCGTTTTGTTGAGGTGTGCCAGGTGCTGTAAGCTGAGAAGCGATACCTTCTTCTTTAAGAAAGTCATCGAACTCTCCTGACATATACTCACCACCTCGATCGGATCGAAGGGTTTTGATCTGTTTGCCAGTTTGCTTTTCCACTAAAGCCCTAAAGACCTTAAATACGTTAAAGGTCTCGGATTTGTGTTTGAGCAAATAGACAAAACCGTATCTTGAGTAATCATCAGTGAAGGTAACAAAGTATTCGTATCCTCCACGTGCCTGTTGACTGAGCGGACCACATACATCAGAATGTACTAGTTCCAGCAACTTAGTGGCTCTTCGACCCTTGGCTGAGAAAGGTCGCTTAGTCATTTTTCCTTCTATACAAGATTCACAAGTAAGCAGTGAACCTATTGCAGAGGCTTAGAGTGGACCGTCCCTCACAAGTCTCTAAATCCTGTCTAGACTGATATGACCAAGTCTTAAGTGCCAGAGATATGTTGATTTTATTAGATCGGAGGAATCAGAAAGTTTGATTCTCTTTGGCTCCCTAACTAGATCGTTATCTATTTCAGTGTCTAAAAGAGAAGGTTGAGTAGGATAGATGTAGAAAAGAGCATTCTTCATACATGCATCAGTGATAAAAGAATTATCAAGAAACGAAATACAAATTCCATTTTTAATGAACTTTAAACAATAATCTTGCTCACGAAGACGAGCAACAGATATTAAGTTCTTCCCAAAGAAAGGAATGAAATAAACATTATTCAAGTTTAAAGTGCGGTCTTTGAAAGACAGCATCACAGATCCCACAGCCTTTGCAGACACCAAGCTCCCATCACCCCATTTGAAACAGAAGTCGCCTTCCTATAAGCTTTTGGTTTTCTTGAAACCAGTCAAGGAACAACAAATGCGGTTAGTAGCAGCGGAGTCAAGAATCCACATTGATACATTATCAGCTACTAAACATGCTTCGGTAACTAGTACAATACTATGTTCCTTTGCTTTGAGATAGGCAGGACAGTTCTTCTTTTCGGCCTTGTGAGGTCTCTTCTTAGATCCAGAGGTGGAGGCTTTGTGCTCAGTAGCATGAGCCTCTCTTTGATTCCTCTTTCTCTTAGAGAGACCTTCCGCAGTGTGAAGCTCCTTAATAAGCTTGGTAACAGTGTACTCTAGCTTGTTCATGGAGCAGTTCAACTTGAAGGTATCAAAAGATTCGGGGAGAGTTGCCAAGATCATATCTATTTTGGTCTCCTCGTCAATCTTAGATCCTAGAATTTCCATTTTATTTAGGTAACTAATGATCATCATCATATGGTTCCTGACAGGAGTCCCAGCCTTCATGCGATAGCTCATAAACTGTCGGACTGCTTGTTGCCTTGCTTGACGCCTTTGTCCTTCAAACATCTCAAGGAGATTGTAGAGTATGTCGGCGGCAGTCTCGATGTCACAATGTTTTTGTTGCAACACATTGTTCATCGATGCTAAGATATAGCATCTCACAATCTCATTGGACCGGAGCCAGGCCGCCAAGGCAACTTTTTCCTCTTGTGTCGAATCATCATTCGTTTGAGGACAAGGGGTGGTGAGTACCCATTTGTGCTTGTTAACGGTAAGGATAATGTCAAGGTTACGTTTTAAATCTACGTAGCTTACGTTTTCGAGTTTGTTCGAGGAAAGGATGAAAGAGAGATGGTTGAGAGACATATTTCCTATAAGAGTCGAAACAAGTTTATGATTAGTCTTTTGGTTTAAGATTTAAGTTTGTTTAAGTTTTTAGGATGAACAAGACAGGAAAAATCCAAAGGTGTTATGAACGAAATGACACTTTACTCCTTCTGTTGGAATCGATCTAGGGTTTGAGAAAATAATTAACGCTTCGGTAAGCGGCGGAATTTTAAAAATTTTCTTTTACAAGTAAAACAGTTTTTACTAACCTAGACAAGTGCAAGTACATGTAATTAAAAACCAATATGAGCTAGAAGTTTACTAACCTTTCTTGAAGCTTGAACTTTGAAGAAGCTTTTGGAAAGTTCGCAACGCTCGTCTCCCCTCGCAGCACGTCTCTCTTTCTTTCCTCGGCACCTCGAGCAACCACGAAAGTTTCTATCACTAAATCACTCGAAAAGAAGGAATCAGTGAGTGGGCACTTTTAAACGCTACGACTTAAGAACGAGTCTTGAAGTCGCAGAGCTAAACACTAGGTCGAGTGAGGACCTAGGTGCCAAAACAAGAAAAATCGAAAATAAACTAGAAAGAGAGAGAGAGAGGATTTCGGCCACAATGTCTAGAGAGAGAGTCTCTCAATCTCTAACTTGTGTGGGATGAATGGAATGAGAGGAATGAGGGTCCTATTTATAGGAGAAGGGTTGGCCTTGGAAGGAAGTAGTTTCCTCTTATTTTCCAAGCCTTTTTGAGCAATCTTTTATTGCCCAAATCCCCTAAATGGGCGCCTACATCAAACACATCCCCAAGGGATTATTTTCCTCTTTTATTCCATGCCTTGCCTTTGGCTTTCTCTTGGCTTGTTTGGCCGAACATCTACTTTCCTCATAGAGGAGATTTGTTTCCTCTTTTTCTTTTGGCAAGTATCTTGATACATTTATGCACAAAATAATCTCTCTTTTCCTTGGGTACTTGGGCGCCTATCCTCATCTAGAAGGAGCTTCTAGAAGCTTCTTCATTTGTTCAGAACAATATGAGAAAAGCCCATTAAGAATTTTCAATAAAATTCTTATGAAACGAAATTAATTCACAAGGCCCAATTAATCATATTATGGCCGAGTGACATTAAGTCATCAAATGAACTTGTCAAAATTTATTGACATCCATTTCATCCTTATGTCTCAAAAGACAAAAATACCCTTTCGACAATTTTCGTTCTTGTTTTAACTTAGCTTCCAGTTTAACTATTCCTATCGATGTGATTCGTGACAGTGACCTCATGGACCCAAATGAACAAAGCTTGAGCTAAACACTTGGACTCAAAAGTTCACAAACCTTTTCCAAGTTTAGCTTAATGCCAACTGACTCCACTAAAGAGCTGACACTGAAAATCTCTCGGTTCAAATGAATTTGTTTTCTACTCAAGAATTCGACCTAATTATGATGAGCGGATCCACTGAATATTATCTATGTTTAACCTTCATGAATGTCATCAGCTAGTCGGGATTTACTAAATTACCATTTTACCCTTCTAGCGGTTATTTCCTCAACTCCTTTGTCGCTTGTGAATAAGTTAGAAACAATGTATTGACGAGGAGCTAACAAGTCACATTGTTTCATCCAAAAGAGTCAGGACTCAATTTGGACACTGGCCAGTTCATTTATTCACTCTCCAAGGAACAAAGCATGAGGTGACATACATTGCATTTCAGCAATCTTGTACATGAATTCCATATCTATGAGAACTTCACAAAGTTACTCATGACAGACTCACAACTTAGTACTTCACCAATAGGCCTTGTTCGGAATCACATAGTGAGTCCGAACTTTGACTTTCTCAAATGAGAATACTAAGGTGTGAAATGGCATGTCTCATTTCAGGATTAAGGTAAGCATGATGCAATTCATACATAGTGACTTCGAGACATAAGAGGTTAAATGGTTTGTTCTTATATTGTCTCTAGAAGTGCACTGGTCAATTCAGTACCTTCGGAAGATACCTAGAAGAACTATAGAGTCCCCAACTCTCAATGCCTCATAACCAGACATCATAGATTCTTCTAACAATCATACTGAGGTCAATAGTCCTTTGACCCTAAGATTGCGAATATATCGTTTTAAGCAAACTACGAAGAGTTTGTTCATGCAAATCTACATTTGTCTCTTCGTAAGTTGTTAAGTTTGTTTATGGACTAAAAGACTAAGGTTTTATCATAAAGCTTCAAACAAAGAAAGAATGAATGAACGTTTCAACTTTATTAATGAATAGATAGGCAATTACAAGCAAGAGTCTTCATGAGACTTTATTACATCAAATGTACAAAATAAAGACTACAACTCTTCTTGTGGGCACCATTGACAACAAACTCCCACTTGACTCAAAGAAGGTGTATGTAGTCCTTCATGCCTAATCCCTCACGATGTTGGTCGAAGACCTTGTTCGCTAGGGCCTTGGTGAATGGATCTGCGAGGTTGTCCACCGTTGAGATCTTCTTCACTTCCACGTCTCCGCGCTGCACGATCTCTCGAATCAAATGGTATTTCCTCTCAATATGCTTACAGCGCTTATGGCTTCTAGGTTCCTTTGAGTTAGCGACAGCCCCACTATTATCACAATAAAGGGTCATGGGCTCGTCGACGTTTGGAACAACTTCCAAATACTTAAGGAACTTTCTAAGCCATACAGCCTCTTTGGATGCTTCACAAGCAGCCACATATTCTGCTTCCATTGTGGAGTCAGCAATGCAAGATTGCTTAATACTTGTCCACACAACAGCTCCACCATTAAGGATGAACACAGATCCCGAAGTGGATTTCCTGGAATCCTTATCCGCTTGAAAATCGGAGTCGGTATATCCCGTCATAGTCAGGTCAGTACCTGAGTATGTAAGCATCAAGTTCCTAGTTCTTCGAAGATACTTAAGAACATGCTTAACAGCAATCCAGTGCTCGGGTCCAGGGTTGGATTGGAAACGACTAACTACGCCAACGGCGAAACAGATGTCAGGTCTAGTGCAAAGCATAGCATACATGAGGCTTCCTACGGCAGAGGCGTAAGGAATCTTCCTCATGTCTTCAATCTCTTGTGCAGTCTTGGGAGACTGGTCCTTAGAGAGTGAAACTCCATGCCTAAAGGGTGTTTGACCCCTCTTGCAGTCTTGCATCGAGAAGCGATCCATCACCTTATCAATATAAGATGCTTGAGAGAGCGACAGGGTCTGGTTTTTCCTATCTCGAAAGATTTGGATTCCCAGAATGTATGCGGCTTCTCCTAGATCCTTCATATCGAATTGCTTTGCCAGCCAGACCTTAACCTCAAATAACTTACCCACGTCATTACCAATGAGTAGTATATCATCGACATATAGTACCAGAAACACAACTTTACCTTCGTGTATTAACTTGTAAACACAAGGCTCATCTATCGACTGTTCAAAGCCAAAGCTTTTTACAGTTTCATCGAATCTAATATTCCATGACCTAGATGCTTGCTTTAGTCCATAAATGGATTTAAGCAACTCACAAACCTTGGTCTCTTGACCTTTATCCACGAAACCATCTGGTTGAGCCATGTAAATGCACTCGTCAAGATTTCCATTCAGAAAGGCTGTCTTGACATCCATTTGCCAGATCTCATAGTCGAGAGCTGCAGCTATGGATAGGAGTATGCGGATGGATTTAAGCATCGCGACTGGCGAGAAGGTTTCTTCATAGTCAATCCCTTCTTGTTGGGTATAACCCTTCGCCACAAGTCATGCTTTGAACGTCTCAACGTTCCCATCAGGACCCCTTTTCTTCTTGTATATCCACTTACACCCTACGGGTTTAATCCCTTCAGGAAGGTCTACAAGTTTCCAGACTTTGTTGACATACATCGAGCGCATTTCAACTTTCATGGCGTCAAGCCAAAGGTTTGATTCAGAACAAGCCATCGCTTGGCTATAGGAAACAGGATCATCCATGTCAGAGACGGCTACAAGAGAGTCTCCATAAGACATGTACCTGTCAGGCTTTTGAGTAGCCCTCCCACTACGTCTAAGTACTACTTGACGAGATTCTGATGAGTTAGGTTGTGTTTCAGTTGGGGTAAGAACAGTTCTTACAGATGAGGTAGAAGCTTCCTCACCCAACTTTTCTTCAAGCACAATTTTGCTTCTAGGTTTCGCATCCTTCATAAAGTCCTCCTCAAGGAAACGAGCATTCGTGCTAACGAAAATCTTATCGTCCTCGGGACTATAGAAAATGAAACCTTTGGTTTCCTTTGGATATCCCACAAACAGGCACAATTCTGACCTACTAGCCAACTTGCTAGTCTTTTGCCTTGGCACATGTGCAGGGCAACCCCAAATTCGGATGTGGCCCAAACTTACTTTACGGCCAGTCCATCTTTCATAAGGAGTACCAGGAACCGTTTTAGACGGAACTTGGTTCAGAATGTAAGCGGCTGTTTCGAGGGCATATCCCCAAAAGGAAAGCGGGAGTGATGAGTAACTCATCATCGATCTAACCATCTCCATAAGAGTTCGGTTTCTTCTCTCTGACACTCCGTTTTGTTGAGGTGTACCAGGTGCGGTAAGCTGAGAAGCGATACCTTCTTCTTTAAGAAAGTCATCGAACTCTCCAGACATATACTCACCACCTCGATCAGATCGAAGGGTTTTGATCACTTTGCCAGTTTGGTTTTCCACTAAAGCCCTAAAGACCTTAAATACGTTAAAGGTCTCGGATTTGTGTTTGAGCAAATAAACAAACCCATATCGTGAGTAATCATCAGTCAAGGTAACGAAGTATTCGTATCCTCCACGTGCCTGTTGGCTGAGCGGACCACATACATCAGAATGTATTAGTTCCAGCAACTCAGTGGCTCTTCGACCTTTATCAGAGAAAGGTCGCTTAGTCATTTTTCCTTCTATGCAGGATTCACAAGTAGGTAGTGAACTTATTGCAGAGGCTTGGAGTGGACCATCCATCACAAGTATCTTAATCATTTCTAGACTGATATGACCAAGTCTTAAGTGCCATAGGTGTGTTGATTTTGTTAGATCGGAGGATTCAGAAAGTTTGATCCTCTTCGGCTCCCTAATTAGATCATTATCTATTTTGGTGTCTAAAAGAGAAGGTTGAGTGGGATAGATGTAGAAAAGAGCATTCATCATACATGCATCAGTGACAAAAGAATTATCAGGAAACGAAATACGAATTCCATTCTTAATGAACTTTAAACAATAATCTTGCTCACGAAGACGAGCAACGGATATTAAGTTCTTCCCAAAGGTAGGAACAAAATAAACATTATTCAAGTTTAAAGTGCGGTCTTCAAAAGACAGCGTCACGGATCCCACAGCCTTTGCAGACACCAGGCTCCCATCACCCCATTTGAAACAGAACTCGCCTTCCTCTAAGCTTTTGGTTTTCTTGAAACCATTCAAGGAACAACAAATATGGTTAGTAGCAGCGGAGTCAAGAATCCACGTTGATACAGTATCAGCTACTAAGCATGCTTCGGTAACTAGTACAATACTATGTCCCTTTGCTTTGAGATTGGCAGGACAGTTCTTTTTATCGGCCTTGTGAGGTCTCTTCTTAGTTCCAGAGGCGGAGGCTCTTTGCTCAGTAGCATGTGCCTCTCCTTGATTCCTCTTTCTCTTAGTGAGACCTTCAGCAGTGTGAAACTCCTTCATAAGCTTGGTAACAGTGTACGCTAGCTTGTTTATGGAGTAGTTCATCTTGGCGGTATCAAGAGATGCGGGGAGAGTTTCTAAGATCATATCTATGATATTCTTCCCATCAATCTCAGATCCTAGGATTTCCATTTTATTCAGAAAACTAATGATCAGTATCATGAAGTCTCCAACAGGAGTCCTAGCCTGCATATGACAGTTCATAAACTGTCGGACTGCTTGTAGCCTTGTTTGACGCCTTTGCCCTCCAAACATCTCAAGGAGATTGTAGAGCATGTCAGCGGCAGTCTCGAAGTCACGATGTTGCTCTTTCAGCATATTGTTCATAGATGCCAAGATATAGCACCTCACAATCTCATCGGATCGAAGCCAGGCCGCTAAGGCGTCATTGTCCTCTTGAGTTGAATCATCATTCGTCAGAGGAGGACACGGGGTGGTGAGTACCCATTTGTGCTTGTTAACGGTAGGTATTATGTCGAGGTTACGTTTCGAGTCTATGTAGTTTTTGTTTTCGAGTTTGTTCGAGGAAAGAATGAAAGAGAGAGAGTTGGGAGACATATTGCCTATAAAAGTTGAAACAAGTTTATGATTAGTCTTTGGTTTAGGATTTAAGTTTGTTTAAGACTTTATAAAATCCAAAGGTGTTATGAACGAAATGACACTTTACTCCTTCGAGGGAAGGCCGCAACGAGTCTCCTTTCATAAGTAAATGACTCATCATTAATGCATAGCCAAGATGTCAATACATCAATTTTGACTAGCCACCTTGTAAATTGGTTTGATCACTCACATCCTTTCGCAGGGCCTCGAGGGAGGATTACTAGGGATTGAGTCTAAGTGTGTAACCAACCACTTAGTCCAAAAGATTGACTTTGAAAAACAATCCGCCGAGGGGAGGTCTTGTCATCATCGTCTCACTCTCGGACGTAGCTCATTGAGCAATGATCAGAGCAAAGCGCCCTTGAGTACTCTCATTTAAGAGAGGGCCACGAGGGTGACTCTTAGTCCGGCGACACTTGCACTTTTCATTAGTGTTGGGGATCGTGGGTTACAAACAACAAGTATAACCCTCCCACTTAGTTTTTGGAGTTGGTTCATCGACTCTTTTAAGTTCGGAAACAAATTTCCTAGTTAGAGAGCGACAGAGCGGACAACTAGAAGAGAATCCTAGATCGACATGTTCAGAGCAGTATTAGTGCATAAAGGCACAAGTTACATACTCGATCTTTTCCTATTTTCTATTTCGGGAAAGTGCGTGAGGGAAGTGTGAACTTCAACTCACTCGAACACTTGAAAGTTTGAGATTACACATCTTTTTATTTTTCGGCTTGTCTACAAGGAGACCTCCCATTCAAATTTTCAAGAGCATATAGATTTTGAACATATGTGATATAGATATAGTTTTGAAAACATTTTGAAAATTTATTTGATTTGGATGACAAAATATTTTTCATGTTTGAAAGTGAAAACGGTTTTTCAAAATTCAAACTAGTTTTGTAAAAAAAACAATTTCAATTAAACTTTCAAAAATCAAAACATTTTAATCTTACACATCATGTTTATAATCATATGAAAAACATTTTTGCTCAACAAAATTTTCTCATTAGAGTTCTATAACTCATGGTAGTGGGGTTTGAAAATCCGGATTTCTAAAAAACTGGAGTTTCAGACAGCCGCGCACATCGGAGTAAAATCGCCATATTTGGCGGCTCCGATGTCCTTTTGAGCCGAAACCAGTGAAATTGGACAGAGGACAGACAGAGCTTTAATTTGATTCAAGAATCATTAAATTTAGATTTCTGAGCAGAGAGTTATGCCACTTTTAATGCGGGTTTACTCCAGCTCGAAGAAAAAGAAATAAATTAAAGCTTGGTCCTATTTAGGTGCGAAAAAGAATCAAGTGTAACGGAACGTTTTAAGATGTTGTTTAAAGCTTTTATTTGTGTTTTATTAGCAGGGTAATAACATAGAATAAAAGAAATAACAACAAGCATAAAACGAATACGGTAAATAAAAGAAACTAGAAAGACAAAGTAACTAGTCACAAAATTTACCGAAATTTCTCAAACATTTAAAACACGTTTTTCAATATAAAAAATAAAAAACTTTTAGAACTGATTCTAATGTGTTTTAAAACATCCCAAACTCATAGAAAATCAACATGCTTTTTAATTTAAAGGCAAGAGCAATAAATTAAAAAAAATCTAAGATTACAATTCTAACTTGTCACAAAATTAGTAAACTTTCGAAAACGATTTTCAAGCTCATAATTTTAAAAACATGTACATGCTTAACTTTGACCATAGCTCTGATACCATTTGTTGGAATCGATCTAGGGTTTGAGAAAATAATTAACGCTTCGGTAAGCGGCGGAATTTTAAAAATTTTCTTTTACAAGTAAAACAGTTTTTACTAACCTAGACAAGTGCAAGTACATGTAATTAAAAACCAATATGAGCTAGAAGTTTACTAACCTTTCTTGAAGCTTGAACTTTGAAGAAGCTTTTGGAAAGTTCGCAACGCTCGTCTCCCCTCGCAGCACGTCTCTCTTTCTTTCCTCGGCACCTCGAGCAACCACGAAAGTTTCTATCACTAAATCACTCGAAAAGAAGGAATCAGTGAGTGGGCACTTTTAAACGCTACGACTTAAGAACGAGTCTTGAAGTCGCAGAGCTAAACACTAGGTCGAGTGAGGACCTAGGTGCCAAAACAAGAAAAATCGAAAATAAACTAGAAAGAGAGAGAGAGAGGATTTCGGCCACAATGTCTAGAGAGAGAGTCTCTCAATCTCTAACTTGTGTGGGATGAATGGAATGAGAGGAATGAGGGTCCTATTTATAGGAGAAGGGTTGGCCTTGGAAGGAAGTAGTTTCCTCTTATTTTCCAAGCCTTTTTGAGCAATCTTTTATTGCCCAAATCCCCTAAATGGGCGCCTACATCAAACACATCCCCAAGGGATTAGTTTCCTCTTTTATTCCATGCCTTGCCTTTGGCTTTCTCTTGGCTTGTTTGGCCGAACATCTACTTTCCTCATAGAGGAGATTTGTTTCCTCTTTTTCTTTTGGCAAGTATCTTGATACATTTATGCACAAAATAATCTCTCTTTTCCTTGGGTACTTGGGCGCCTATCCTCATCTAGAAGGAGCTTCTAGAAGCTTCTTCATTTGTTCATAACAATATGAGAAAAGCCCATTAAGAATTTTCAATAAAATTCTTATGAAACGAAATTAATTCACAAGGCCCAATTAATCATATTATGGCCGAGTGACATTAAGTCATCAAATGAACTTGTCAAAATTTATTGACATCCATTTCATCCTTATGTCTCAAAAGACAAAAATACCCTTTCGACAATTTTCGTTCTTGTTTTGACTTAGCTTCCAGTTTAACTATTCCTATCGATGTGATTCGTGACAGTGACCTCATGGACCCAAATGAACAAAGCTTGAGCTAAACACTTGGACTCAAAAGTTCACAAACCTTTTCCAAGTTTAGCTTAATGCCAACTGACTCCACTAAAGAGCTGACACTGAAAATCTCTCGGTTCAAATGAATTTGTTTTCTACTCAAGAATTCGACCTAATTATGATGAGCGGATCCACTGAATATTATCTATGTTTAACCTTCATGAATGTCATCAGCTAGTCGGGATTTACTAAATTACCATTTTACCCTTCTAGCGGTTATTTCCTCAACTCCTTTGTCGCTTGTGAATAAGTTAGAAACAATGTATTGACGAGGAGCTAACAAGTCACATTGTTTCATCCAAAAGAGTCAGGACTCAATTTGGACACTGGCCAGTTCATTTATTCACTCTCCAAGGAACAAAGCATGAGGTGACATACATTGCATTTCAGCAATCTTGTACATGAATTCCATATCTATGAGAACTTCACAAAGTTACTCATGACAGACTCACAACTTAGTACTTCACCAATAGGCCTTGTTCGGAATCACATAGTGAGTCCGAACTTTGACTTTCTCAAATGAGAATACTAAGGTGTGAAATGGCATGTCTCATTTCAGGATTAAGGTAAGCATGATGCAATTCATACATAGTGACTTCGAGACATAAGAGGTTAAATGGTTTGTTCTTATATTGTCTCTAGAAGTGCACTGGTCAATTCAGTACCTTCGGAAGATACCTAGAAGAACTATAGAGTCCCCAACTCTCAATGCCTCATAACCAGACATCATAGATTCTTCTAACAATCATACTGAGGTCAATAGTCCTTTGACCCTAAGATTGCGAATATATCTTTTTAAGCAAACTACGAAGAGTTTGTTCATGCAAATCTACATTTGTCTCTTCGTAAGTTGTTAAGTTTGTTTATGGACTAAAAGACTAAGGTTTTATCATAAAGCTTCAAACAAAGAAAGAATGAATGAACGTTTCAACTTTATTAATGAATAGATAGGCAATTACAAGCAAGAGTCTTCATGAGACTTTATTACATCAAATGTACAAAATAAAGACTACAACTCTTCTTGTGGGCACCATTGACAACACCTTCGAGGGAAGGCCCCAACGAGTCTCCTTTCATAAGTAAATGACTCATCATTAATGCATAGCCAAGATGTCAATACATCATATTTGACTAGCCACCTTATAAAAAAGTTTGATCACTCACATCCTTTCGCAGGGCCTCGAGGGAGAATTACTAGGGATAGAGTCTAAGTGTGTAACCAACCACTTAGTCCAAGAGATCGACTTTGAAAAAACAATCCACCGAGGGGAGGCCTTGTCTCATTGTCTAACTCTCGGACGTAGCTCATTGAGCAATGATCAGAGCAAAGCACCGTTGAGTACTCTCATTTAAGATAGGGCCACGAGGGTGACTCTTAGTCTGGCGACAATTACACTTTTCATTAGTGTTGGGGATCGTGGGTTACAAACAACAAGTATAACCCTCCCACTTAGTTTTTGGAGTTGGTACATCGACTCTTATAAGTTCGGAAACGGATTTCCTAGTTATAGAGCGATAGAGCGAACAACTAGAAAAGAATCCTAGAGGTTCATCTTCAAAGCAGTGTTAGTGCATAAAGGCACAAGATACATACTCGGATCTTTTTCTATTTTCTATTCGGGGAAAGTGCATGCGGGAAGTGTGAACTTCAACTCACTCGAACACTTGAAAGTTTGAGATTACACAACTTTATTTTTCGGCTTGTCTACAAGGAGACCCCCACTCAAATTTTCAAGAGCATATAGATTTTGAACATATGTTATATAGATATAGTTTTGAAAACATTTTGAAAACTTATTTGATTTGGATGACAAAATATTTTCAAGTTTGAACACGAAAACGGTTTTTCAAAATTCAAACTAGTTTTGTAAAAAATCAATTTCAATTAAACTTTCAAAAATCAAAAAATTTTAATCTTTCATATTATGTTTATATATTATAAAAAACAATTTTTCTCAAGAAAAGTTTATCATTAGAGTTCTATAACTCATGGCAGTGGGGCTGAAAATTCGGATTTCTAAAAAACTGGACTTTCGAAACATCTGTGCACCTCGGAGTAAAATCGCCATACCTGGCTGCTCCGATGTCCTTTTTACCCGAAACCAATTGAATTGGAAAGAGGACAAAGAGACCTTTAATTTGATTCAAGAATCATTAAATTTAGATTTCTGAGCTGAGAGTTATGCCACTTTTACTGCAGGTTTTCCCGAGCTCGAAGAAAACTGGAAATAATTAAAGGTCGGACTTTGAGTGCGAAAAAAGAATCGAGTGTAATGGAACGTTTTAGGAAGTTGTTAAGATTTTATTTTTGTTTTATTAACATGGTAATAACACGATATAAGACAAGAAAACTAGTCACAAAATTTACTCGAAATTTTCTCAAACTTAAAAACACGTTTTTCAATATAAAAAATTAAAACTTTTAGAACTGATTCTAATGTGTTTTAATAACATCCCAAACTCATAGAAAATCAACATGATTTTTAATTTAAAGGTAAGAGCAATAAATTAAAAAAAAATCTAAGAAAACAATTCTAACTTGTCACAAAATTAGTAAACTTTCGAAAACGATTTTCAAGCTCATAATTTTAATTACATGTACATGCATATCTTTGACCATAGCTCTGATACCATTTGTTGGAATAGATCTAGGGTTTAAGAAAAAGTTTAACGCTTCGGGTAAGCGGCAGAATTTTAAAAATTTTCTTTTGAAAAGTAAAACAATTAAGGGTTATTAAGTTATATAGCCACACGGATATAGTGGATTGAGATATAGCCCACCTTTGGTTAATTTCTTGTAAATAGCTAAGTAAACTTATTAACAGATTAATAAAAGCCTTATTTAACACAACCAAACATATATTTTAGGTAGTTAATAGGCTGCCACGTATGCAAGTTGGCTATTTACAAATTATTTACCAAAAGTTGGCTAATTTACAATTCCTATAGTTTAGGTGGCTTAAGTAGCCAATTTTTTGAACAATTAACCTAACCTAGACAAAGACCAAGTACACGTAAATAAAAACTATTATGAGCATTATAAATTTACTAACCTTTTTAGAAGCTTGAACGTTGAGAAGATTTTGGAAAGTTGCAACGTACGTCTCCCCTCGCAGCACGTCTCTCTTCTTTCCTCGGGAACTCGAGCAACCACGAAAGTTTCTATCACAAGAATCACTCGAGAAAGAAAGGAATTAGTGAGTGGGCACTTTTAAACACGACGACTCGAGAACAAGTCTCAAAGTCGAAGAGCTAAAACACTAGGTAAAATGTGGACCTAGGTGCCAAAACAAAAACCGAAAATGACTAGAGAGAGATAGAGGATCGGCCACCACAATGTCTAGAGAGAGAAGCTCTCAATCTCTAACTTATGTGGAATGAATAAAATGAAGGGAATGAGGATCCTATTTATAGGAGAAGGGTTGACCTTGGAAAGAAGTAGTTTCCTCTTAATTTCCAAGCCTTCATGAGCAATCTTTATTGCCCATTCCTTCCTCATTCACACGGCCAAGAGAGGGCTTCTAGAAGCCTTGGATTTGTTTCCTCTTTTGTTCTCTCTTGCTTGGTGGCCGAAATTCCCTTTCCTCATGGAGGAAATTTGTTTCCTCTTTTTCTTTTGGCAAGTATCTTGATACATCAATGCACTAAATAAATCCATCTTTCTCTCTATGGTATGCACGAAATTGGCCTTCTAGAACATGCTTCTAGATGTTTCTTTATTTGTTCACGACAATATAAGAAAAGCCCATTAAGAATTTTCAAGTAAAATTCTATGAAATGAAATTAATCCTCAAGGCCCAATTACACTAATATGGCCGAGTAAAATTTACTTCATTTGTCATCATATGACAATGTCAAAACATTTATTGACATTCATTTCGTCCTATGTCCAAAAAGACAAAAATACCTTTTTGACAATTTTCGTAAAACTTGTCTCGTTCTTGTTTTGACTTAGCTTCTAGTTTAACTATTCCTACTTTATATGATTTATGACAGTGACCTCATAGATCCAAATGAACAAAGCTTGAGCTAAATACTTGGACTCAAAAGTTCACAAACCTTTTCCAAGTTTAGCTTAATGTCAATTGACTCCACTAAAGAGTTGACACTGAAAATCTCTCGATTCAAATGAATTTATTTTCTACTCAAGAATTCAACCTAGTTGTAATGAGTGGATCCATTGAATATTATCTATGTTTACCCTTCATGAATATCATCAGCTAGTCGGGATTTACAAAATTACCATTTTACCCTTCTAGCTGTTGTTTCCTCAACTCCTTTGTCGCTTGTGAATAAGTTAGAAACAATGTATTGACAAGGAGCTAACAAGTCACATTGTTTCATCCAAAAGAGTCAAGGCTCAATTTGGACACTGTCCAGTTCAGTTATTCACATTCCAAGGAACAAAGCATGAGGTGATATACATTGCATTTCAGCATTCTTGTACATGAATTCCATATCTATGAGAACTTCACAAAGTTACTCATGACATCTTCACAACTTAGTACTTCACCAATAGGTTATGCTCGGAATCACATAGTGAGTCCGAACTCTGACTTTCTCAAATGAGAATACGTAAGCTGTGAAATGGCATGTCTCATTTCAGGATTAAGGTAAGCATGATGCAATTCATACGTAGTTACTTCGAGACATAAGAGGTTAAATGGTTTGTTCTTATCTTGTCTCTAGAAGTGCACTGGTCAATTCAGTAGGTTCGGAAGATACCTAGAAGAACTATAGAGTCTCCAACTCTCAATGTCCCATAACCAGACATCATAGATTCTCTTAACAATCGTACTGAGGTCAATAGTCCTTTGACCCTTAGATTGCGAATATATCGTTTTAAGCAAACTACAAAGAGTTTGACCCTTAGAAAATAAATTCATTTTGAACCGAGAGATTTTCAGTGTCAACTCTTTAGTGGAGTCAATTGACATTAAGCTAAACTTGGAAAACGTTTGTGAACTTTTGAGTCCAAGTATTTTAGCTCAAGCTTTGTTCATTTGGATCCATGAGGTCACTGTCACGAATCACATCGATTAGGAATAGTTAAACTGGAAGCTAAAAAATAACACATTTATACCCTGTGTTTTAGTGAAATGTCGAGTTTAACCCTCGGTTTTCAAAAATGTCAAGTTCATACCCTCTGTTTAACTAAAATGACGAAATTATACCCTCTGTTTAACTAAAATGACAAAATTATACACTGAAATAGACAACAGTGTCACGAATATTTTTTTTATTGATTTTTCATTGACGTTGACTATAATATTTATATATAAACACCAATTATCTTTATTCATTCGCGCCATATATATAATTTCTTTAAAACCTAAAAAATAAACAACAGTCTCTTAATCGTGAAGAACACAGAAAGATGCAAAGGGGTAAACATCGATAGTTGATAGTCATCAAAATCGCATATTCGAACAGAGAATCCAGGATTTAGAGTTACAATTCGAACACGGAATGAAGTCATTTCTTAGAAAGTATGAGTTTTATTATTTAATTTCAATTTAAGGCTATTTTTATTTCAAAATTGAGAATTTGGAAGTTAAGGTGCTGATTTAGATTTGATTCGATTTTTCTTATATAAGAGTTAATATCAATGAAAGGGAGATTTGTGACGCTGTTATTCATTTCATTGTATAATTTCGTCATTTTAGTTAAACAGATGGTATAATTTTGTCATTTTAGTTAAACAGAGGGTATGATCACGACATTTTTGAAAACCGAGGGTTAAACTTGACATTTCACTAAAACACAGGGTATAAATGTGTTATTTTCACAACGAAAATTGTCAAAGCGGTATTTCTGTCTTTTGAGACATAGGATGAAATGAATGTCAATAAATTTTTTGACAAGGTCATTTGATTACTTGATATCACTCGGCCAAGTTAGTTCAATTGGGCCTTGTGGATTAATTTCATTTCATAAGAATTTTAATGAAAATTCTTAATGGGCCTTTTTCATGTTGTCATGAACAAATGGAAAAGCTTCTAGAAGCCCTTTCTAGAAGGCTATAGGCGCCCAAATACCCAAAAGAAAGAGAGAATATTTTGTGCATGAATGTATCAAGATACTTGCCAAAAGAAAAAGAGGAAACAAATTTGCATGTTGATGCATTAGGGAATGTTATCGGCCCGACGAGGTCCGACGGCTCGATCGACATTTCGGGCGGCCGAGCAAGCTCACTCGGCCATTGGCCGAGTGAAACCCTACTTCCAGCCCACACTCGGCCGGCCCATCAACTCACTCGGCCAATGGCCGAGTGAGCCTTCTCTCGGCCCAAGCCCATCACTCGGCCAATGGCCGAGTGAACTTCTCCATATGTTCACTCGGCCAATGGCCGAACGAGATCCACCATGCTCACTCGGCCCATGGCCGAATGAGGCCTCAGACGTCCCAGCGTGTTCGCCCAGCCAAGGGCCGAATGAAGTCTCCAGCCGGCCCACCATGCTCACTCGGCCAATGGCCGAGTGAGGCCCCAGGCGGCCCAGCACGCTCGATCGGCCGAAGGCCGAATGAAGACCCCTGCCGGCCCAACAGCTCACTCGGTCAACCGCCGAGTGAGTCTCCTCTCGGCCCAGACTCTTCACTCGGCCAATGGCCGAGTGAATATCCCCCGGCGTCCATTCCTTCACTCGGCCATTGGCCTAGTGAATCTCCCTCGGCGGCCATCATCTCACTCGGCCATCGGCCGGCCCAGCCTCACTCGGCCAAGGGACCCTCAACACGTCCCTTGGTCGCCTATAAATAGAGGAGTCCATTCTCTAGTCCAGGTAATCCGAATTTGAGTACTGAAACGCTGTCGAACTCGTACCTCGCTCGTTTCTCTCAAGTCTCGACCTCTAAACACTAAACCCTCTACAAACCACCTCAATCCTACTAATGTTGAGCGTCGGAGAGGTAAACAGGGGAAGCCCCTCTGTTTCCCCTTTGTAGTTCACACCTTCTTTGCTTGCTTTTCAGGTGCCTGGACGAGACAGATACCACAGACAGCTAAGGGACGGCTTGGGATACCAAGCCCGACACGCTCGAGTCGAGACGAGACCACTTGGTCCGGCCTTGGGTCTAACCGTCTGCGACTCCTAAATCGTTGTCCGAAAAACTGCGACAACATTTTGGCGCTAGAAGGAGGGGGTCTCTCGACCTTGACGACGCATTCCCTCTACCAGTTTTCTCCCTTTGCTCTCACGACTCTCGAGAGATGAGTCAAGTTCCTGCCACCTCCGCGGGTACCCGAGCGACGAGCTCGAGGTACGGTCTTCGACGCCTCGCACATCGTCTTGAAGGGCAACCTCGCGATAGCGGGAGCCAGCCCCAAGACCCGATGATTGACCCCGAGGCCGTGCTCCGAGAGGACACGGCCCGGCGGCTTGCGGAGCTCCTTGACCGCCCCGGCGTCGACGGTACGCTCATAGCCGACCTCCTCGGCTATGACATTGAAGATAGGTCCGCCCAAGACGACTCCGACCCCGAGTATGTGGGGGAGTCGAGGACCAACGAGGCAACACCTAGCCTTGCCCCTTTGCGGCCCGAGAGGTCCAACAATGCTCTGGCCGGGCCGTCTCACCCAGCGCGGCAGCAGGCACGGTCACACTCCCGGGGACTCGCCCCCTCGGTTTCGAGAGGTGGCCGGACACGGCCCCTCGCCGAGGAGAGAGCGACTCTGGTCGATGATGGGGCCGATAGCCGAAGCACCCGCCGGACGATCCGACCAAGGGCGACCTCGCCTCGCCCCGCACCAAGCGCGGACCTTAGAGAGCGCTTGACGGCGCAGAGAAACTCCCGAGGGGAGGATCTCCGCCAAAGGCTAAACTCTCGAAGGGACGCGCTCCCCGCTGCAACTCTCGGCCGGCCTCAGGCCAACGTCGTGGACCAAGCGTCCAACGAACGCCGACCGGTGACTCCCGTGGCCCCGACGGTCGGCCCCGCTAATGGCCTCGACATGGTCACGATGATTCAGAGCCTCCAGAATCAAATCATCGAAATGAGAGAATCGGGGAGGCAAAGGCCGTACGGAGGGATCGAGGAATCATACTCTCCCTTCGCCGCGCAAGTCCTCACGCAACCATGCGTGGGGAACTTCAAGTTACCGTCCATTCCCCCCTACGATGGACGTACGGACCCCCACTTCCACATCCAACATTATGAGACGTGGATGACGATGCAGGGGCAGACGGACGCCACCCTCTGCCAAGCCTTCAGCCTGACCCTCACAGGGTCGGGGTTTGAGTGGTTCCGAAGCTTGAGTCCGAGAAGCATCCCGTCCTTCCGGGCCTTGCGAGAGGCGTTCCTCGCCCGATTCGCCACCCTTGTGGCGCAAAAGAAACCGAAGACCCACCTCCTCTCTATCCGACAAGGAAGAGACGAGACGTTGAGACAATACCTTGCTCGCTTCACCGAGGAGTCTCACAAGGTCGAAGGATTCGACGACAGGGACGCCATCACGGCAATCACTGAGGGAGTACGCACGAGTGACTTCCTCAAGTCTATTGTTGGCCAGGTCCCGCGCGACATGGCGGAGCTAATGACAAGAGCCCGCACATACATGGGACTCGAGGACTATCTCGATGGCCGAGATGGCCGAAAGTCAGGAGGACAGGGGAGTCGCCGCCGCGACGATCGAGATGAAGATCGTCCCGACCCCCGAAAGAGGAGGAATAAGGGAAGCCAGGCCCCTAACGGCCGTTCCCTCCCCGGGCCGAGGCCGCCGCATCTCGCCATTCACTCCTCTGAACACTCCGCCGGAGCAAATCCTAGCTCTGCACCGTGACAAGTTGGGGAGCCCAACCCCTCTCACGAAGGATCCCGCCAAGAGGGATCAAAGCAAGTACTGTGACTACCATCAGGATCACGGGCACCTGACATCTGAATGCTATCAACTCAAGCGTCAGATTGAGGCCCTGATTCAAGATGGGAAGCTGAAAGAATACGTCCTTAGAACTATCGGGACGGCCGCGGCGCACGGGGGCCGCCCGCGGCAAGGAAAGAAAGGTCCGGCGACGGTGACTGTCACGGACCGCGCAGCAACCGAAGAACCGGAGAGCTCGCAACTTCACGTCGTGGGCGCGATCTTAGGCGGCCCGGAGTTCGGAGACTCGGCTACGCAAAGGAAGAAGTACGTGCGCGAAGTTTCCCAAGGGAAAATAGCGCACTACATCAACCATACGTACGAGGTCCCTCCTCCGGCCCCCTTCGAGTCCATGTTCTTCACCGGGCAAGAAGCGGCGCGAGTACTCCATCCACACAACGACGCGATAGTCGTCTCTGCCCCGGTCGCCAACAACCTCGTCCGGAGAATCCTGATCGACAATGGGAGCTCCGCCGACATAATCTTCAAATCGGCATTGGACAGGATGAAGCTATCCGAGGTAAGACCGACTCCGATCTCAACCCCGCTCTTCGGCTTCTCTGGGGAGAGGGTTATGACGGAGGGAACTATCGACCTCCCGGTTACCTTCGGTACGCCGGGGGGGCTCGAGGTTACCCACATCGTGTCGTTCCTAGTGGTGGATCAGCCCTCGGCTTACAACATCATCGTCGGCCGCCCGACTCTCAATCGGTTGAAGGCCATAACGTCCACGTACCACCTAATGATGAAGTTCCCGACCGAGAAGGGAATCGCCGTGATGTTGGGAGACCAATCCATGGCTAGGATGTGCTACATCCAGGGCGTGGATGGAAAAGGGAAAGGAAAGGTGGTGAGCACCGTCTTCCAACTCGGGGACAAATTCCCGTGCAAGTTAGAGGAGGGAGGCACCTTCGGAGAGCTAGACCAAAGGGACGAAGTCGAGCATCGGAAGGTGGAGACACCGGACGACCTCGTTCCCGTCGTGTTGGACGACGCTAAGCCTGACCAAGTGGTCAAGGTAGGCGCCCAACTCTCGTCTGAAGTCCGAACCGAGCTCGCCGCTTTCCTCCGAGAGCACAAAGATGTCTTCGCGTGGACACACGCCGACATGCCGGGGATCGACCCCGAAATCATGGTTCATCGTCTCAACGATGACAAGAGAGTGACCGAGCGCGTTCAACCGTGACGGGCGTTCAGTGGGGAGAGGTACCAAGCCATTGGTGAAGAAGTTGACAAACTTCTCGCCGCCGACTTCATCCGAGAGGCGGAGCACCCCAAGTGGGTGTCCAATGTGGTAATGGTCAAGAAGCCAAACGGGAAGTGGCGGATCTGTATCGACTACAAAGATCTCAACAAAGCCTGCCCGAAAGACAGCTTCCCTCTCCCGAGGATCGAGCAGCTCGTGGACGCCACTGCGGGCCACGAATTGCTAAGCTTCATGGACGCCTACTCAGGCTACAACCAGATCCGCATGCACGAGCCGGATCAAATTAAAACCACCTTTGTTACAAACCGCGGACTTTACTGTTACAAGGTCATGCCCTTTGGCCTCAAAAACGCGGGAGCGACGTATCAAAGGTTGGTGAACCGCATGTTCGCCAATCAAATTGGCAAAACTATGGAGGTCTACGTGGATGACATGCTTGTCAAAAGCCTCAAAGCCCATGACCACGTTCGAGACCTCAGCGAAATGTTCACGATCCTGCGACGCTACAAGATGAAGCTCAACCCCAACAAGTGCGCTTTCGGGGTCGAGTCTGGAAAGTTTCTGGGCTACATGGTGAGCCGCCGCGGGATCGAGGCCAATCCTGAGAAGATTAAGGCGATCTTAGAGATGAGGTCGCCACAAAAGGTCAAAGAAGTTCAAAGCTTGACGGGAAGGATCGCCGCCCTGACGCGATTTGTTTCCAAGGCCACTGATAGGTGCCAACCATTCTTCAAGGCACTGAAGAAGACCGACGGGTTCGTGTGGACGGAGGAGTGCGAGGAAGCATTCCGCGATATGAAAGCCTATTTCACCTCCCCCCCGTTCCTCGCGAAGCCAAAGAATGGCGAAACCTTGTTCCTCTACCTCGCGGTTTCCGATAGGGCCGTGAGCGCGGTCCTCATACGCGAGGAGGACAGGGTACAATGGCCGGTCTACTACGTTAGCAAGGCGCTCCTCGACGCCGAAACCCGATACCCGGAAATCGAGAGACTGTCCCTCGCCCTCGTCATGAGCGCGAGAAAGCTCCGGCCCTACTTCCAAGCGCACCCCATTGTGGTCCGCTCGGGACATCCCATCGAGAAGGCCCTTCAAAAAGGGACCTCCTCTCGAATGGCGATATGGTCCCAAGAGTTGGGCGAGTACGGGATCGAGTTCCAACCGAGAACCGCCATTAAGGGTCAGGCCCTCGCCGATTTCATCGCCGAATTCACAAGCTCGCCCCCAGCCGACGAGGGCGACGAGAATAAAGAGAGCACGGAAGAGAAGAAGGACGACCACGTCGAGTCGTCAAAGAAGAGAACCAACGACCCGATAGGGCCGGTCTGGGACTTGCACGTGGATGGCGCGTCAAACGCCCGGGGGGCTGGCGCCGGCGTTGTGCTCATAAATCCCGATAGGGAAAAGCTGAGATACGCCCTGCGGTTCGAGTTCAAGGCTTCCAACAACGAGGCAGAGTGCGAGGCTCTGATCGTTGGCTTGGAGCTAGCGAACAAGTTGGGCGCCCAAAACCTACGCATCCATTGCGACTCGCAATTGATTGTGAACCAGGTTAAGGGCAACTACGCCGCGAAAGAGCCACACATGATTGCATACCTGTCCAAGGCCCAAAAGAATCTAGAAGCCCTGTCGTGGTTCGAGATCGTCCAAGTCCCTCGAGAGGCGAACATTGACGCTGACGCCCTGACTCGCCTCGCGTCTGGGATAGACGAGGAGGGCGAGGGTAGCGTCCCAATCGAAGTGCTGACTCGACCCTACGTCTCGAGAGGCGACGTAGGGGTCGTTGACGAAACTCCGCCTCCCTCGTGGATGACTCCGCTCGTGGAATTCCTTAAGCGAGGAGTCGTTCCCGAAGACAGAGAAGAGGCCACAAAGCTGAGAAGCTTGGCGCCGAAGTACACAATGAGGGAGGACAACTTGTTCAAGAGAGGCTACTCTATGCCCCTCCTTCGCTGCTTGACCGAAGTCGAGGCGAAGAAGGCACTCCGCGAGGTGCACGAGGGGGTGTGCGGAAACCACGCCGCTGGGCAATCGTTGGCATTGAAGCTACTGAGACTTGGATACTTTTGGCCGACCTTGAAAAAGGACTCCCATGAGTGGGCCAAAAAGTGTGATAAGTGCCAAAGATTCGCCCACATCCCGCGTCAAGCACCGGCCCCATTGTGTCCAATCATCGTGCCGCGACCTTTCGCGAAGTGGGGAATCGACCTCATCGGCGAGCTACCTACGGCCCCGAGACAATACAAGCACGCGATCGTGGCTATCGATTACTTCACAAAGTGGGTAGAGGCCGAGCCGCTAGCAAAGATCACTGAGGCGAACACGACGAGCTTCATTTGGAAAAGCATCATCTGCCGCTTCGGGATCCCTGCGTCAATTGTAACCGACAACGGAAAACAATTCGACAATGCGCGCCTCCGAGAAATGTGCGAACAACTTGGCATTAGCAAGACTTTCTCCTCCCCCCGCCACCCTCAAGCCAACGGTCAGGTCGAGGCGGTGAACAAAACGATCAAGGAGAACCTGAAGAAGAAGCTGGAGGCAAGAAAGGGGGCTTGGGCCGACGAGCTCCCCATGGTCTTATGGGCATACCGCACCACCGCTCGAAACGCGACCGGCGAAACCCCTTTCGCTCTCGCGTTCGGCGTCGAGGCTGTGGTACCCGTCGAGACCAAGTTGCCAACCTTGCGCATCGAGGAGTACGACGAAGCCGCCAACGATGATGCGATCAGGCTCGAGCTAGACCTCATAGACGAAAGGAGGGCGGACGCACTCACCCGACTTGCTGCGCAAAAGAGGAAGGTCGAGAAGTACTACAACTCAAAGATCAAGCTGCGGAAGTTCGCCGACGGGAGCCTCGTTCTTCGAAGGGTGTTCCAAAACACCAGGGTGCAAGGTGCGGGAGTTCTAGGCCCCACCTGGGAAGGCCCGTACCGAGTGCGCCGAGCCATCCACAATGGCACGTACGAGCTTGAGAACTTAGAGGGACTCGTGTTCACGCACCCATGGAACGCGGAGCACCTTCGACAATATCACCAATAGACGTTCAATCGTCCACTTTACGCTTTGTTGTTTTCATGTAATTTTCAATTCTAGCAAAGACAAATTTTTAAATTTCAAGTTTGGCCAACGGCCTGGGATGTAATTTTTGAACCATTTCAATAATTTAATGAACTACATTTCACTTCAAAACTTTGTATCTTAGTTTCTAGCCTCCTCTACGGTGACCCAAGAAACTCGGGGGGCTAAGGAGGATTAGGCGAGGACAACAAGCCCGCCTATTCCACTTTTCACGCACCAAGCGGTAACAAAACACCCATAAATCGGATCCGCGCACCGAACCTCCGACTTCGCACCCTCCTCGTGCGACGCTCTCGCACGGGTTGAGGCCGTACGCCGAGAGATAGCGAAACATCGACAGGTTGGATCCGCGCACCGGACCTCCGGCCTCGCACGTCTTTTGCTGTGACCCTCTCGCGCATCGATGCACCTTGCACACCGATAGGCAGCAAGACATCGATGGATCACGTCCGCGCACCGGATTGTCGATCCCGGCAGTCAAAACCTAAAACGTGACACGCATACCAACGAGTACCACGCTCACTGGGAACTGCGAACTCGTCCCGATACGCACGCCGATAGGTAGCGTACTCGCCGGAGGATGAGCGCGATGGCCACCCAGCTCGCGCACGCCGATAGGCAGCGAGTCACGAATGGATGGCCGAAAGGCCGAAAATCGCACCCGCCGGATGAAACTGGTCTAGACAGCGTCCGCGGGAAACTTCGCCGTCGAATGCGGCAGTAAGCCGTGCCAACCGGTTACGCTAAGCATAGTAAGCCGGGCTCGTCAGACACGCACTATTCAAATTGCGCAAACCGATGTACTGAGCATTATAGATCGAGAAAATAAGACGCATAACGAATGTAAAAACTTCAATGAAAGCAAGACAATGTCACACAATCAAACCGGCGAGAAAAACAAAGAAAGTACGATGCATGCCGAACAAGTGAGAATCCGAAAGCAAACAATACGTAAGCGCTAAACAATGGCGCGAAAAACTAAAGAAAAGTTGGCTACTCCGAGCCGAAATCGATCTGCTCCTCGTCTTCTTCGGGGCAAGAAGTGTCGAACCCGCCGACGGCTTCTCCGTCCGGTTGATGGGTCGTCGATTGCGCAGCCTCGGCAGGGATTCGGGGATGCGGGTCGTCCTCCGGCAGCTCGTCGTCGTAAGGAGGGAACATGGTGTTGAAAAAGGAAAACGTGGTCCCGCGAGACGCGTTCTCCTTCTCGGTCGCTTCCCGAACTCGCCTGGCCGCCTCGTAATGAGCCGCCTCCAACGCCAAGTCCCAGTCGTCCTCCAAGTCAGTCTTGGATCGCACGGCGTCTTCCTTCTCCTCGGTAAGGGTCTGCATCTCCGTCCGGAGGATATCCCTCTCCCTCTCGACCTTGACCCGAGCGATCTCGCTCGCCGATAGTCGAGCGTGGACGATGCTCAGCTCTGCATCCCGGCTCGAGAGTGCCGTCTGAAGCTTCTTCGTTTCCCCCAGAAAGGTGTCGGCTGCCTGCTCCGCCTTCTCACGAAGCGCCTTCTCGGTGGCCAATTCCCTGCGAGCTCGCTCTAGCTCCCCCTCGAGCGCTTCAAACTCTTGGGCGGTGCGAGCCCCCGCTAGGGCGGCAGCGTGCGCGGCCGCCATGCTCGCCTTCTCCTTCTCCATGATTTGCATGCGTCGTAGCATATCTCGGAGAATGCGATCGCTCCGCTCTTGGCGCGCGAGCATCTGCAAGCAAATGGTACGCGGATGATTACAATAAGCACGACAGCCATACATAACACAAGCAAAACGAGTCATACCTTTCGGGCGTCGCCGATCCCGTTCTGGAAGTGCTCAAGGTCGCTCGTCGTCAGCAGACCCTTGAAATCTCGCAAGGAGGTCTCGAGGATCCCTCGGGAGCATTGGTCTCTCAACTCTGCCGCCTCCGCTAGGAGCATAGAGTCCAAGCTGTCTGACACCGTCGATGTGTGAGCGCGTTTGTGGCCGGGCGGTGACCCGAGAGAAGCCGACGATGATGGTCGCTTGTTGGAGGAGATCGCTTCATTCCTCGCCCGCGATGGCGACCCTCCGCGACGGGCCTCAGCTGGAGGGCGGGCCACGGTCGTAGCGTCATCAGTGGGCGTTGCTCTCGGCATTTGTGTGCGCGGTCGATGACGCCGAGCCATGGTTCCTGCAGAGGAGAAAAGAGCGTATGTCAGTTAAAACATAACGATAAGCACAGATAATGGAAAACAACGATAGCACAATAACGCGAAAGTATATGCGCGGCCAGTACCCCCCGCGTCGGGGGAAGGAGCTGACGAACCCCCCGCCTCAGACTCGGGATCCTCCGTGGCCCCCGCGTCGAGGCCAGGGCGCAAAGGAACATCGTCACTAGGCACGAACCACCCAGTCCTCGCCATAAGGTCCGGGGACTCGAAAAGCGATCCTTGCCGCCTCGAGTCGGGAATCGCTCCGATCACGAGCGCGAGTTCGGAGCTCTCGATGCCGTCCCCAGCCGGGAATTCAGCGACGGGGCCAAAGGCGAGAGGTGCCGTCCCGAAGGCAGATTCGGACACCCACACCCAAGGGTATCGGTGTTTCGAGGTCAGCTTGGTGAGGATGGGGAATCGCTTCCGGTGCTGAACCTTGTAGAAGCCGGGTTTCCCTGGAACATCGAAGACGGCCACGAGATTCCTGATGTCGTCGGACGTAACGGTTCGACTTTTCGCTCGGTGCAGCATCATGTGGCAGGCAGCCACCATACGGTAAAAGGATGGAGACATCTGGGCCGCATGAACGCCGAGCCGAGCTAGAAGGTCCTGGATCACGGGCTGAAAAGGTAGTCGCAACCCCCCGCGAAGACTAGCCTCGTGGACGGTGGCGTATCCCTTCCGAGGACGAGTGGGGAGATCTTCAGGCAATGGTCGCAGTAGCGACACGGACTCCGGGATACCGAAACGTTTCCTCAAACCTCTAAAGCTCGCGAGCGAAAGAGAACTCGGGAAATCGACGCCGGAGCAGTCGAAGCCGTCCCGAATCGCTGATTCTCCGATAGGGAATGACGATGCACGTTCTTCTTCCTGTGCGTTCGAGCTGACTGAGGCGGTCGACGGAGTACGGCGGCTCAACGCCTCGCCCAAGCCCTCAGCGTCAGGCTGGGTCCCTCGAGCCAAAGCGCTCGCGTTCGGCCCGGCCGGGCCCGTTTCTCGTGTATCATCCGCGAGAGGTGGCCCTGTCGGCGCATCCGGCCCGGTCGCAGGCCCGTGATGCGCGTCGGCTGCTCGAGCCCGGAGGCCGATCTCGCCTAGGGCCGGCCCAAGCATATCCTCCTCATGGCCCTGGGTCACTGGGTCGGCCATGGGACCTCTATGTGGTGCATCCGGCCCAAGCACATGACCCGGCCCAAGGGGGGCCAAATCTTCTTCACCTAGGCCCGGCCCATTGGGCCCTAGGGTTTGCAAGGCAGCCAAGGTGGCCGCCTCCTCCTCTCCGGCCGCGGGCGGTCGGCTTTCTTCCTCACCGGCGTTGGGCGGCCGGTACTCCTCCTGTCCAGCGCCGCCGCCCCCGCCTGCAGCGTCGGCCGCCGCCGGCGGGGCTCCCCCGCCATGGACGCGCTCCGGCCCGGCTGGGCCCGACCCACCTGGGCTCCCATGGCCGCCGGCCACCTGCAACACAACCCCACCCGAGGGGGTGGGGTCCTCCCCGACACCAGCGTCGCCCCAGGCGGCGTTCCTCCACGCCAACGCGTCATCGCCGGCGTCGGCCTCGCCAGACGCGCCGCCCCAAGGCTCGCCCGCATCCTCCACGACCGGCTCAACCCTCCCAGGGCGAGGGGCGTCTCCCCCAGGTCTGGGTTCGCCCCAAACGGCGCCGACTCAGTCGGGCGCGGCCTCCTCCACGCCGGCGCCGGCCTCCTCTGCTTCGTCGACGTGCTCCCTGGTCGGGATCGTCGCGCGCGGCCCTCCTGGCGTGATCCCGGGGCTGGGTCCAGCGCAGACGGCGCCGACCCAACCAGGCGCGACTCCCCCGGCGTTGGTGGCGGCCTGCACAGCGCCGCCCGTTGCCGGCTCGCCTCCTCCGGCGCCAGAGCCGACGAGGGCGCCCCTCCCGGCGCCACATGTGTCATCGCCGGCCTCCTGGGCGGTCGACCCTGCGCACGCGACCTCCTTGGCGCGTCCTTCGGCCAAGCCAGCCTCGCGCTGGTCGGCCCGACTGTCCCCGGCGGCTGGTGCCATCAAGCCGGCGCTCCCCTGCCGGTTTGGGTAATCTCCGGCGCGTGTGTCCCCCTCCCCGTCGGCCAACCACGCCTCGATCAAAGAAAAATCGCCACCTGTCGTATCCACCACGTTCCTGCTCGAGACAAACGAAGACGATGCGTTGTAGTTGGGAGGGGTGGGCGAGAGTTGTGCCCAAAAATTATCCAATTCGGCGTCTTGATTCTCGAGAAGAGGAAAAAGGTCGTCCTCAGCGGACCCACACCCCGACAGGTGGTTGGTGGGATCCATGAGCGCGAATAACGATGAACACGTCAGCAAAAATATTAAAATAATACCTAAGGTGAACGGGCTTACCAATTGTTGACAAGACGGTTCGGCGAGACGACTGAAGACGGAGCTGCTTGAGTTTACCACATGGGCTACGCCCGGTGCCAAACTCGGGGGGCTAATGTTATCGGCCCGACGAGGTCCGACGGCTCGATCGACATTTCGGGCGGCCGAGCAAGCTCACTCGGCCATTGGCCGAGTGAAACCCTACTTCCAGCCCACACTCGGCCGGCCCATCAACTCACTCGGCCAATGGCCGAGTGAGCCTTCTCTCGGCCCAAGCCCATCACTCGGCCAATGGCCGAGTGAACTTCTCCATATGTTCACTCGGCCAATGGCCGAACGAGATCCACCATGCTCACTCGGCCCATGGCCGAATGAGGCCTCAGACGTCCCAGCGTGTTCGCCCAGCCAAGGGCCGAATGAAGTCTCCAGCCGGCCCACCATGCTCACTCGGCCAATGGCCGAGTGAGGCCCCAGGCGGCCCAGCACGCTCGATCGGCCGAAGGCCGAATGAAGACCCCTGCCGGCCCAATAGCTCACTCGGTCAACCGCCGAGTGAGTCTCCTCTCGGCCCAGACTCTTCACTCGGCCAATGGCCGAGTGAATCTCCCCCGGCGTCCATTCCTTCACTCGGCCATTGGCCTAGTGAATCTCCCTCGGCGGCCATCATCTCACTCGGCCATCGGCCGGCCCAGCCTCACTCGGCCGATGGCCGGCTCGGCCTCACTCGGCCAAGGGACCCTCAACACGTCCCTTGGTCGCCTATAAATAGAGGAGTCCATTCTCTAGTCCAGGTAATCCGAATTTGAGTACTGAAACGCTGTCGAACTCGTACCTCGCTCGTTTCTCTCAAGTCTCGACCTCTAAACACTAAACCCTCTACAAACCACCTCAATCCTACTAATGTTGAGCGTCGGAGAGGTAAACAGGGGAAGCCCCTCTGTTTCCCCTTTGTAGTTCACACCTTCTTTGCTTGCTTTTCAGGTGCCTGGACGAGACAGATACCACAGACAGCTAAGGGACGGCTTGGGATACCAAGCCCGACACGCTCGAGTCGAGACGAGACCACTTGGTCCGGCCTTGGGTCTAACCGTCTGCGACTCCTAAATCGTTGTCCGAAAAACTGCGACAACAGGGAAATCGGCCAACTAGAGAAAGGAACAAAATAGGAAACAAATCAAGGCTTCTAGAAGACCTTGTTTGGCCGAGTATCTCAAGAGAAAAAAAGGGAAATTGGCTCATGAATATGTGATATTCAATAGAAGAGGAAAATACCTTATTGAAGGTGAGACCTCTCCTATAAATAGGAGCCTCATTTCTCACATTTCATTCATCCCAAGTTATAGAGATTTGAGAGCTTCTCTCTCAAGCTTGGCCGATCCTCTCTCTCTCTCTCTATTCAATTTCATTTTATTGTTTTGGAACCTAGGTCCTCATTTGACCTAGAGTTTAGCTCTGCGACTTCAAGACTCATTCTTAAGTCGTAGTGTTTAAAAGTGCCCACACACTAATTCCTTTTATTTCGAGTGATTTAGTGATAGAAACTTTCGCGGTTGCTCGAGTTGCCGAGGAAGGAAGAGAGACGTGCTGCGAGGGAGACGAACGTTTTCAACCTTCCGAAGGCTCATCAACGTTCAAGATTCTAAAGAGGTTAGTAAATTTATTATGCTCATATTAGTTTTATTTACATATGCTTGCACTTTGTCTAGGTTAGTAAAAACTGTATTACTTGAAAAATAAAATTTTTAAAATTCCGCCGCTTAACGAAGCGTTAAACTTTTTCTTAAACCCTAGATCAATTCCAACAAATGGTATCAGAGCTATGGTCAAAGATATGCATGTACATGTATTTAAAAATTATGAGCTTGAAAATCGTTTTCTAAAGTTTACTAATTTTGTGACAAGTTAGAATTGTTTTCTTAGATTTTATTTAATTTATTGCTCATGCCTTTAAATTAAAAATCATGTTGATTTTCTATGAGTTTGGGATGTTATTAAAACACATTAGAATCAGTTCTAAAAGTTTGTATTTTTTTATATTGAAAAACGTGTTTTAAAGGTTTGAGAAATTTCGAGTAAATTTTGTGACTAGTTATATTGTCTTGCTAGTTTCTTTTATTTACTTGAATCATTTTATGCTTGTTGTTATTTCTTTTATTCCTTGTTATTACCTTGCTAATAAAACAAAAATAAAAGCTTTAACAACCTTCATAAAACGTTCCGTTACACTCGATTCTTTTTCGCACCTAAAAAGGACCAAGCTTTAATTATTTCTTTTTCTTCGAGCTGGAGTAAACCCGCATTAAAAGTGGCATAACTCTCTGCTCAGAAATCGAAATTTAATGATTCTCAAATCAAATTAAAGCTCTGTCTGTTCTCTGTCCAATACCACCAGTTTCGGCTCAAAAGGACATCGGAGCCGTCAGTTATGGTGATTTTACTCCGAGGTGCGCGGCTGTTCCGAAAGTCCAGTTTTTTAGAATTCCGGATTTTCAGCCCCACTACCATGAGTTATAGAACTCTAATGAGAAAAATTTCTTGAGCAAAAATGTTTTTCATAAGATTATAAACATGATGTGAAAGATTAAAATGTTTTGATTTTTGAAAGTTTAATTGAAATTGAATTTTACAAAACTAGTTTGAATCTTGAAAAACCGTTTTCGTTTTCAAACTTGAAAAATGTTGTCATCCAAATCAAATAAGTTTTCAAAAAAATTTCAAAACTATATCTATATCACATATGTTCAAAATCTATATGCTCTTGAAAATTTGAGTGGGAGGTCTCTTTGTAGACAAGTCGAAAAATAAAAAGATGTGTAATCTCAAACTTTCAAGTGTTCGAGTGAGTTGAAGTTCACACTTCCCTCATGCACTTTCCCGAAATAGAAAATAGGAAAAGATCCGAGTATGTCCCTTGTGCCTTTATGCACTAACACTGCTCTGAACATGAAGATCTAGGATTCTCTTCTAGTTGTCCGCTATGTCGCTCTCTAACTAGGAAATATGTTTCCGAACTTATAAGAGTCGATGAACCAACTCCAAAAACTAAGTGGGAGGGTTATACTTGTTGTTTGTAACCCACGATCCCCAACACTAATGAAAGAAGCAATTAACGTGGGACTAAGAGCCGCTCTTGCGACCCTCTCTTAAATGGGAGTACTCCAAGGCGTTTTTTCTTCGATCATTGCTCAATGAGCTACGTCTGAGAGTGAGACGATGATGACAAGGCCTCCCCTTGGGGGATTGTTTTTCAAAGTTGACCTTTTGGACTAAGTGGTTGGTTGCACACTTAGGCTCAATCCCTAGTAATCCTCCCTTGAGGCTCTGCGAAAGGATGTGAGTGATCAAACCAATTTAAAAGGTGGCTAGTCAAAATTGATGTATTGACATCTTGGCTAAGCCTTAATGATGTGTCATTTACTTATAAATGGAGATTTTTTGCGGCCTTCTCTTGAGGGAGTAAATTATCGTTTGGTTTATAACACCTTTGGATTTTATCAAAGTCTTAAATAAAACTTAAATCCTAAACCTGAGACTAATCATAAACTTGTTTCAACTTATTTAAGCAACATGTCTCGCAAACATCCCTCAATCTTCCTTTCCTCGAACAAACTCGAAACCAAAAACTACGTTAGTTGGAAACATAACCTCGACATAATACCTACGTTTAACAAGCACAAATGGGTACTCACCACCCCGTGTCCTCCTCTGACGAATGATGATTCAACTCAAGAGGACAAAGACGCCTTGGCCGCCTGGCTCTGCTCCGATGAGATTGTGAGGTGCTATATCTTAGCATCAATGAACAATGTGTTGCAACAACAACATCGTGACATCGAGACTGCCGCCGACATGCTCAACAATCTCCTTGAGATGTTTGGAGGGCAAAGGCGTCAGACAAGGCTACAAGCAGTCCGACAGTTTATGAACTGTCGCATGAAGGCTGGGACTCCTGTCAGAGACATTATGATACTGATCATTAGTTATCTGAATAAAATGGAAATCCTAGGATCTGAGATTGATGGGAAGAAAATCATAAATATGATCTTAGAAACTCTCCCCGCATCTCTTGATACCTCCAAGATGAACTACTCCATAAACAAGCTAGAGTACACTGTTACCAAACTTATAAAGGAGCTTCATACTGCTGTAGGTCTCACTAAGAGAAAGAGGAATCAAGGAGAGGCACATGCTACTGAGCAAAAAGCCTCTGCCTCTGGAACTGAGAAGAGACATTACAAGGCCGATAAAAAGAACTGTCCTGCCTATCTCAAAGCAAAGGAACATAGTATTGTACTAGTTACCGAAGCATGCTTAGTAGCTGATAATGTATCAACGTGGATTCTTGACTCCGCTGCTACTAACCATATTTGTTGTTCCTTGAATGTTTTCAAGAAAACCAAAAGCTTAGAGGAAGGCGAGTTCTGTTTCAAATGGGGTGATGGGAGCCTGGTGTCTGCGAAGGCTGTGGGATCCGTGACGCTGTCTTTTGAAGACCGCACTTTAAATTGAATAAGGTTTATTTTGTTCCTACCTTTGGGAAGAACTTAATATCCGTTGCTCGTCTTCTTGAGCAAGATCATTGTTTACAGTTCATTAAGAATGGAATTTGTATTTCGTTTCCTGATAATTCTTTTGTCACTGATCCATGTATGAAGAATGCTCTTTTCTACATCTATCCCACTCAACCTTCTCTTTTAGACACCGAAATAGATAATGATCTTATTAGGGAGCCAAAGAGGATCAAACTTTCTGAATCCTCCGATTTAATAAAATCAACACACCTATGGCACTTAAGAATTGGTCATATCAGTCTAGATAGGATTAAGAGACTTGTGAGGGACGGTCCACTCCAAGCCTCTACAATAGGTTCACTACCTACTTGTGAATCCTGCATAGAAGGAAAAATGACTAAGCGACCTTTCTCCGATAAGGGTCGAAGAGCCATTGGGTTGCTGGAACTAATACATTCTGATGTATGTGGTCCGCTCAGCCAACAGGCACGTGGGGTTACGAATACTTCGTTACCTTCACCGATGATTACTCGCGATATGGTTTTGTCTATTTGCTCAAACACAAATCCGAGACCTTTAACGTATTTAAGGTCTTTAGGGCTTTAGTGGAAAAGCAAATTGGCAAAGTGATCAAAACCCTTCGATCTGATCGAGGTGGTGAGTATATGTCTGGAGAGTTCGATGACTTTCTTAAAGAAGAAGGTATCGCTTCTCAGCTTACCGCACGTGGCACACCTCAACAAAACGGAGTGTCAGAGAGAAGAAACCGAACTCATATGGAGATGGTTAGATCAATGATGAGTTACTCATCACTCCCTCTTTTCTTTTGGGGATATGCCCTCGAAACAGCCGCTTATATTCTGAACCAAGTTCCGTTCAAGACGGTTCCTGGTACTCCCTATGAACGATGGACTGGCCGTAAAGTGAATCTTGGCCGCATCAAAATTTGGGGTTGCCCTGCACACGTGCTAAGGCAAAAGACTAGCAAGTTGGCTAGTAGGTCAGAATTGTGTCTGCTCGTTGGATTTCCAAAGGAAACCAAAGGTTTTACTTTCTATAGTCTCGAGGACGATAAGATTTTCGTTAGCACGAATGCTCATTTCCTTGAGGAGGACTTTATGAACGATGCAAAACCTAGAAGCAAAATTGTGCTTGAAGAAAAGTTGGGTGAGGAAGCTTCTACCTCATCTGTAAGAACTGTTCTTACCCCAACTGAAACACAACCTAACTCGTCAGAATCTCGTCAAGTAGTACTTCGACGTAGTGGGAGGGCTACTCAAAAGAGCTAACAAGTCACATTGTTTCATCCAAAAGAGTCAGAACTCAATTTGGACACTGGCCAGTTCATTTATGTTGGAACCGATCTAGGGTTTAAGAAAATAATTAACGCTTCGGTAAGCGGCGGAATTTTAAAAATTTTCTTTTACAAGTAAAAACAGTTTTTTACTAACCTAGACAAAGTGCAAGTACATGTAATTAAAAACTAATATGAGCTAAGAAGTTTACTAACCTTTCTTGAAGCTTGATCTTTGAGAAGCTCTTAGAAAGTTGCAACGCTCGTCTCCCCTCACAGCACGTCTCTCTTTCTTTCCTCGGCACCTCGAGCAACCACGAAATTCTTACCTGTCAGGCTTTTGAGTAGCCCTCCCACTACGTCGAAGTACTACTTGACGAGATTCTGATGAGTTAGGTTGTGTTTCAGTTGGGGTAAGAACAGTTCTTACAGATGAGGTAGAAGCTTCCTCACCCAACTTTTCTTCAAGCACAATTTTGCTTCTAGGTTTTGCATCCTTCATAAAGTCCTCCTCAAGGAAACGAGCATTCGTGCTAACGAAAGTCTTATCGTCCTCGGGACTATCGAAGATGAAACCCTTGGTTTCCTTTGGATATCCCACAAACAGGCACAATTCTGACCTACTAGCCAACTTGCTAGTCTTTTGCCTTAGCACATGTCCAGGGCAACCCCAAATTCGGATGTGGCCCAAACTTACTTTACGGCCAGTCTATCGTTCATAAGGAGTACCAGGAACCGTCTTGGACGGAACTTGGTTCAGAATATAAGCGGCTGTTTCGAGGGCATATCCCCAAAAGGAAAGAGGGAGTGATGAGTAACTCATCATTGATCTAACCATCTCCATAAGAGTTCGGTTTCTTCTCTCTGACACTCCGTTTTGTTGAGGTGTGCCAGGTGCGGTAAGCTGAGAAGCGATACCTTCTTCTTTAAGAAAGTCATCGAACTCTCCAGACATATACTCACCACCTCGATCAGATCGAAGGGTTTTGATCACTTTGCCAGTTTGCTTTTCCACTAAAGCCCTAAAGACCTTAAATACGTTAAAGGTCTAGGATTTGTGTTTGAGCAAATAGACAAACCCATATCGTGAGTAATCATCGGTGAAGGTAACGAAGTATTCGTATCCTCCACGTGCCTTTTGGTTGAGCGGACCACATACATCAGAATGTACTAGCTCCAGCAACTCAGTGGCTCTTCGACCCTTATCGGAGAAAGGTCGCTTAGTCATTTTTCCTTCTATGCAGGATTCACAAGTAGGTAGTGAACCTATTACAGAGGCTTGGAGTGGACCATCCCTCACAAGTCTCTTAATCCTATCTAGACTGATATGACCAAGTCTTAAGTGCCAAAGGTATGTTGATTTTGGTAGATCGGAGGATTCAGAAAGTTTGATCCTCTATGGCTCCCTAATTAGATCATTATCTATTTCGGTGTCTAAAAGAGAAGGTTTAGTGGGATAGATGTAGAAAAGAGCATTCTTCATACATGCATCAGTGACAAAAGAATTATCAGGAAACGAAATACGAATTCCATTCTTAATGAACTTTAAACAATAATCTTGCTCACGAAGACGAGCAACGGATATTAAGTTCTTCCCAAAGGTAGGAACAAAATAAACATTATTCAAGTTTAAAGTGCGGTCTTCAAAAGACAGCGTCACGGATCCCACAGCCTTCGCGGACACCAGGCTCCCATCACCCCATTTGAAACAGAACTCGCCTTCCTTTAAGCTTTTGGTTTTATTGAAACCATTCAAGGAACAACAAATATGGTTAGTAGCAGCGGAGTCAAGAATCCACGTTGATACATTATCAGCTAAGCATGCTTCGGTAACTAGTACAATACTATGTTCCTTTGCTTTAAGATAGGCAGGACAGTTCTTTTTATCGGCCTTGTAAGGTCTCTTCTTAGTTCTAGAGGCGGAGGCTTTTTGCTCAGTAGCATGTGCCTCTCCTTGATTCCTCTTTCTCATAGTGAGACCTACAGCAGTATGATGCTCCTTTGCTTTGAGATAGGCAGGACAGTTCTTTTTATCGGCCTTGTAAGGTCTCTTCATAGTTCTAGAGGCGGAGGCTTTTTGCTCAGTAGCATGTGCCTCTCCTTGATTCCTCTTTCTCTTAGTGAGACCTACAGCAGTATGATGCTCCTTCATAAGCTCGGTAACAATGTACTCTAGCTTGTTTATGGAGTAGTTCATCTTGGAGGTATCAAGAGATGCGGGGAGAGTTTCTAAGATCACATCTATGACATTCTTCCCATCAATCTCAGATCCTAGGATTTCCATTTTACTCAGATTACTAATGATCAGTATCATAAAGTCTCCAACAGGAGTCCTAGCCTTCATGCGACAGTTCATAAACTGTTGGACTGCTTTTTGCCTTGCTTGACGCCTTTGCCCTTCAAACATCTCATGGAGATTGTTGAGCATGTCGGCGGCAGTCTCGATGTCACGATGTTGTTGTTGCAACACATTGTTCATTGATGCCAAGATATAGCACCTCACAATCTCATCGGAGCAGAGCCAGGCCGCCAAGGCGTCTTTGTCCTCTTGAGTCGAATCATCATTCGTCAGAGGAGGACACGGGGTGGTGAGTACCCATTTGTGCTTGTTAAAGGTAGGTATTATGTCGAGGTTATGTTTCCAATTAACGTAGTTTTCGTTTTCGAGTTTGTTCGAGGAAAGGATGAAAGAGAGAGAGTTGGGAGACAAATTGCCTATAAAAGTTTAAACAAGTTTATGATTAGTCTTTGGTTTAGGATTTAAGTTTGTTTAAGACTTGATAAAATCCAAAGGTGTTATAAACCAAACGATAATTTACTCCCTCAAGAGAAGGCCGCAAAAAATCTCCATTTATAAGTAAATGACACATCATTAATGCTTAGTCAAGATGTCAATACACCAAATTTTGACTAGCCACCTTGTAAATTGGTTTGATCACTCACATCCTTTCGCAGGGCCTCGAGGGAGGATTACTAGGGATTGAGTCTAAGTGTGTAACCAACCACTTAGTCCAAAAGGTCAACTTTGAAAAACAATCCGCCGAGGGGAGGTCTTGTCATCATCGTCTCACTCTCGGACGTAGCTCATTGAGCAATGATCAGAGCAAAGCGCCCTTGAGTACTCCCATTTAAGACAGTGTCGCAAGACCGGCTCTTAGTCCCACGTTAATTGCTTCTTTCATTAGTGTTGGGGATCGTGGGTTACAAACAACAAGTATAACCCTCCCACTTAGTTTTTGGAGTTGGTTCATCGACTCTTATAAGTTCGGAAACAGATTTCCTAGTTAGAGAGCGACAGAGCGGACAACTAGAAGAGAATCCTAGATCGTCATGTTCAGAGCAGTATTAGTGCATAAAGGCACAAGGTACATACTCGATCTTTTCCTATTTTCTATTTCGGGAAAGTGCGTGAGGGAAGTGTGAACTTCAACTCACTCGAACACTTGAAAGTTTGAGATTACACATCTTTTTATTTTTCGGCTTGTCTACAAGGAGACCTCCCACTCAAATTTTCAAGAGCATATAGATTTTGAACATATGTGATATAGATATAGTTTTGAAAACATTTTGAAAATTTATTTGATTTGGATGACAAAAATTTTTCAAGTTTGAAAGTGAAAACGGTTTTTCAAAATTCAAACTAGTTTTGTAAAAATTCAATTTCAATTAAACTTTCAAAAATCAAAACATTTTAATCTTACACATCATGTTTATAATCTTATAAAAAAACAATTTTTCTCAAGAAAATTTTCTCAGTAGAGTTCTATAACTCATGGTAGTGGGGCTGAAAATCCGGAATTCTAAAAAACTGGAGTTTCGGAACAGCCGCGCACCTCGGAGTAAAATCGCCATAACTGGCGGCTCCGATGTCCTTTTGAGTCGAAACCGGTGGCATTGGACAGAGGACAGACAGAGATTTAATTTGATTCAAGAATCATTAAATTTAGATTTCTGAGTAGAGAGTTATGCCACTTTTAATGCGGGTTTACTCCTGCTCGAAGAAAAAGAAATAATTAAAGCTTGGTCCTTTTTAGGTGCGAAAAAGAATCGAGTGTAACGGAACGTTTTATGAAGGTTGTTAAAGCTTTTATTTTTGTTTTATTAGAAAGGTAATAACAAGGAATAAAAGAAATAACAACAAGCATAAAACGATTCAAGTAAATAAAAGAAACTAGCAAGACAATATAACTAGTCACAAAATTTTACTCGAAATTTCTCAAACCTTTAAAACACGTTTTTCAATATAAAAATTAAAAACTTTTAGAACTGATTCTAATGTGTTCTAAAAACATCCCAAACTCATAGAAAATCAACATGATTTTTAATTTAAAGGCATGAGCAATAAATTAAAAAAAATCTAAGATAACAATTCTAACTTGTCACAAAATTAGTAAACTTTCGAAAATGATTTTCAAGCTCATAATTTTAAATACATGTACATGCTAATTTTTGACCATAGCTCTGATACCATTTTATGGAACCGATCTAGGGTTTAAGAAAATAATTAACGCTTCGGTAAGCGGCGGAATTTTAAAAATTTTCTTTTACAAGTAAAAACAGTTTTTTACTAACCTAGACAAAGTGCAAGTACATGTAATTAAAAACTAATATGAGCTAAGAAGTTTACTAACCTTTCTTGAAGCTTGATCTTTGAGAAGCTCTTAGAAAGTTGCAACGCTCGTCTCCCCTCGCAACACGTCTCTCTTTCTTTCCTCGGCACCTCGAGCAACCACGAAAGTTTCTATCACTAAATCACTCGAAATAAAGGAATTAGTGAGTGGGCACTTTTAAACACTACGACTTAAGAACGAGTCTTGAAGTCGCAGTGCTAAACAATAGGTCGAGTGAGGACCTAGGTGCCAAAACAAGAAAAATCGAAAATAAACCTCAGGGAGAGAAGAGGGGCGGCAACCACAAGTTCTAGAGAGAGAAGCTCTCAATCTCTAACTTATGTGGAATGAATAGAATGAGAGGAATGAGGGTCCTATTTATAGGAGAAGGGTTGGCCTTGGAAAGAAGTAGTTTCCTCTTATTTTCCAAGCCTTTATGAGGAAATCTTATTTCCTCTTTTTCCCTTGCTTTGCACGTCCAACATATGCTTCAATAAGCCTTGGATTTGTTTCCTCATTTAGTTTGTTTCTCTCTTTCCCTTGTGTTGGCCGAACTTATACTTTCCTCATAGAGGAAATTTGTTTCCTCTTTTTCTTTTGGCAAGTATCTTGATACATTTATGCACAAAATAATCTCTCTTTCTCTTGGGTATTTGGGCGCCCATTTCACATCTAGAAGGAGCTTCTAGAAGCTTCTTCATTTGTTCATGACAACATGAGAAAGGCCCATTAAGAATTTTTAATGAAATTCTTATGAAATGAAATTAATTCACAAGGCCCAATGATCAAGTCATGGCCGAGTATTATCAAGTCATCAAATGACCTTGTCAAAAAAATTTATTGACATTCATTTCATCCTATGTCTCAAAAGACAAAAATACACTTTTGACAATTTTCGTTCTTGTTTTGACTTAGCTTCCAGTTTAACTATTCCTATCGATGTGATTCGTGACAGTGACCTCATGGACCCAAATGAACAAAGCTTGAGCTAAACACTTGGACTGAAAAGTTCACAAACATTTTCCAAGTTTAGCTTAATGCCAACTGACTCCACTAAAGAGCTGACACTGAAAATCTCTCGGTTCAAATGAATTTATTTTCTACTCAAGAATTCACCTAATTATAATGAGCGGATCCACTGAATATTATCTATGCTACCCTTCATGAATGTCATCAGCTAGTCGGGATTTACTATATTACCATTTTACCCTTCTAGCTGTTATTTCCTCAACTCCTTTGTCGCTTGTGAATAAGTTAGAAACAATATATATGACGAGGAGCTAACAAGTCACATTGTTTCATCCAAAAGAGTCAGGACTCAATTTGGACACTGGCCAGTTCATTTATTCATACTCCAAGGAACAAAGCATGAGGTGACATACATTGCATTTCAGCAATCTTGTACATGAATTCCATATCTATGAGAACTTCACAAAGTTACTCATGACATTCTCACAACTTAGTACTTCACCAATAGGCCATGTTCGGAATCACATAGTGAGTCCGAACTCTGACTTTCTCAAATGAGAATACTAAGGTGTGAAATGGCATGTCTCATTTCAGGATTAAGGTAAGCATGATGCAATTCATACATAGTGACTTCGAGACATAAGAGGTTAAATGGTTTGTTCTTATCTTGTCTCTAGAAGTGCACTGGTCAATTCAGTACCTTCGGAAGATACCTAGAAGAACTATAGAGTCTCCAACTCTCAATGCCTCATAACCAGACATCATAGATTCTTCTAACAATCATACTGAGGTCAATAGTCCTTTGACCCTTAGATTGCGAATATATCGTTTTAAGCAAACTACGAAGAGTTTGTTCATGCAAATCTACATTTGTCTCTTCGTAAGTTGTTAAGTTTGTTTACGGACTAAAAGACTAAGGTTTTATCATAAAGCTTCAAACAAACAAAGAAAGAATGAATGAACGTTTCAACTTTATTAATGAATGAATAGGCAATTACAAGCAAGAGTCTTCATGAGACTTTATTACATCAAATGTACAAAATAAAGAGACACTACTACTCTTCTTGTGGGCACCATTGACAACAATTTATTCACACTCCAAGGAACAAAGCATGAGGTGACATACATTGCATTTCAGCAATCTTGTACATGAATTCCATATCTATGAGAACTTCACAAAGTTACTCATGACATTCTCACAACTTAGTACTTCACCAATAGGCCCTGTTCGGAATCACATAGTGAGTCCGAACTCTGACTTTCTCAAATGAGAATACGTAAGCTGTGAAATGGCATGTCTTATTTCAGGATTAAGGTAAGCATGATGCAATTCATACATAGTGACTTCGAGACATAAGAGGTTAAATGGTTTGTTCTTATCTTGTCTCTAGAAGTGCACTGGTCAATTCAGTACCTTCGGAAGATACCTAGAAGAACTATAGAGTCTCCAACTCTCAATGCCTCATAACCAGACATCATAGATTCTTCTAACAATCGTACTGAGGTCAATAGTCCTTTGACCCTAAGATTGCGAATATATCGTTTTAAGCAAACTACGAAGAGTTTGTTCATGCAAATCTACATTTGTCTCTTCGTAAGTTGTTTAGTTTGTTTATGGACTAAAGACTATTGTTTTATCATAAAGCTTCAGACAAGGAAGATTGAATGAACGTTTCAACTTTTTATTAATGAATAAGCAATTACAAGCAAGAGTCTTCGTAAGACTATACGACATCATATGTACATAAATAGACACTACTACTCTTCTTGTGGGCACCATTTACAACAGTACATGTCCTATGGAGACTCTCTCGTAGCCGTCTCTGACATGGATAATCCTGTTTCCTATAGCCAAGCGATGGCTTGTTCTGAATCAAACCTTTGGCTTGACGCCATGAAAGTTGAGATGCAGTCGATGTATGTCAACAAAGTCTGGAAACTTGTAGACCTTCCTGAATGGATTAAATCCGTAGGGTGTAAGTGGATATACAAGAAGAAAAGGGGTCCTGATGGGAACGTCGAGACGTTCAAAGCACGACTTGTGGCGAAGGGTTATACCCAACAAGAAGGGATTGACTATGAAGAAACCTTCTCACCAGTCGCGATGCTTGAATCCATCTGCATACTCCTATCCATAGCTGCAGCTCTCGACTATGAGATCTGGCAAATGGATGTCAAGACAGCCTTCCTGAATGGCAATCTTGACGAGCGCATTTACATGGCTCAACCAGACGGTTTCATGGAAAAAGGTCAAGAGACCAAGGTTTGTGAGTTACTTAAGTCCATTTATGGACTAAAGCAAGCATCTAGGTCATGGAATATTAGATTCGATGAAACTGTGAAAAGCTTCGGCTTTGAACAGTCAATAGATGAGCCTTGTCTTTACAAGTTAATACACGAAGGCAAAGTTGTGTTTCTGGTACTATATGTCGATGATATACTACTTATTGGTAATGACGTGGGTAAATTATCTGAGGTTAAGGTCTGGCTGGCAAAGCAATTCAATATGAAGGATCTAGGAGAAGCCGCGTACATTCTGGGAATCCAAATCTATCGAGATAGGAAAAACCGGACCATGTCGCTCTCTCAAGCATCTTATATTGATAAGGTCATGGATCGCTTCTCGATGCAAGACTCCAAGAAGGGCCAAACACCCTTTAGGCATGGAGTGTCACTCTCTAAGGACCAGTCTCCCAAGACTGCACAAGAGATTGAAGACATGAGGAAAATTCCTCACGCCTCTGCCGTAGGAAGCCTCATGTATGCTATGCTTTGCACTAGACCTGATATATGTTTCGCCGTTGGCGTAGTTAGCCGTTTCCAATCCAACCCTGGACGCGAGCACTGGATTGCTGTTAAGCATGTTCTTAAGTATCTTCGAAGAACTAGGAACTTGATGCTTACATACTCAGGTACTGACCTGACTATGATGGGATATACCGACTCCGATTTTCAAGCGGATAAGGATTCCAGGAAATCCACTTCGGGATTTGTGTTCATCCTTAATGGTGGAGCTATTGTGTGGAGGAGTATTAAGCAATCTTGCATTGCTGACTCAACAGTGGAAGCAGAATATGTGGCTTCTTGTGAAGCATCCAAAGAGGCTGTATGGCTTAGAAAATTCCTTAAGTATTTGGAAGTTGTTCCAAACGTCGACGAGCCAATGACCCTTTATTATGATAATAGTGGGGCTGTCGCTAACTCAAAGGAACCTCGAAGCCATAAGCGCTCTAAGCATATTGAGAGGAAATACCATTTGATCCGAGAGATCGTGCAGCGCGGAGACGTGGAGGTAAAGTAGATCTCTGGCAGATCCATTCACCAAGGCCCTAGCGAACAAGGTCTTCGACCAACATCGAAAGGGATTAGGCATGAAGGACTACACACATCTTCTTTAAGTCAAGTGGGAGTTTGTTGTCAATGGTGCCCACAAGAAGAGTTGTAGTCTTTATTTTGTACATTTGATGTAATAAAGTCTCATGAAGACTCTTGCTTGTAATTGCTTATTCATTAATAAAGTTGAAACGTTCATTCATTCTTTCTTGTCTGTTTGAAGCTTTATGATAAAACCCTAGTCTTTAGTCCATAAACAAACTTAACAACTTACGAAGAGACAAATGTAGATTTGCATGAACAAACTCTTCGTAGTTTGCTTAAAACGATACATTCACAATCTAAGGGTCAAAGGACTATTGACCTCAGTATGATTGTTAGGAGAATCTATGATGTCTGGTTATGGGGCATTGAGAGTTGGAGACTCTATAGTTCTTCTAGGTATCTTCCGAAGGTACTGAATTGACCAGTGCACTTCTAGAGACAAGATAAGAACAAACCATTTAACCTCTTATGTCTCAAAGTCACTACGTATGAATTGCACCATGCTTACCTTAATCCTGAAATGAGACATGCCATTTCATAACTTACGTATTCTCATTTGAGAAAGTCAGAGTTCGGACTCACTATGTGATTCCGAACAGGGCCTATTGGTGAAGTACTAAGTTGTGAGAATGTCATGAATAACTTTGTGAAGTTCTCATAGATATGGAATTCATGTACAAGATTGCTGAAATGCAATGTATATCACCTCATGCTTTGTTCCTTGGAGTGTGAATAAATGAACTGGCCAGTGTCCAAATTGAGTCCTGACTCTTTTGGATGAAACAATGTGACTTGTTAGCTCCTCGTCAATACATTGTTTCTAACTTATTCACAAGCGACAAAGGAGTTGAGGAAATAACAGCTAGAAGGGTAAAATGGTAATTTTGTAAATCCCGACTAGCTGATGATATTCGAGCGCGCGCGTGGTGGTGGAGAGCCACCGGAGTCGGGCGGCGCTGCAGGTGGAGGCGCCAGCGCCGGGGACGGGCCGTGCCGGCCGGGTGACGCCGGTCGGGGGGCGGCGGCTGATGCGCTGTTCGTCCTAGCCCTAGGGGCTGGCGGGCTAGGGTTGCGTGAGGGCAGCCCACTTGGCCACGGGCCGGGCCGCGCTGCTGGGCCAGAGGGGCGCGCCATTGTGCCGGGAGAAGACCCGGGAGGCCTAGGCGACCTGGGGGCGCGAGGGAGCCCCCTAGCCGGGCCGGGCGTCGGTGAGGCCGGCCCAATAACCTTGGGCGCTCAACGTGGGAACCCGGATTGGCCCGTTGGGCCAGATGCGCATGGAGGGACCTGTTCGACCGGGCCAAGCGCGGGCAAGGAGGAATTCTTGGCCGGCCCGGGTGCGGGCGAGGAAGCATGCCCGGCCGGCCCGACCACCGGCTTGGGAGGCCGCCCGGCCTGCCCTAGCGCGGGCGAGGGAACCCAACCGACCGATTCAGGCGTGGGCGAGGGAACAAGGTCAGCCGGTCCCGAAGGCGCAGTGGACCCAGAGAGCTTAGCGAACCCCGAAGGCTCAGGCGAGTCCTTTCTGCCTCGTCTGCCGGCGGCAAAGGTGCGCACTTCGACCGCTCGAGAGGAGGAGCGCGCCTCATCGTTCCCTATCGGGGAAACGGCGATTCGAGGTGGCTTCGATTGTTCCGGGGTCGACTTCCCGAGCTCCATTTCACTCGCGAGCTTCAAAGGTTTGAGGAAGCGGTTCAGCATTCCGCTATCCGTATCGTTATTGCGACCGCTGCCTGAAGATCTTCCGACTCGCCCACGGAAGGGGTACGTCGCCGTCCACGAGGCGAGCCTTCACGGGGGGCTGCGACTGCCTTTTTAGCCCGTGATCCAGGATCTCTTGGTCCAACTCAACGTCCATGCGTCCTAGATGTCTCCATCCTTCTACCGCATGGTGGCCGCTTGCCACATGATGCTACATCGAGCGAAGGGCCGGGCCGTGACGGCCGACGATATTAGGAACCTTGTGTCCGTCTATGATGTCCCCGGGAAGCCTGGCTTCTACAAGGTTCAACACCGCAAGGGATTTCCCATACTCACCAAGCTATCTTCCAAACACCGTTACCCTTGGGTGTGGGTATGTGAAAACGCCTTCGGGGCGGCGCCTCTCGCCTTTGGTCCCGCGGCCGATTTCTCGGCCGATTATGGCAACGACAGTTCTGAGCTCGCGCTCGTGGTTGGGGCGGTACCAGATTCGAGGCGACAGGGATCGCTCTTCGAGTCCCCAGATCTTGTGGCGACTACCGGGTGGTTTGTGCCTGGCGACGAAGCTCCCCAATGCCCTGGCCTCGGCGCGGAGGTCGTGGAGGGCCCCGAGTCAGAGGCGGGGGGTTCGTCTGCCCCTCTCCCCGATGTGGGGGGTACTAATCATATATATGCTTTTGCGTTATCGCATTTCTTTATTGTTCGCGTTTACCGTTATGTTCTAACTGACTGACGTCTTTTCTTTTCTTTTTGCAGATACCATGGTTCGAAACCGGTCGCGCGCGCGAGTGCCGAGGGTAGAGCCTACTACTGAAGCTATGGCAGCGGCTCGTTCTCGAGTCGAGGCTCATCATGGAGGATCACCAGCGCGGGCGAGGAACGAGGCGATCTCTTCGAGCAAGCGACCGTCGTCGTCGGTCTCCCTCGGTTCACTTTCCGGGTGTAAGCGTGCTCACACATCGGCAGCGTCAGACGGCATGGACTCGATGCTCCTAGCGGAGGCCACTGAGCTGAGGGGTCAATGTTCCCAGGGGATCCTCGGAACCTCCTTGCAAGATTTTAAGGGCCTCTTGACGACGAGCGACCTCGAGTACTTTCAAAACGGAGTCAGCGACGCTCGAAAGGTATGCCTCGCTTGTTCGACTTACACGCAATCGTTATACTTGTTCTGACTATGCGTACATCACCCCTTTTAGCAGATGATCGCATCCTCCGAGACTTGTTACGGCGAATGCAGATCATGAGGAAGGACATGGAGAGCGCGGCGGCCGACCATGCTGCCGCGTTAGTGGGGGTTCGGACCGCCCAAGAGTTCCAGGCGCTCGAGGAGGAGTCGAGGCGAACCCGTGAGGAACTGACGGCCGAGAGATCATTGCGTGTGGCTGAGCAGGCATCTCGGGAGAAGGCGAAGCAAGCGGCCGACACCTTCTTGGGGGAGACGAAGAAGCTTCAAGCGGCGCTCTCGAGCCGGGACGAGGAGCTGAACATCGTTCATGGTCGACTGTCGGCGAGCGAGATCTCTCGAGTCAAGGCCGAGAGGGAGAGGGATTCTTTGCTAATGGAGATGCAGACCCTCATCGAGGAGAAGGACGACGTCGTGCGATCCAAGGCAGACTTAGAGGACGATTTGGACTTAGCGTTGGAAGAGGCTCGTTATGCGGCGGCCGTACGATTTCGAGATGCGACCGCGAAGGAGAACGCGGCTCGGGGGACCACATCTTCCTTCTTCGACGCCATGTTTCCTCCTTTGGACGATGTGCCATAGGTGAGCGACCCGCGTCCCTAGGCCCCGCGGAGGCTGCGCAATCGACAAATCGCCTACTTGACAGCGATGCTACTGATGGGTCGGGCGCCCTTCGCCCCGAGGACGATGAGGAGCAAATCGACTTCAGCTCAGAGTAGCCAACTTTATTTTTCTTTTCCGCGCACTTGTTTAGCGCTTGCTTTGTGTTTCCTTTCGGATACTTGTTATGATTTCTTTCGTTTGACATTCGTTGTGTTTTCTCTTCCGTTGGGTTGTTTATGCAACATTACTCGCTTTGATTAAAGCTTCTTCCGACTCATCATGCGTCTTATTTTCTCGATTTATTATGCTTAGCGCAATCATTTTGCGCAGTTTGAATAGTGCGTGTCGTACGACCCCCGGTTTACTATATCTAGCGTAGTGTAACCGGCTTGCGCGGCTTAGTGCCACACCTGGCGGCGAGGTTTTCCGCGGACGCTGGCTAGACCAGTTTCGTTGGGCGGATGCGATTCTTTTGCCGTTCATTAGTGACTCGCTGCCTATCGGCGCGTGCGAGCTGAATGACCATCGCGCCCAGTTGCCGGCACGTACGCTACCTATCGGCGTGCGTGTTGTGTGACAATGCGGGCTCGAGGCGAGCGTAGTTCCCAGCGAGTGCGATACCCGTCGGTACGCTTATCACGTTTTGGGCTTTGGCCGCCAAGATCAACGGTCCGGTGCGCGGACACGATCGGTTGACGTCCTGCTACCTATCGGCGTGCAAGGCATGGAATCACGCCAGAGCGTCGAGTGAAAGATGTGCATGGTCGGAGGTCCGGTGCGCCGATCCGACTTGTTGACATTTCGTTACCTCTCGGTGCACGTAGCGTCAAGTCGTGGGAGGGCGTCGCACGAAGGATGTGTAGGTTCGGAGGTCCGGTGCGCGGATCCGACTTGTCGACATTTCGCTACCTCTCGGTGCGCGAAACGTGGAGCCGCGCGAGTGCGTCGCGCGAAAAATGCGTACCTGTTACCCACATTAGCCCCCCGAGTTTCTTATGTACTCGTAGAGGAGACTAGAAATTATAATACTATAGGATAAATGCTTTGAAGTGAAATGTAATTCAATTACCATGTCAAAATAGTTGAAAATTACATTCTCGGGCCATTGGCCTTATTTGAAACTCGAAATTGTCTTTCGCTCTAACTGAAAATAGGACAAAAGCAATTAAACATAAAGAAGGCGGGAACGGGCTTCTATTGGTAATATTGTCGCAGGTGCTCCGCGTTCCACGGGCGTGTGAACATGAGTCCCTCCAGGTTCTCGAGCTCGTACGTGCCATTGTGAATGGCTCAGCGCACACGATACGGGCGTTCCCAGGTGGGGCCCAGAACTCTCGCTCGCTCCCTGCACCTTGGTGTTTTGTAACACCCTTCTAAGGACGAGGCTTCCGTCGACGAACTTTCGCAGCTTGACCTTGGAATTGTAGTACTTCTCGACCTTTCTCTTCTGCGCGGCAAGGTGGGAAAGTGCGTCCGCCCTCTTCTCGTCTATGAGGTCTAGCTCGAGCCTGATTGCTTCGTCGTTGGCGGCTTCTTCATATTCCTCAAGGCGCAAGGTTGGTAGCTTGGTCTCAACAGGTACCACGGCCTCGACGCCGAATGCGAGAGCGAAAGGGGTTTCACTGGTCGCGTTTCGCGCGGTGGTTCGGTATGCCCATAAGACCATGGGAAGCTCCTTGGCCCAGGCCCCCTTTCTCTCCTCCAGCTTCTTCTTCAGGTTCTCCTTGATCGTTTTGTTGACTGCCTCGACTTGACCGTTGGCCTGAGGATGGCGGGGAGAAGTGAAAGTCTTGTTGATGCCCAGCTGTTCATATACACCTCAGAGGCGCACATTATCGAATTGTTTTCCGTTGTCGGTCACAATCGACGCGGGGATCCCAAAGCGGCAGACAATGTTCTTCTAGATGTAGCTCGTCGTGTTCGCCTCGGTGATCTTTGCTAATGGTTCGGCCTCTACCCACTTCGTGAAGTAATCGATGGCCACGATCGCATGCTTGTACTGCCTTGGGGCCGCAGGCAGCTCGCCGATGAGGTCGATCCCCCACTTTGCGAAGGGTCGAGGCACAATGATCGGGCATAACGGGGCCGGCGCTTGGCGCGGGATGTGGGCGAACCTTTGGCATTTGTCGCATTTTTTGGCCCATTTGTGGGAGTCCTTTTTCAAGGTAGGCCAAAAATATCCGAGTCTTAGTGGCTTTAGTGCCAAAGATTGTCCGGCGATATGGTTTCCGCACACGCCTTCGTGCACCTCGCGGAGCGCTTTCTTTGCCTCGACTTCGGTCAAGCATCGGAGAAGGGGCATGGAGTATCCTCTTTTGAACAAGTTGTCTTCCCTCATTGTATATTTCGACGCCAAGCTTCTCAGCATTTTGGCCTCTTCTTTGTCTTCGGGGACGACTCCTCGCTTGAGATACTCTACGATGGCGTCATCCATGAGGGGGGCGGAGTTGCATCGACTACCCCTACATCGCCTCTCAAGACGTAGGGTCGAGTTAGCACTTCTATTGGGACGCTACCTTCCCCCTCCTCGTCTATCCCGGACGCAAGGCATGCCAGGGCGTCGACGTCAATGTTCGCCTCTCGGGGAACTTGGACTATCTCGAACCACGATAGGGCCTCCAGACTTTTCTGGGTCTTCGACAGATACGCGATCATGTTAGGCTCTTTGGCTGCGTAGTCGCCCTTGACCTGGTTCACAATCAACTGCGAGTCACAGTAGATGCGCAGGTTTTGGACGCCTAGCTTGTTTCCCAATTCCAAGCCAACGATCAGAGCCTCGTACTCTGCCTCGTTGTTGGAAGCCTTGACCTCGAACCGCAGGGCGTATCACAGTTTTTCCCTATCGGGATTTGTGAGCACAATGCCAGCGCCAGCCCCCCGGGCGTTTGACGCGCCATCTACGTGTAGGTCCCAGACCGGCCCTATCGGGTTATTGGTTCTTTTCTTCGATGACCCATCGTGGTCGTTCTCCTTGTCTTCCTCGTTCTCATTGCCTTTGTCTCCCTCGTCAATTGAGAGTGCATTGGTGAATTCGGCCACAAAATCGGTGAGGGCCTGGCCTTTAATGGCGGGACCATATGGCCATTTGAGAGGATGTCCCTTTTTGCAAGGCCTTCTCGATGGGATGTCTCGTACGCACCACGATTGGGTGCGCCTGGAAGTAGGGCCGGAGCTTTCTCGCGCTCGTGACGAAGGCGAGGGACAATCTCTCGATTTCCGGGTATCGAGTCTCGGCGTCGAGAGCGCCTTGCTAACGTAGTAAACCGGCCATTGTACCTTGTCTTCTTCGAGTATTAGAACTGCGCTCACGGCCCTATCGGAAACCGCGAGGTAGACATACAAGGTCTCGCCATCCTCCGGTTTTGCGAGGAACGGGGAGGAGCTGAAGTAGGCTTTCATTTCGCGGAACGCCTCCTCGCACTCCTTTGTCCGCACAAACCCATCGGTCTTCTTCAATGCCTTGAAAAATGGTTAGCACCTATCGGTTGCCTTGGATACGAATCGCGTTAGGGCGGCGATCCTTCCCGTCAAACTCTGCACTTCTTTGAATTTCTGTGGCGACCTCATCTCTAAGATCGCCTTAATCTTTTCGGGGTTAGCATCAATCCCGCGGCAGCTCACCGTGTAGCCCAGGAATTTTCCAGACTCAACCCCAAAAGCTCACTTATTGGGATTGAGCTTCATCTTGTAGCGCCGCAAGATCGTAAACATCTCCCTAAGGTCTCGAACGTGGTCGTGGGCCTTGAGGCTTTTGACAAGCATATCGTCCACGTAGACCTCCATTGTTTTGCCAATTTGATTGGCGAACATTTGGTTCACCAACCTTTGATACGTTGCACCCGCGTTTTTGAGGCCAAAGGGCATGACCTTGTAGCAGTAAAGTCCGCGGTTCATAACAAAGGTGGTCTTGATTTGATCCGGCTCGTGCATGCGGATCTGATTGTAGCCTAAGTAGGCATCCATGAAGCTCAACAACTCGTGGCCCGCCGTGGCATCCACGAGCTGTTTGATCCTCGGGAGAGGGAAGCTGTCTTTCGGGTAGGCATTGTTGAGGTCTTTGTAATCGATACAAATCCGCCACTTCCCGTTCGGCTTCTTAACCATCACGACATTGGACACCCACTTGGGGTGTTCCGCCTCTCTGATGAAGTTGGCGACGAGAAGTTTGTCAACTTCTTCACCAATGGCTTGGTACCTCTCTCCACTGAACGCCCGTCGCGGTTGGACGCGCTCAGTCACCCTCTTGTCGTCATTAAGACGGTGGACCATTATCTCGGGGTTGATCCCCGGCATGTCAGCTTGTGTCCACGCGAAGACGTCTTTGAACTCGTGGAGGAAGGCGGCGAGCTGGAGTCGGATCTCGGACGGAAGTTGGGCGCCTACCTTGACTACTTGGTCAGGCTTGGCGTCGTCCAACACGACGGGAACAAGGTCGTCCGGTGTCTCCACCTTTCGACGCTCGACATCGTCCCTCTGGTCCAGGTCTCCGAAGGTCCCCCCTTCCTTTATATTGCATGGGAGCTTGTCCCCGAGCTGGAAGACGGTGCTCACCATATTTCCCTTTCCTTTCCCGTCCACGCCCTGGATATAGCACATTCTTGCCATTGATTGGTCTCCCAACATTATGGCAATTCCCTTCTCGGTCGGGAATTTCATCATCAGGTGGTAGGTGGACGTTATGGCCTTCAACCGATTGAGGGTCGGGCGGCCGATGATGATATTATACGCTGAAGGCTGGTCCACGACCAGGAACGACACGATGTAGGTTACCTCGATTCCCCCCGGTGTCCCGAAGGTGACCGGGAGGTCGATGGTGCCCTCCGTCATGACCCTCTCCCCGGAGAAGTCGAAGAGTGGGGTCGCAATCGGGGTCGGTCTCATCCCGGACAGTTTCATCCTGTTCAACGCCGATTTGAAGATTATGTCGGCGGAGCTGCCATTGTCGATTAAGATTCTCCGGACGAGATTGTTGGCGACCGGGGCCGAGACGACTATCGCGTCGTTATGTGGGTGGAGGACTCGTGCCGCCTCCTGGCCGGTGAAGAACATAGAGTCGAACGGGGCCGGAGGAGGAGCCTCGTACGTGTGGTTGATGTAGTGCGCTATCTTTCCTTGGGAGACTTCTCGCACGTACATCTTCCTTTGTGTGCTCGAGTCTCCGAACTCCAAGCCGCCCATGATTGAGCCCACGACGTGCATTTGTGAGCTCTCCGATTCTTGGTTCGCTGCTCGGCCCGTAACGGTTACCGTTGTCGGACCCTTTCTTTCTTGCCGCGGACGCTCACCGTTTGCCGTGGCCGTCCCGATCATTCTAAGGATGTACTCCTTCAACTTCCCATCTTGGATGAGGGCTTCAATCTGACGCTTGAGCTGGTAACATTCGGACGTCAGATGCCCATGATCTTGATGGTACTCACAGAACTTGCTTCGGTCCCGCTTTGTGGGATCCTTCCTGAGAGGAGCGGGGCTTCCCAGCTTGTCGCGGTGCAGAGCCAGGATCCGCTCTTGCGGGGTGTTCAGGGGGGTAAATGCCGAGAACTTTCGGAAGCTATCGACATGTGACAGTCTCGGCCCAGGGAGGGAGTGACCGTTAGGGGCCTGGCCTCCCTTGTTCCTCCTATTTCGAGGGTCGGGACGATCTCCGTCCTGGTTGTCGCGACGACGGTCTCTTTACCCTCCTGACTTCCGGCCATCACGGCCGTTGAGGTAGTCCTCGATCCCCATGTAGGTGCGGGCTCTCGACATTAGCTCCGCCATGTCCCGTGGGACCTTTCCAACAATTGACTTGAGGAAGTCGCTCGTGTCGCTCATTTTCGAACAACGATTTAGGAACTGAAAGTGGTTAGGCCCAAGGCCAGACCAAGTGGCCTCGCTTCGGTTCGAGCGTGTCGGACTTGGTATCCCAAGTCGTCCATTAGTAGTTGGTGATGTCTATCTCGTCTGAACACCTGAAAAGATAAGAAAATAGGTGTGAACTACAAAGGGAAAACAGAGGGGTGCCTCTGTTTACCTCTCCGACGCTCAACATTAGTAGGATTGAGGTGGAATAATTAGGGTTTAAGTGTTTAGAGGCCAAAGATGAGCGAAACGAGCGAGTTATGATTTCGACAGCATTCCGGGACTCAAAATTGGATTACCTGTCTCGAGGGGTTGAGCCTCGCATTTATAGGCGACCAAGGGACGTTTTGAAGGCCCCTTGGCCGAGTGAAGTTGAGTCGGCCATCGGCTGAGTGAGACTCGGTTGGCCGATGGCCGAGCGAGATGTTGATCGCCGGGAGAGGTTCACTCGGCCATTGGCTGAGTGAATTGCTGGATGCCGGATGAGTTTCACTCGGCCATTGGCCGAGTGAAAGGCCTGGGCCGAGAGAGGATTCACTCGGCCATTGGCCGAGTGAACTATTGGCCGACAGGAGGTTTCACTCAGCCCTTGGCCGAGTGAACTTGTTGGGCCGGCAGGGAATTCACTCGGCCATTGGCCGAGTGAACCTGATAGGCCGGCTGAGGGTTCACTCGGCCATTGGCCGAGTGAATCTTGATGGGCCGGCTGAGATTCACTCGGCCTTTGACCGAGTGAGCATGATGGGCCGGCTAAGATTCACTCGGCCATTGGCCGAGTGAGCTTGATGGGCCGACTGAGATTCACTCGGCCATTGGCCGAGTGAGCACGATGGGCCGACTGAGATTCACTTGGCCATTGGCCGAGTGAGCTCAATGGGCCTGTTGAGATTCACTCGGCTATTGGCCGAGTGAGCATGATGGGCCAGCTGAGATTCACTCCGCCATTGGCCGAGTGAGCTTGATGGGCCGGCTGAGATTCACTCCGCCATTGGCCTCGTGGAGGAAGGCTGCGAGTTGGAGTTGGATCTCGGTCGGGAGCTGGGCGCCTACCTTGACTACTTGGTCAGGCTTGGCGTCGTCGAGCACGACGGGAATGAGGTCATCCGGTGTCTCCACCTTCCGATGTTTGACATCGTCCCTTTGGTCCGATTCCTCGAAGGTGCCTCCTTCCTCGATTTTGCACGGGAATTTGTCTCCGAGTTGGAAGACGGTGCTCACCATCTTCCCATTCCCATTTCCATCAATACCTTGGATGTAGCACATTCTCGCCATTGATTGGTCTCCCAACATTATGGCGATTCCCTTCTCAGTTAGGAATTTCATCATCAGGTGGTAGGTGGAAGTTATGGCTTTCAGCCGATAGAGAGTCGGACGGCCTACGATGATGTTGTACGCTGACGGCTGATCCACAACCAGGAATGGCACGATGTGGGTGACCTTGATCCCCCCTGGAGTCCTGAAGGTAACCGGGAGGTCGATGGTGCCCTCCGTCATGACCCTCTCCCCGGAGAAGCCGAAGAGTGGGGTCGAGATCGGGGTCGGTCTCAGTCCGGTCAACTTCATCCTGTCCAAAGCCGAATTGAAGATAATGTTGGCAGAGCTGCCGTTGTCGATCAGGATCCTTCGAACAAGATTGTTAGCGACCGGGGCCGAGACGACTATCGCGTCATTGTGCGGGTGGAGTACTCGCACCGCCTCCTGGTTAGTGAAGAACATGGACTCGAACGGGGTCGGAGGCGGAGCCTCGTACGTGTGGTTGATATGGTGTGCTATTTTCCCTTGGGAAACTTCTCGCACGTATTTCTTTCTTTGTGTGCTCGAGTTCCCGAACTCCGGTCAGCCCATGATTAAGCCCACAACGTGCATTTGCGAGCTCTCTGGTTCTTTGTTCATCGTCCAATCAGTGACAGTTACCATCGCTGGACCTTTCCTTTCCTGCCGCGGGCGTTCTCCGCCTACCGCGGCCGTACCAATCGTTCTGAGGACGTATTCCTTATGCTTCCCGTCTTGGATAAGGGCTTCGATCTGACGCTTGAGCTGGTAGCATTCGGACGTCAGGTGCCTGTGGTCTTGATGGTATTCACAAAATTTACTTCGATCCCGCTTCGCAGGATCCTTCGTGAGAGGAGCGGGGTTTCATAGCTTGTCGCGGTGTAGAGCCAGGATCCGCTCTTCCGGAGTGTTCAGAGGGGTGAATGCCGAAAACTTTCGGAAGCTGTCGACATGTGAGGGTCTTGGCCCAGGGAGGGAGAGAACGTTAGGGGCCTGGCTTCCCTTATTCCTCCTCTTTCGAGGGTCGGGACGATCCCCGTCCTGATCGTCGCGACGGCGACCGCTCTGTCCTCCAGATTTCTGGCCGTCTTGACCGTCGAGGTAGTCCTCGATCCCCATGTAAGTGCGAGCTCTCGACATTAGCTCCGCCAAGTCCCGCGGGACCTTTCCAACAATAGACTTGAGGAAGTCGCTTGTGTGAGCTCCCTCTGTGATCACCGTGATGGCGTCCTTGTCATCGAATCCTTCGACCTTGTGGGACTCTTCGGTGAAGCGAGCCAAATATTGCCTCAAGGTGTCTGTTGTCGCTCGTTTTCGAACAACGATTTTGAAGCCTCAAGCGATTAGACCCAAGGCCGGACCAAGTGGTCTCGCTTTGGCTTGAGCGTTTCGGACTCGATATCTCGAGTCTTCCCTTAGCTGTCAATGGTCCTTGAGTTCGCTGGCGCACCTGAAAAAGATAAGAGAACCGTGAACTAAGAAGGGAAAACAGAGGGGGTGCCTCTGTTTACCTCTCCGACGCTCAACATTAGTAGGATTGAGGTGGAGTATAGAGGTTTTAGAGGGTGAGAGGCCAAAGATGAGCGAAACGAGTGAAGTATGAGTTCAGCAGCATTTCGGGCCTCAAAAATGGATTCCCTGGAACAAGTGAGGGACCCTTGTATTTGTAGGCGGCCAAGGGATGGTTTGAAGACCCCTTGGCCAAGTGGAGGTCGAGCCTTGGCCAAGTGGAGGTCGAGCCTTGGCCGAGTGGAGGTCGAGCCTCTTCAACCTCCCGGGCACCGGCCGAGCCTTGGACGAGTGGAGGTCGAGCCTTGGCCGAGTGGAGGTCGAGCCTCTTTAACCTCCCGGGCGCCGACCGAGCCTTGGCCGAGTGGAGGTCAAGCCTTGGCCGAGTGGAGGTCGAGCCTTGGCCAAGTGGAGGTCAAGCCTTGGCCGAGTGGAGGTCGAGCCTCTTCAACCTTTCGGGCACCGGTCGAGCCTTGGCCGAATGGAGGTCGACAGGACGGGACTCGGTCGGCCGGGATTCGACCGGACTGGACTTGGCCGGCCGGGAGTCGACCGGATGGGACTCGGCCGGCCGGGAGTCGACAGGACGGGACATGGCCGGCTGGGAGTCTACCGGACGGGACTCGGCCGGCCGGGAGTCGACCGTACGGGACTCGGCCGGCCGTGAGTCGACAGGACGGGACTTGGCCGGCCGGGAGTAGGCCGGACGGGACTCGGCCGGCCGGGAGTCGACCGTATGGGAATCAGCCGGCCGGGAGTCGACCGTACGGGACTCGGCCGGCCGGGAGTCGACCATACTGGACTTGGCCGGCCGACAGTATGCCGAACGGGACTTGGCAGGCCGGAAGTCGACCGGACGGGACTCGGCCGGCCGGGAGTCGACCGTACGGGACTTGGGCGGCAGGGAGTCGGCCGGACGAGACTTGGCCGGCCGGGACGTGTTGTTACGGTTCTGCCCTTGTTTGTCCGGACTGGCCAATAATACAATGTTTCCACATGGATCTCCGAACCGTGACGTCTATTGACATCTTTGCCCCTGTCGGTCGTCGACGGGCCAACAATAGTCTCATCTCTCCCTTGTCGGATGGATAGGAGGTACGTCTTCGATTTCTTTAGCGCCACTAGAGTGGCAAATCGAGCAAGGAAGGCCTCTCGCAAGGCCCGGAAGGATGAGATGCTCCCCAACCTTAGGCTTCGAAACCACTCGAATCCCGACCCGGTGAGGGTCAGGTTGAAAGCTTGGCACAGGGTGGCGTCCGACTGTCCCTGCATCGTCATCCACGTCTCGTAATGCTGGATGTGGAAGTTCGGGTCCATCCGTCCGTCGTAAGGAGGGATGGATGGTATTTTGAAATTCCCCACGCATGATTGGGCCAAGATCTGAGCGGCGAAGGGAGAGTACGACTCCTCGATCCCTCCGTAGGGCCTCTCTTCTGGACTCCCTCATCTCGATGATTTGGTTTTGGAGGCTTTGGATCATCGTCACCATGTCAAGCCCGTTGGCTGGGCTGACCGCCGGGGCCACGGGAGTCGCCTGTTGACACTCATTGGATGCTTGATCCCCGGCTTTGGCCTGGGGTCGGCCAAGAGTGGTGGCGGGGAGTGCGTCCCTTCGGGAGTTGATCCTTTGGCGGAGATCCTCCCCTCGAGAGTTTCTCTGCGCTGTCAGACTCTCCCTTAGGTCTCTGCTCCCGCGCTTGGCGAGGCGAAGTTGCCCTTGGCCGGATCGTCCGGCGGGCGCTTCGGCTATCGGTCCCATCGTCCCAAGGACGGCCCATTCCCTGGCGAGGGGGCGTGTCCGGCCGCCTCTTGAAACCGAGGGGGCAACCCCCCGAGAGTGGGACCGCGCATATTTTCGCGCAGGGTGAGATGGTCTGGCCAGGGCGTCATTTGTCTTTTCGGACCGAGATTGGATGAGGCTGGGCATTGCCTCGTCGGTTCTTGACTCCCCCTCATAGTCAGGGTTAGAGTCGCCTTGGGCGGTCCTATCCTCGACATCATAGCCGAGAAGGTCCGCGATAAGTGTGACGTCGACGCCGGGGCGGTCTAGGAGCTCGGCGAGCCTTCGAGCCGTGTCTTCTCGAAGCGTGGCCTCGAGATCATTCACCGGGTCTTGGGGCTGGCTCTCGTTGTCACGAGGCTGCCCTCCTAGACGGTGCGTGAGATTTCTGAGGCCGTATCTCAATCCCGTCGCCCGAGTGCCTGCAGAAGTAGTAGGGATTTAACTCATCTTTCAAGAGTCGTGAAGATTGCAAGAAAAGAGATTGGAAGGGAGAGCATCACCAAGGTCGGGAGGTCCCATACTTCTAGCGCCAAAATTTTGTCGCTCGTTTTTGGGCAACTATTTAGGAGCCTAAAGCGGTTAGTCCCAAGGCCGGACCAAGTGCTCTCACTTTGGCTCGAGCGTGTCGGACTTGGTATCCCAAGTCGTCCCTTAGCTGTTGATGATGCTTGTCTTGTCTTAACACCTAAAAAGCGGGAAAGAATGTGTGAACTACAAAGGGGAAACAGAGGGGGTACCTTTGTTTACCTCTCCGACGCTCAACATTAGTAGGATTGAGGTGGGTAAAAGAGGTTAAGTGTTTAGAGAGCCGAAGCTTGAGGGAAATGAGTGAGTTACGAGTTCAGCAGCGTTTCGGTACTCAATTTCAGATTAACTGATTTGAGGAGTCAAGCCTCGTATTTATAGGCGACCAAGGGACGTTTTGAAGGTCCTTTGGCCGAGTGACGGCCCTGGGCCGACCATTGGCCGAGTGACGACCCAGGGCCGGCCGAGCGACAATCTAGGGCCAGCCAATGGCCGAGTGACGGCCTTGGGCCGGCCATTGGCAGAGTGACGGCCCAGGGCCGACCGAGCGACGATCTAGGGCCGGCCAATGGCCGAGTGACGGCCCTGGGCCGGCCATTGGCCGAGTGACGGCCCAGGGCCGACCGAATGACTATCCAGGGCCGGCCATCGGCCGAGTGACGGCCCTTGGCCAACCATTTGCCGAGTGACGGCCCAGGGCCGGCCGGGTGACTTCCCAGGGCCGGCCATTGGCCGAGTGACGGCCCAGGGCCAGCCGAGCGACTACCCAGGGTTGGCCATTGGCCAAGTGACGGCCCTGGGCCGGCCATTGGCCAGGTGATGGCCCAGGGCCAGCCATGCGCCGAGGGGAGGTCCAAGGTTGGCCGCTATCGTGGTCGTCGTTGTCTCACCGGGTCGGGATGGGTCAGTAACATGGACCCCACTCAAATTGTTGCCACAAATCAGTCATAGACATGTAAATAAATACTATCTATTTACTTAATTTCCTTCAAGAGATGATACAAAGTGCTTCTTGCCGTCTTTTTTTCCGCTAAGCTTCAATTAATGTTTAACTTAGTCCAAAAAAGGTATATTAATAATCCAGCTTGAGGAATTGGTAATGGTGATGATGATAAGACATTATTGTTTTGAAATTTCTAATGGGTGCCTACTTTATAGTTGGAAATGATCGTGTGTTATGTTTCCACGATGATTCAGTTCTTTCTATACCATATTTTCAACTTTAATATATAATCCAATATGAAAAATAACAATTGTTAACGCTGTTTTTGGGTCAACACTTAGAACCGTCCGTGGTTCGGTCTAAGGCCGGACCCTATGACCGCACCTAGGTTGGGTGTGGTGAAATCTTCTCTTCTTGTCGTCTTTGCCTCACCAAAAAGAGGTTTCCGGTTTCCCGTCACTCTGTGATTAGTTCACCTTCGTGTTTGTCGTGTTCGTCGTGTTTGTCGGATTCGTCACGTTCTTCGGATTCGTCGAGTCCTTCTAGCTAGTTGTGTTCTTCGTGCTCTTCGCGTTCTTCGGGTTCTTCGCGTTATTCGTGTTCGTCGTGTTCTTCGCCTGAAAAGACAAGAAACGTGAACTAGAGGGACGCGGAGGGGTTTCCCCTGGCGCGCTCCGACGCTCAACATTAGTCGAGGTGGGGGGCTTATCTCTCGTCTCAAGTGTCGAAAGAGTAAAATATAGTGAGTCGGGAGTGAAATAGATATTTCTAAGTCGAGAAAGACTTACCTTGAGAGTTGATGGAGAAGGGGTATTTATAGTTTTTCATATTGGAGTTTGAGTGGGTTTTGGAGGCCATTGAGCCTTGGAGGTCGTTTTTGGCCGATGGGGTGCCTTGGATGGCCGAAAGTTGGTGTCTGCCTCGGAAGGCGTGAGTCTCGGAAGACTTTGATCTCGGAAGATCGAGGGACACAAACAAAATCTATTTTTAGTGGTACAACGTCCCAAACTTGTGGCTGATTACACTACTACAAGTGTTGGATTATACAACCCACTTTCTACAACGCTTATGACAAGCGTTGTAGAAACTAGGGATTCTACAACGCTTATGACAAGCGTTGTAGAAACTTGGTGTTTCTACAACGCTTATGGATAAGCGTTGTAGAAACTGGGTGTTTCTACAACCCTTCTGTCTAATCGTTGTAGAATTAAATATATTTCAGATTTTCCACAACGCTTTAACAATCCGTTGTAGAATTCACGCTGCGGCGCCATGTGTTTTATGCCGCGGCGAGAACTTACTACAACGCATAGTGAAAGCGTTGTAGAAAAATGTAATCCGCCGCGGCGAAATTTATACCTCGCCGCGGCGAGTGGTTTCTACAACACTAAACAAAAGCGTAGAAACTCATCGCCGCGGTGAGGTATATATCTCGCCGTGGCGAAAATATCTCGCCGCGGCTAGAAATATTCTCCGCCGCGGCGAGAAGGATACTGTGGCCAAGCAGTTTTTTAAGAAACCGTCTCGCCGCGGCGAGACGTTCCTACAACGGATATTATAACCGTTGTAGGGCGTCTCGCCGTGGCGAAGACATATTTTCGCCGCGGCAAGGTGTTTTAGGTTTTCACTATAAAAGGCCGTTTTCAGTTTTTTTTCTCATTTTTTTCAATACCCACACACGAGACAACCATTTTCGGCCGTATCTCTCCAGTTTTTTTCTTCCAAAATCCCTCGCCACGTCCTCGCCGCCCCAAACCTCGCCGTCGCCTTGTCCTCGCCGCCAACTCTCTCTCGCCTTGTCCTCGCCGCCATTTTTCTCTCGCCGAGTCCTCGCCGTGCGTCCTCTCGCGCCTCTCTCTCTCTCTCTCTTGCCGCCTCATTGTAAGGTATGATTTTAAAAGTTTTTGAAGGTGGTTATTGATTTAATTTCGTGTTGTTGATATAGATTTCTTGTTGTTTACCCGAATTGCATATTGTTTGATTTTTTTAATTCACAAATTTAGGGTTTTGTTTGATTTTCTCTTTTAAGAACAAGAAATTAGGATTTTGTTTGACATATTATGAATGAATTTATGTTAGAATGAATTTGAATGAGAATTTGAGTTAAATTGAAATATTCGGATTGTGTTTGACATATTATTACATAGGTTAGTAGTTAAAATGGTTATGTTGATTAATGTCGAGATTGAATTGTTTATGAATTTGTGATTGATCGAATTGTTCATGAATTTGTGATTGGTCGAATTGTTTATGAATTTGTGATTGTTGGAATTGTTTTAATTTGTCATGTTTAAATATATATAGTTGGAATTGATATATAATTTGTTATATGTTAATTGTAGAATTGTTTATGATTATGTTTTGTAGGAGCTTGAAAATGCGTCGAACTAAAAACACGGCGGGCTCCACGGCTCCGAGCTCTTCCAGAGGTCAGAGTAAAGGAAAAAGCAAGCGACCTCGTCAATAGTCTCCCGAAGAGGAATACAACTCGAGTATCTTTACTAGCAAGGTCGCGGAGGAACGCTACGACAAAATCTTGCCGTGTAACGTGATCCTTGAGAGAGGATTCAATGTAAGCAATACGTCGGATATAGGAAAGCTAATCCGCAACAGCATAGTTGGTCATGATTGGGGGAGGTACTGTGATGTACCCGAGTTCGATGCGAACGTCAACTTCGTGTACGAATTCTACGCAAACTTGCCGAACTCCAAAGGTGATGTTGTGACGGTCCGTGGGAAACCGGTCGATATGAGTGTCGAAGCTATCAACGATCTTCTTGGGACCCCAGATGTGCCTTTCGAGAACGAGGGCTATCGAGAATGGCTAAGAAGTTGCAGCCATGAGGAGATGTCGCGTGTGTTGTGCATTCCGGGAGAGGATTGGGTCACTGAAAAAGGAAAAAGGGTACTCAAGTGTGACCAACTCACCTGGATCGCTAAAGCGTGGATTTACTTTGTTTGCGCTCGTCTCTATCCGATCAAGCACTTCACCACTCTCGACGAGGATCGTATCCAGGTGTTGTTCTGCATTGTTAAAGGCCTTTCTATTAACGTCGGTCGATTCATCTATACTTGGATGAAGAAACTCGACTATACTAATGAACGACACGGTTTGGCATATTCGTCGATCATTACCGGCCTTTGTACAAATGCGGGGGTACCACGCTCGAAAAGGGATACGATCAAGGAGTCCAATGGGGCCTATTACGGATTCCATTATCGAGCGGTACAAGATTAGGGAGGATCCACAAGCGGAGGAAGCGGAGGAAGAAGGGGAAGAGGAACCACCACTCAACGAGCCCCTATTGCGCTTACCAGCACCTCCGGTAATCGACCCCGCCACCATCGACTACATTGCTCATTGCTCCAACTATCTCGTCGGCGGGTTCCAACACACGCAACAGTACATGCACCACCAAGCGGAGTATGACGCCTCTCACATCAATCAATTGAACGATCTCTACTCTCGGTGGGACATCAACCAAGAGAATCAGGTGTTATTTCCTCCATATCCTCAGTACTCCGACTATCCGTACGCACCACCATAGTGGTCACCGCATATGGCACCTCCTGACTATCCGGCGCACTCATCACCACCACCACCACCACCGAATGACGAGTAAAATTTTAAGACAATTTGTTTTATTTAAGTTGATTTGTTTCCAGTTTAAGACAAGTATGGTTTGTTTAATGTGTGTTTGAAACTTCAGTCTATGTTTGAGACTCGTTTGGTGTGTTTTATTTAATGTATGTTTGAAACTTGATGTTATGTTTAAGACTAGTTTGGGTTTTTTTATTGATTGTAGAAATTTTATTTGAATGATCATTTTTAGTTGGAGAACAGGTTAAATATGGGAAAAAAAAGTGAATGATTAGGTCGTAGAGTGCTTCTTCGCCGCGGCTAGGTACCTTTCTCGCCGCGGCGTGACTATTCTGCCACGGCGAGTTTATACTGTTGCCGCGGCGAGTGTTTCTACAAAGCTTATAGAAGCGTTGTAGAAAAACCTCGCCGCGGCTAATCAAACAAGTCGCCGCGGCGAGGTCAAGCGTCGTAGACACTTCGCCGCAGCGAGTGTTCTACGCCGCGGCTAAAATATAACGTCGCCGCAGCGAGAATTTGTTTTTTTTTATACCGAGAGTCTGTGTTTTTTAAAAACTTGTCTCGCCGCGGCGAAGTGATATTCCTACCGCGGCGTACTGACCTCGCCGCGGCGGATACTATACGTTGCCGCGGCGGGTCTTCTACAACGCTTGTTTAAGCGTTGTAGAAAGGTTGTCGCCGCGGCAGGTGTTGTATATTGCCGCGGCGAGATTTTGTTTTTTTATACCGAGAGTCTGTGTTTTTTAAAAACTTGTCTCGCCGCGGCGAAGTGATATTCCCGCCGCGGTGTACAGACCTCACCGCGGCGGGGACTATACGTTGCCACGACGAGGCTTCTACAACGCTTGTTTAAGCGTTGTAGAAAGATTTTCGCCACGGCAGGTGTTGTATATTGCTGTGGCGAGATTTTCTTTTTTTTTATACCGAGAGTCTGTGTTTTTTAAGAACTTGTCTCGCCGCGACGAAGTGATATTCCCGCCGCGGCGTACTAACCTCGCCGCGGCGGGGACTATACGTTGCCGCGGCAAGGTTTCTACAACGCTTGTTTAAGCGTTGTAGAAAGGTTGTCGCCGTGGCAGGTGTTGTATATTGTCGCGGTGAGATGTTCCTGCCGCGGCGAGAGTTATACTCAGCCGCGGCGATATCGGAGAAATGTAATTTTAATGTAAATGACATTGTATATAGAGATTTTGAATGAAAAATAACGTTGTCCACAGGAGAATAACATGAAATCCAAAATGAAAATACATTATCTAAATGTTCAATATCAAACAAAAATAGGATCTATATCCCTACGAAGTAGATGTGAAACATCGTCATCATCAAAATCATCCATCTCTTGATCAATTGGCGGTAATCCCGTTGTGAACGGAGGAATGCTAGACATGTCTTCGTCTTCTTCTTCGTTACCGTTTCTCGCTTTCATATGAACCACTAACGATAACTCGGGATTAGCTGGATCCGAAACATAAAACACTTGACTTGCTTGTGAAGCCAAAATAAATGAATCATTCTCGTAGCCAATCCGTCTAAAGTCGACAATTGTAACTCCTTCATTATCAACTTTAACTTGATTATTGTCTGCCCATTTGCACTTGAATAATGCGACTCGCAACCCGCAATAATCAAGTTCCCAAATATGTTCAATGTATTTGTAATAGTTCATAAAAGCATGTTTTGGATTCTTATCTTTTGCCGACGAAACATGTAAAGCTTCGGCAAACAATGTAACACCACTATTTTGTACGGGATGCTTGTTGTCTCGTTCTCTTGTGTAAAATGTAAAACCATTAACAGACCAAGCAGTGTACCTTATAACCATTGAGGAAGGCCCGCCAGATAGTTTACTCAACGTAGATGAATGTCCTGCCTCTTTAAATAAGCGTTTTCCAAGCCATTTTTTAAACAAACGGTTGTGCTCTTCTTGCAACCATTTTTCATTTCTACCCTTCTTTGGATTATTCACTCTCAACTCATTCAAATGAATATCCACAAATGGCGTGACCTCGGAAACGTTGTGTAGCACATGGAGACTTGCTTGCTCCCATTCTTTTTGGTTGACGCTCGAATAAGTACCTATAATGAAACAAATAATTAAAAAGAATGTTCATATATAATTTAAATAAACAAATAAAGTGTAAAAAAAATACCTGTAGATAGAGCTTTTGAATCAAAATTGGTGTTCTTGGGTAACCCAATTTCGTCTGTTTTAGCTAAATACTCAGAACAAAACTCAACCGACTCTTCTGCTATGTAATTTTCAACTATGCTTCCTTCCGGCCTATTGTAGTTCTTCACGTAGCTTTTCAACACTTTCATATTACGTTCGATTGGATACATCCACCGTAAAAATACGGGCCCGCCTAATTTCACTTCACGTACCAAGTGGACGGTTAAGTGGATCATTATGTCGAAAAACGAAGGTGGAAAGAACTTTTCAAGCAAGCACAGAGTTTTCACCAATTCTGACTGCATTAAATCCAATCGATTTGGATCGATGACCTTCGAGCAAATCGAGTTAAAGAATACACATATCTTTGATATTGGGAATCTCACATCTTTTGGCACAATTCCTCGCAAAGCAAGAGGCAACATTTGTTGTAGCAGCACATGGCAGCCGTGCGTCTTCATTCCAATAAGTCTCAAATCTTTCAAAGACACGAACCTCTTATAGTTTGACGAATGACCTTCGGGGACTTAGAAGCAAACCAGTTACACAATTTCTTTTTCTCCTTTCGATCTAGAGTGTACTTTGCCGGTGGTAATTTTGTTTTTTTCCCACCCCCCTCCTCGGGATGCAAAATGCTTCGTACATCCATCTCTTTGAGATCCAATCGAGATTTTATTCCGTCTTTCGATTTATTTGGATCATCAAGAAGTGTACCAATAAGCGATTCGCAAATATTTTTCTCGATGTGCATAACATCCAGACAATGTCGGACGTAGTGTGTCTTCCAATAAGGAAGGTCGTAGAAAATTGATTTCTTCTTCCAAGGATTCTCTTTGAACGATTCTTTAGTACTAGCACTCCGCTTTCTTTTCCCAAGCACTTCATTGACGTTTTTGTTTAGTGTTGTAGAAACCACTCGCCGCGGCGAGGTATAAATTTCGCCGCGGCGGATTACATTTTTCTACAACGCTTTCACTATGCGTTGTAGTAAGTTCTCGCCGCGGCATAAAACACATGGCGCCGCGGCGTGAATTCTACAACGGATTGTTAAAGTGTTGTGGGAAATCTGAAATATATTTAATTATACAACGATTAGACAGAAGGGTTGTAGAAACACCCAGTTTCTACAACGCTTATACATAAGCGTTGTAGAAACACCAAGTTTCTACAACACTTAACCATATGCGTTGTAGAAACACCAAGTTTCTACAACGCTTATCCATAAGCGTTGTAAAAACACCCAGTTTCTACAACGCTTGTCATAAGCGTTGTAGAATCCCTAGTTTCTACAACGCTTGTCATAAGCGTTGTAGAAAGTGGGTTGTATAATCCAACATTTGTTGTAGTGTAATGAGCATTATTTGTTCACCAACCTTTGAGAAGCTTGAATGTTGAGAAGCCTTAGGAAGGTTGAAACGTTCGTCTCCCCTCGCAGCATGTCTCTCTTCTTTCCTCGGGAACTCGAGCAACCACGAAAGTTTCTATTAAAATAATCACTCGAGATAGAAAGGAATTAGTGTGTGGGCACTTTTAAACACGACGACTCAAGAACAAGTCTAGGAGTCGAAGAGCTAAAACACTAGGTCAAATGTGGACCTAGGTGCCAAAACAAAAACGAAAGAAACTAGAGAGAGAGAGGGAAAGGGGCGGCCAAGTCTAGAGGGAGAAGCTCTCAATCTCTAAAACTTTGGAATGAATATAATGAAGGGAATAAGGGCTCTATTTATAGGAGAGGGATTACCTTCAACATGGTAGTTTCCTCTTCTATAGAATATCACTTATTCATGAGCAAAATTTGCTCCCCTTCCCTTCAAGTCACACGGCCAAATAAGGCTTCTAGAAGCCTTGGATTTATTTCCTCTTTTGTTCTCCCTCTTGCTTGCCCGAATTCCCCTTTTCCTCATAGAGGAAATTTGTTTCCTCTTTTCTTTTGGCAAGTATCTTCATACATTAATGCACCAAATAATCTCTCTTTCTTCTATCTATGTTGGGCGGCCAAGATATTTAGAATGGGCTTCTAGATGCTTCTTCATTTGTTCATGACAACATAAGAAAATGCCCATTAAGAATATTTTCAAGTAAAATTCTATGAAATGAAATTAATCCTCAATGTCCAATTAATTTGTTATGGCCGAGTGATAATATGTCATCATATGACAATGTCAAAAAATTTATTGACATTCATTTCATCCTATGTCCAAAAGGACAAAAATACCATTTAGACAATTTTCGTAAAACTTGTCTCGTTCTTGTTTTGACTTAGCTTCTAGTTTAACTATTCCTATTCGATATGTTTTGTGACAGTGACCTCATGGATCCAAATGAACAAAGCTTGAGCTAAAATTCTTGGACTCAAAAGTTCACAAACCTTTTCCAAGTTTAGCTTAATGTCAACTGACTCCACTAAAGAGTTGACACTGAGAATCTCTCGGTTCAAATAAATTTATTTTCTACTCAAGAATTCAACTAAATTGTAATGAGTGGATCCACTGAATATTATCCATGTTTACCCTTCGTGAATATCATCAGCTAGTCGGGATTTACAAAATTACAATTTTACCCTTCTAGATGCTATTTCCTCAACTCCTTTGTCGGTTTTGAATAAGTCAGAAACAATGTATTGACGAGGAGCTAACAAGTCACATTGTTTCATCCAAAAGAGTCATGACTCAATTTGGACACTGGCCAGTTCATTTATTCACATTCCAAGGAACAAAGCATGAGGTGATATACATTGCATTTCAGCAATCTTGTACATGAATTCCATATCTATGAGATCTTCAAAAAGTTACTCATGACATCTTCATAACGTAGTACTTCACCAATAAGTCATGTTAAGAATCACATAGTGAATCCGAACTCTGACTTTCTCAAATGAAAATACGTAAGCTATGAAATGGCATGTCTCATTTCAGGATTGAGGTAAGCATGATGCAATTCATACGTAGTGACTTCGAGACATAAGAGGTTAAATAGTTTATTTCTTATCTTGTCTCTAGAAGTGCACTGGTCAATTCAGTACCTTCAGAAGATACCTAGAAGAATTATAGAGTCTCCAACTCTCAATGTCCCATAACTAGACATCATAAATTCTCCTAACAATCATACTGAGATCAATAGTCATTTGATCCTTAGATTACGAATATATTGTTTTAAGCAAACCATGAAGAGTTTGTTCATGCAAATCTACACATGTCTCTTCATATGTTGTTAGGTTTGTTTATGAACTAAAGACTAAGGTTTTATCATAAACTTCAGACAAGGTAGAATGAATGAACGTTTCAACTTTTATTAATAAATAAGTAATTACAAGCAAGAGTCTTCGTGAGACTTTACACTACTACAAATGTTGGATTCTACAACCCATATTCTACAACGCTTACGGCTAAGTGTTGTAGAAACTGGAGATTCTACAACACTTAAAATAAGTGTTGTAGAAACTGGATGCTTCTACAACGCTTATGGCTAAGCGTTGTAGAAGCTTGGTGTTTCTACAACGCTTATGGCTAAGTGTTGTAGAAGCTTGGTGTTTCTACAAGGCTTACTATAAGTGTTGTAGAAGCTTGGTATTTCTACAACACTTACTATAAGTGTTGTAAAATTTCACCATATTTCAGAGCTCCCACAACGCTTAGACTTTCCGTTGTAGAAGCCTCGCCGCAACGACGTGTTTTTCTCGCCGCGGCAAGAACTTTCTACAATGGATAATCTAAGCGTTGTAGGATATCTATCTGTTGTAGAAGGTTCACGCCGCGGTGAAGAAGGATTCTCGCCGCGACAAGAAGAGTTCCAGAAAGCCTTTTTTGGAGAAGATATTCGTGCCGCGGCGAAGGCTATCTCTCGCCGCGGCGAGAAAATTCTGGGCTTGCTTTTCAGTAGCCTCGCCGCGGCGAGAAATAGTCTTCGCTGCAGCGAGAGTTCTACAACGCTTACTCTAAGCATTGTAGAAGCGTTTTAAAACGTAAACATTTAAAGTTTTTCAAAAGGCCCGCCCGAATTTCAGACTTAGTCAATATTTCTTCTTCATTCTTCATTATTCTTCTTCTTCTTCATTCTTCTCCTCCACCCTTTCTCTCTCTCTCCACCCTCACTCTTCTTCTCCGCCCTCACCCTCTCTCCGCCTTCACTTCTCTTTCTCTCTCCGCCCTCACTTCTCTCCCTCCACCCTCGCTCTCTTCTTCTCCTCCCTTACTCTCTCTCCGCCCTCACTATTCTTCTCTGTCCCCACAAACCCACAAAACCCAAACCTCAAGCCAACAAAAGCCACAACCACAAACCCATAAACTCCACCACCACGTCAAACTCACACAAGCCTAGGCATCTCCGGCGACAACTCCAACTCTCTCTTTCTTCCATGCCTCCATGCTCCTCATCTATACTCCGGGTTAGTTTTTGGTTGAGAATTATGTATAATTTAGGTTGAAAATAAGTGTTTGTTTGGAATTGAGAGTATGGATTATATAATTTAGGTTAAAACACCATATTTGTTTGATATTTTGTTGGAATTGATTTTGCATTTGATATTTAGTTGGAATTGTGGTTCTTAGATTTCATGTCGTCCACTACTACTAGTTCTACGGTAGCGGTAAAAGAAAAACTAGAAGACGATCTCAAAATATACATCGCCGCGATGAGAATTGGGGTAGAACCCAAATATTTCTCGCCGCGGCGGTGTATATTTTTCGCCGCGGCGAAATATTCTACAACTGATAAGATATCCGTTGTAGAATATCTCGCCGCGGCGAGAAATATACATCGTCGCGGCGAGAAATTTTGGAATTTTTGAAAATTGGACAATGGAACTCTATCGTTGTAGAAGCTTCTACAGCGGATGCGTAAGCGTTGTAGAAACCAAGCTTCTACAACGGATATATAAGCGTTGTAGAAGCTTCTACAACGCTGGATTCTACAACGCTTAATAAGCGTTGTAGAATCATTCTACAACTGTTTTTAAGCGTTGTAGGATCCCAGTTTTGTAGTAGTGTTATAACATCAAATGTACATAAGTAAAGACTACAACTCTTCTTGTGGGCACCATTGACAACATTAACGTCCTAACTCAAGGGTCAAGAAACGAGAGCGTTGCTTGTGCGTTACAAACACTCGAGTCCTAGAATTGTAATGCGCTCCCCCTCCCTGTTATAAAATGGGGGTTCTCGAATTTCTGAGCCGAGCTTGGAGAGGAGGAGAGAGCTCTTGGAATGTCACAAGAGAAGCGATTGAGAGTTGTGAAAATTCTCTCAAAAGAAGGGTAAAGGTCCCTCCCAAGTGAAGAGGGGGGTGGTATTTATAGAGATTTGAGGAGACTATGGGCCAGCCTCTATGGGGGCCCATAGGACGGCCGGGCGCTGGGTGCGGCATGCGCGCGGGCGGTACCTCAGCCAGGGCGCGGGCGCGCATGGGCAAGAGGCCCTGTCGGGCGCGGGACACACGATTGGGTAGGCACCCCGGCAGGGGTGCGCTGGCGCACGTTGAGGGAGGCCCAGCCAGTGCCGGGCGCGCGCGAGGCGCGAGCGGCCAGGAGGCCGGGGGAGCAGGGCGCGCGCGGGCAAGGGAGCAGGGCGCGCGCGACCGGGGGAGCTGGGCGCGCGCGGGCCGGTGGGACGAGGGCGAGAGCGGGCCGCTGGGCCGAGGGCGCAGGGCGCGTGCGGGCCGAAGGGCCGATCGGGGGAGCAAGTCGCGCGCGGCCTGGGAGCCCGGAAAAGCTATGCGCGCCCGGGCCGGCATGCGCATGGGCCGGGGGCCCGACAGGCGATCCGGCCGGCGAAGTCCGACCGGCGCCATATTTTATCGGCCCAACGAGGTCCGACGACGCGATCGACGTTTCGGGCGGCCGGAGGAGCTCACTCGGCCAATGGCCGGCCCAGTTCACTCGGCCGTTGGCCGACCCAAACTATTCACTCGGCCAATGGCCGAGTGAGCCCACAGCCGGCCCATCACACTCACTCGGCCAATGGCCGAGTGAACCCTCAGCCGGCCCACCAAGTTCACTCGGCCAATGGCCGAGTGAGTTCCCTGCCGGCCCAACAGCTCACTCGGCCAATGGCCGAGTGAGTCCTATCTCGGCCCAGGCCCTTCACTCGGCCAATGGCCGAGTGAACCTCATCCAACGTTCACTCGGCCAATGGCCGAGTGAATCTCACTCGGCGGCCCATATTCACTCGACCAATGGCCGAGTGAACCTCATCCAGCGTTCACTCGGCCAATGGCCGAGTGAATCTCACTCGGCGGCCCACATTCACTCGGCCAATGGCCGAGTGAACCTCATCCAGCGTTCACTCGGCCAATGGCCGAGTGAATCTCACTCGGTGGCCCAGCTTCACTCGGCCATCGACCGATCGAGTCTCACCCGGCCGATGGCCAACTCAGCCTCACTCGGCCAAGGGACTTTCAAAACGTCATTTGGTCGCCTATAAATACGAGGGTCCCTCTCTCGGTCCAGGTAATCCGAATTTGAGTACTGAAACGCTGCCGAGCTCGTACCTCACTCGTTTCTCTCAAGTCTCGGCCTCTAAACACTTGAACCCTCTATATCCACCTCAATCCTACTAATGTTGAGCGTTGGAGAGGTAAACAGAGGCAACCCCTCTGTTTCTCCTTTGTAGTTCACACCTCTCTGCTTGCTTTTCAGGTGCTTGGACGAGATAGACACTACCGACAGCTAAGGGACGACTTGGGATACCATGTCCGACACGCTCAAGCCCGAACGCGACCACTTGGTCCGGCCTTGGGTCGAACCGTTTGGGGCTTCTAAATAGTTGTCCGAAAAACTGCGACAACACCATATATTTTTGTTTTTCCGATTTTCCGAAAACGACGGATACGTACTCAAATGTAGTTACATGTCTATAGATTGATCCGAACAGTTAGTCTATGATAAGACTAATGAACTGAAAAAAATTTATGTCGATATCTTGGACATATATGGGTCGTTTGGTAGTTAACTCAAAAAGTTTTTGTTTTCTATTTTCTAATTTTTGTAGTTGTACTGAAAAATTATTTTGCAGTTGTTTTTAAAAAGCTGTTTGGTACAGTTTTCATTTTTGTTTTTGAGAAATTGAAAAAACTTAAAAAAAAGTGTTTGGTACAGTTTTCATTTTTGTTTTTGAAAAATGTAAAGAGAAGATGAGGAGAAGGAGGAGAGAAGAGAAGAATATTTTTTTCCAAAAACACTTTTTTATTTGTTTTCAGTTTTCTTTACTCTTTTACAAAACAACTTCAAAAATTTTAAAAAAAAATTTCCAAAAATTTTACCAAACACAATTTTCATTTTTTGTTTCCTATTTTTTTAACTCAAAAACACTTTTTTAGTTGATTACCAAACCAAAAACACTTTTTGAGTTGATTACCAAACATAGCCTAAGTCACCAAAACTTAAAAATTTGTTAAATAATTAATTTTTTATAAATTTCAAATAAATAACAATTATGAGGGTTTTGACGCATTCCATTTATTCCCTTTAGACAAATATTTATAATTACCAATGGTTTTTTAGTTTATTAATAAAATCTCATGACTATTTAATTAAAATTTATCAAAAATTGATTATACAGTAAAACTTGAATTTCATATGGTTCTATATCTAAATAACCCAAAAAAAAATTATATAAATCATTGACCTCACTTTCCTTAAAAAAAATTAAATAAAAAAATTCACCCTCCCTCATTATTTTATAACAAAAAGAAATACTTTCATGTAGGAAATCTAAACGGTTGTCCATTGTAATCCCATAATCTTATACCCGCCTTTCATATATAATCTTTCAATCTTTCAGCGAAGCTTTGACATGCTATTTTCATTATAAGTAATTGTGTGGTAAATATAGTTTTAGTGAAAACTCAATTAATTTGTTAGCATATAGCCGGTTTATAAATGGGAGTTTAAAATACTTGTCAGACTATTATTTTATTTAGAGGAATAGCCCACGTTAGTTAGAATTCCCAAAATATCTCTACTCCAAGGTCAACTCTGACGCACTATTTCTCGTCTCGCTCTCCGCAGAGCTATTCCTCGGATTCCTTGCCGAGAAATCCGCCGCCATAGCCGTCGCGAAGAAGCGCCGGACCGTGAAGCTCGAAAATATCATCTCCGCCGTGAAGAATCACACTCCGACCAGCGATTTCCTTTTGGACTCTCTCCCCGCCGTCGAGCCTCCGGCGATCAAAGATCCGACGGCGAGTCGACGGGATCGCCCACGCGCCGCCGCTTCGGAGAAGCCTGTACCCGCCGGAACGCGTCGGATCGATGATTTCTTCAAGAAACTAGCGGTAATTGAGGCCGACGAATCTTAGATCATAGATTTACATGTTTCAGTACGTTCAAGTAATTTTTTTCTATGTGCTCCGCCGTATAATGGAGATCTAATATATTGCTGTGATTAGGTTTTATACTTTTATTGGATGCGTCTCTTAATGGTCATTATCAATGCGATGATTAGGTGGTATTGCGATTGATTATCGATACATTATTGTCAAATTCCCTCCTATCATCACAGTATAGCAATCAAGATAATAGTAGTGTATTTGTATGTGACACTATTCAATTGATAATTGGAGCTCATAGATTTTATGCATTATTCAAGAAAGCTCACAGATCCATGTTTATTTGTTTGTTCTCTGATATGTGATGGTGTAAGAAATCAAGTTTAGCGTTAAGGCTAAACTATGAGATCTGTAAATCAGATCGTGTTTAGCTCATTTTATTAACACCCAAAACCGAAACTCTCACTACTAGCTTGTTTAATTAGTAAATCGTATTTACTGTTAGATTAACTAATCCTCATCTCTGATACTTTTACTGTTATATTTATTGTCCTCGATTGTTCACGGAAATAATTAGTAAATCGTATTTACAGTTAGATTAACTAATTCTCATCTTTGATACTTTCCTTGTTACGGTAAATAAGATTTACTTTTGTTCTTGTTGCGGTAAATAAGATTTACTTTTGTTCTTGTTACGGTAAATAAGATTTACTATTGTTCTTGTTACGGTAAATAAGATTTACTGTCGTTCTTGTTACGGCAAATAAGATTTACTGTAGTTTTTGTTATTGTTAATTAGATTTACTAATTTTTTTGTTATTGTTAATTAGATTTACTAATTTTTTTGTTATGGACGATATTATTTACTATGATAGTTAATAATATTAACCTAAGGGTAGTATTGGAATATTGGAATGTTGTCATGATAAATTGGCTATTTTCCTAAATATGTTAATAATTGGGCTATAATTTTAAAGTAGGGGTGTTGTTTTGGCTAGTTGTTTAGCCGGTCCTTAATATATTTGACCCGTCTAAATAAAAAAAATAGATTTCTTGGTGAAAAGGAGTCTCATTAAAGAAAATGATATAATATTTTTAAAATAAATAATAAAATCAGACATTTTTCAACTTATGAGAAAAGACATTACCAGTCTATTCAAAGAATATATTTTTTTAACTTAAAGTCTGTTGGAAAAGTTGAATTTAACAATTTAATCAATACTTTTGCATCACAAAAGACAAGAAAAGTACAATTTTAAATTTGTGGTTTTTGTTTATCTTTGAAAGTTTCTCATTCTTTTTCGTGATCTGAATAAAAAAAATATTGGTGAAAAAATTGAAGATGAAGGTCGTGGTTGGGTATAGTTTGTTGACTAACATAATTTTGGTAAGAATTTTTATTGTTTTATGACATTATTATTAGGGTTCAGTAGATATATAGCCATATTTACATGTATGGTTTGCTATTTAGCTAACCTTTAGTAAATATTTGGTAAATAGCCATAAAGACAATATTTACCAAATATTTACTAAAAGTTATTTACGAAATCAAAAAGGCAAATCTGGAAACCGTAAATCATCCACGTGTTGTCATGAAATCATTGTGGATACTTACCAAATATTTATTAAAGGTTGGCTATATAGCAATCTAAAAAGTGTAAACATGGCTAGTTTGCTAATTATTATTTGTTATTATTATGATTATCGCATATGAAATCTATTTTGTGTGTTTGAAAAAAAAAAGCACTATTTTGTACTTTCATTTTAAGCCTTCAATTTTGTTAAGGCCTTCAATTTCGTTAAGCCAGTCTCCACAATTTATTTTGCATGTTTGAAAAAAAAAGGCACTATTTTGTACTTTATTTTAAGCCTTCAATTTCGTTAAGACGACCCTGGAGACGTGTGACCTCCAATGCAATGAGCAAATTAAATTGTTGATCTAACAAGTCACCTAAGCAATAAGCACCTTGCATTTCAGTGGTTTGATTAAAAGCCACAAAAATTGTAAGAGCATCTTTAATGATTATTTGGAAGGACTTGCTAGCAATTTATGAAAAGTTGAAGAAACTAGCTTCACCATTGTTTCACATTTAAAACATTTGCTTTGTAGAGCAAATTGGCTCTATAGAGCTAATTAACTCTAGAAAAATTGTGGATTCAATAAAAATTTGTTAGGTTATTTTTGGTTGATGTTGATATGTAAGACCCACTTAAGCAACAAAGCGTATTAGCTTACCATTAGAAGAGGTCCTTGCTTAAGTAGATGTAGCTTGAGAATCATATTAGGTAAGTGAAGCGAAATTGATATTAATTTCACCATTAAAGACGCTCTGCTTGCGGTAAATTTTATTATACTTGAGAGTAAAGAAATATTATTTATTAATTGTAATGTCTTGTATAATTTAATTGAGGTATACTAATTCACGTACACATTATGAAATCAAATTATAATTATAAAATAAAGACATTACTGATAATGTGCGCTTATTAACATCGAGGGAATGAGAAATCTATATCGTTTTCTCAACATTACCACTAGATTTCCATGTCAGAAAAAAAAAATGCTGGTTTCAAATTGAAATCACAACTAGGAAAAAAAAATCTTATTACACTCGTCTACTCATGAAAAAAGAAAAAAGGAATCAAATATAATGAAACGTCAGAGAAGAAAAGAGAACAAAGAAAAACATTTTAGCTTCTCTTCCATTCTCTTTTATCTCTTACAAGTCAACATGAAATCTGTGAAATGGTTGAGGAGTATATAATTATTTTAAATATATAATTGTTAAAATTGTTCTCAAAGCGTGTAGTGTTGTTGGATGGTGTCAATGTCCAAACCCTTGAGCTTCACAACTGACTCAACATGTCCCTTCAAGGTGTGAAGCTCTCTTAGCCTGCACCGCAAATATTAATAAATCACTTATTCAAAAACTAACAACTCTCTGATTAAACATGTAAATGGGTTTCCAGTGCTAAAGAAGAAGAAAAAAATATCATTTTTTAAAGCTAATTTTAAAAAAGGTTTCAGGTGTTACTTGAGATCCAAGCAAAGAAACTAAAAGAAATGTTACCTGGCCACTTCAGCGCGCCTCTTGGCCTGCTCAGCGATATCAGAGAGCTCGTGGTGGTTGTTTTCATCGAAAAGGACGTCCGGTCGTTGAAGGCCATGGATAGTCCGCTGAGCCAACGCCCATTGCGCTTCCCTCTCACCTCTCCCGTAATCCTTCTTCGTCGTGAACGCCGTCTGAAAACACAATTACCGCCCCGAAATGTTTTAGGCTTAGAACGAATGAACCATGAAAAAATTTCAAAGCGAGCAAACAAAATAATTGCGAAAAGACCTTATTTTGGAGCAATGTGTCCCATGCCTTTCCGCTCAAGGCGTATCTGATAGCGAACTTGAGGACGTCAAGCGGGAAATAGGTGATGAGGGTGAAGATCCATATTACCCCGGCCCAACCCCAACCAATACCTTCAATCCGAGCAAAGCCCCATCTTGCGTACACCGCGATCGCCGTGGCAACCTGTTTTTCGACGGAGAAAGAAGGGTAAACCAAAAGGAGGATTTTTTTAATTTTTTTCGTTTTCTTTTTAATTTTGGTTAGAAAGAGTCCGAACCAATTGAGCTGCAATAAAGGCGGCCATGAGCAAGAATCCGGGGCGCTCAAGGAAGGACCAGCTTCTCGACCGCGTCACAAAGATTAGGGCTTGGCTGATGATGCTGACCTGGAGGTACAAAGCTGAGTTGAGCTCAGCCATGTTGTCACCGATTGGCTTCACCCCGAATTGTTTCTGCCAAAAACCGAAACGATGTTATCAGGTCACGAGATACTCATCTCATTGTCAATCAGTTAGTTCACTCACGGTGAAGAAGTCGGTATCGTGGGCGAGCCAGAAAAAGACGACGGTCATGAGGGCTAAGTAGGCTCCGAGGACAATCCCGGTGGCAAAGATCTCCTTGAGCTTCCACGAGTCGGGAAGCGGGGAGGGCTTGACTCGGTCCTTGGAGATGGTCATGATGGTCCCGTCATTGAGGACGGCGATGATGAGGACGAGGAAGGGCGAGAAGTCGAACTTCCAGATGAGGGAGACGAGCATGAACCCGAGGACGATACGGATCGTGATGGAGACCGCGTAGATTGTGTAGTTCTTCATCCTCTGGAAGATCGCCCGGCTGGTCAGGACCGCGCTGATGATGACGCTCAGGCCCGGCTCCGTCAGGACTATGTCCGAAGCGCCCCGAGCCGCGTCCGTCGCGTCCGCCACCGCGATCCCAATGTCCGCCTTCTTCAGCGCCGGCGCGTCGTTCACTCCGTCCCCGGTCATCCCACATATGTGATTCCTCTCTTGGAGCTTCTTCACAATCTCGTACTTGTGCTCTACGATAAATTGTCTCGTGTATTAAAAATACGATAATAGAATATTTTCGCATAATTGGGGAACCGGAAACACTATATTTGCTAGATGAGTACTTTCAGATAGGCTAGAAAAAGGATTTCTCGGAAATAAACCAAGGGGCTGAATACTAGACTAACAACTCTTGGGTATAAATTTGCAATTATTAGATAACTAACCAAATTTTACAGCTACGAAATGTACAACTAACACACTAAAATGACTAGTTCAGATATCTTACTTATTTTCCTACAATGTTTTGTCCAAAGCACCTCATTTGTTTTGAAACTGTTTATTGGAGTTTCATTCATTTCATCTCCTTTGCTCTTATTAGGAGATTGGTAGATACTACAAGTCAAAAAATGGCGTGACTTCCTTCAAGAAAGTGAGTGATAGTGTTCTTTCGTTCTTACCAGGGAAGACTCCGGCGAAGCCGTCGGCCTTTTCGATGAGCTCGTCGACGGCGAGGCCGGCGGTGGAAGGGTCTTTGTTGTTCCCGAGGAGCGAAGAAGAAGGATACATGTTTGTTCCCATACCAAGCCGACGCCCAGTTTCTTTCCCGATGGCGAGCTGGTCGCCGGTGATCATCTTGACGTTGACGCCGAGCTCGAGAGCCCGTCGGATCGTCTCCGCGCTGTCGTGCCTCGGCGGGTCGAACAGCGGTAAGAGACCCACGAACTGCCACGGCGTCCCAGCACTGTCCTTGCTCTTCTCGGGAATGGACTAGAAAAATAAAATAAAAAGTTTGAGCCACATAAACACTTGAATTTTATTTTATTTTTATGATAGTAACTTGTTGTTAAAGTTATTTACTTGCTGAGCAACAGCCAGGGAACGGAGACCACGTTCGGCGTAGTTGTCGATCACGGAGTGAGCCTTGGTCCTGATCTCTCCCTTGAGATCGCAGAGATCGATGATCTGATACGCAAAATAAATAAATAAATAAATAAAGGAGCGGAATTCGAGTATCGAGCCAAATAATAAGGGTTTGTACTTGCTCTGGCGCACCCTTGCTGCAGCGGTGCCAGTTTCCATTAGTGTCGATGTAGGTGATCGCAGTGCGCTTGTCAACGGGGTTGAAAGGCAAGAAGTGAACTTCGGTGATCCCTGCTCTTGCCTGCAACACAAGTAAGCTCGCTCGTTAAGTTGCTTCGTGGCTAAAAAAATAAAAATAAAATTCAACCCCTTACCTCTTTCGGGTCTCCCAACATCCCAACGATCGAAGTGTCAATGGCATCCTGATTCTCAGTCCTCGAAGCCCTCGCGGCAAGCAACACGACGGTGTCCTTATCCGTGTCCTTGGAGAACACCTAGAGGGTTCCGACAAAGAGGATCAGAAAACAATGCCAGTTTGAACGAAGAAAAAGATGAATTAAATTCGACTATGAACCTCGATGAGGGACTTGTCGACTGTGAGCTTGTTGAGGGTGAGAGTCCCAGTCTTGTCGCTGCAGAGCACATCCATCCCGGCCATCTCCTCGATGGCCGTCATCCTCTTTGTGATGGCGCCCTGCTGGGATAGGCGGTGGGACCCGATGGCCATCGTCACCGACAAGACAGTTGGCATCGCAATCGGGATTCCTCCGATAAGGAGCACCAACAGGTTGTCTATCCCTTCCCTGTACGGCCTGCGCTGGATCGGGAACATCACGATGATCTCGATCACCATTCCCACCGCGATCGAGCAGATGCAGAAGTTCCCAATCGCCGTCAAGACCTGCCCGAAACAAATCCGTTAGGAACTCTGGATATTGATGCTAGTGTAAGATCAGATCTTTTACGTTGTCATTGAAAGTCTGGCTGATATTTCACTATGGAATTCACCTTTTTTCTAACCCAAACCCTTTTATGTGGTATGAAAAAAGCTCGGACCTCTAGAATTTCTGATATCATCGGTCCTTGTAATTCTTACGTTTAAATAATCCTTACCTTTTGGAAGTGACCGACTTGGTTGGTGCTATCGACGAGGTGGGCGGCCTTGCCGAAGAAGGTGTGGACCCCGGTGGCAATGACGACGGCCTCGATCTCGCCTTGCTTGCAAGTGGAGCCCGAGAAGACCTCGCTCCCGGGGTTCTTGGTGACTGGGAGAGACTCGCCGGTGAGAGCGGACTGGTCGATCTTCAGAGGGTCGCCTTCCAAGAGGCGAGCGTCGGCTGGGACAATGTCGCCGAGCTTGATGCTTATCACGTCCCCGGGGACAAGGATCGCCGCCTCTTGCTCGCTCCACTTCCCGTCCCTCAACACCTTTTATACATAAATTTCACGAAGAAGAAAAAAAAAATCATCGGATCTCCGTATAAACAACGGCACAGAGCAAATGATGTGATGACGTGTAAATACCTTGGTCTTTGGGGCGAGGCCGGCCATCAGAGCGGCCGCGGCGTTGCCTGCGTTGTTTTCCTCGATGAAACTAATCGTCGAGTTGATAATGAGGAGAACGACGATACCCACAAAGTCCTGCCAATCCGGCGGCTTTCCCTGAATTGTTGATAAAAGCGCGTTAGGTCAACGAGAGAGTCGGATAAAAACATAGTTTGAGATTATTTTTCTTTTTGTTACCCCTCCATTGGCCAAGACAATGGCCATTATGGCGGCGCATTCCATGACCCAAGAGAGAGGGTTCCACATGAAGCCCAAAAACTTGAGCAACTTGCTCTCTTTCTTCTCCTCGAGCTTGTTTTGGCCGAAGATTTGGAGCCGCTTCTCTCCCTCGGACGCCGTCAATCCTTCTCTCGTGCATTTCAAATGCTCAAAAACTTCATCGATGGGAATTCGTTCCTGTCACACGGCATCACACGCGATCCAAAATCCACGTAACACGTTAGAATACTCTCATAGACGTTTAAGTGTCCATGAAAACAGCTCAGGTGTGAAGGATTTTTGAAACGCAAGACATGTATGTATCGAAAATGGAACAAAAGACACGAGGGAGATATTGAACCAAATAAAAAAAACAGTCTTTCTTACGAGATCAACGTTCTCATTCTTGACATCTTCCAAGGAAATATCTGCCATGATGACAAAAACAAATACACAGAACGTGTGTATATTTCTATATATATGCTTGTGAGAGAAGTTTCTCCTCCTCTAGGCCTCTCAGTCTCGAGCGACAGAGGAAGAGAGCAGAGGTTGGCTTTTCATATACTTGAGATATATAAGAAATCTTGGACGTATAGAAATATGGAGGGAAAGAAAAGAAATAAATTAAAAATGTAATGATAGCCCGTTGATTGCTGTCTTATACGGTTGACCTGTAAATAAGCTTTATATTTGCTGTACTTCTTGTTGGGGTTTGTTAATTTGGAAGAATTGGTTCTAGTGGCCAAAACTCCAGGCCTATTATTGGCCTTTCCTATATTTGGGTCCTTAGAAGTTCATTCATATTCACAATCACAATCACAATCACAATCTTCCGAGGGTCATTGTTTTCTTTCTTAGATTAGATAATAATTAAACTATAAAATAAAATAAATATAAAACTAGCCATTAAGAGCTTCAGTGTCATAAGAGCACTCGGAACTCGAATTAATGGCAATTATCAAGTATTTCATTTCCTCATTTCTGTGACTCATGATTTGAATCCTCGCGTTTTAGTTTTTTTTTTTTTAGCATTGATGTTGAAGAGTTTTGAGGTGATTTACCCAACAGTACTAAAAATTCATCATTATATAAATTGGAAAAATGGCAGTTATTCATAGTTCTGATTCAGAACGACCTGAAATTCTCTTCCCAGAATGATCCGAAAGTGCAGAAGCAATAAAGACCTGATATTCTCGGTGGTGTTGAGATCTAAAAATAATAAAAACATTTTTGCCGATCAGTCAGTTTTTCCTACTCTAATGTCAAGTGATGTCATACAACATAAACCCAAATTGAGCATAACTCTATTTAACATACATCATTGATTATAAAGTTAATAAGATCGTTTAAAGTTCGAACCTAATTAACTTGATTTTGAAAAACAAAAAAAACAATTAACTTGATTCGATTCAACCGGAGACAGCTGGAAAAGCACAATTACCACGATTGGGAAATTGCAAGTTACAACTGATAATCATTCTAGCAATGTGGACATTTGCTTCACATAAATCAAAGCACCAACAGACCTCAAATAAATAACTAAATAGCAAATACCCTCTAAAAAGTTACTTCCCCATGAACAAAACTCTTCAGAAACTCAAGGCTATACAAACAAAAAGAAAGTAAAAGCTGCTTTTAGCAGGCATTCTCTTCCTCCATATTTGTTTCAAAAAATTAATAATCTTTCAACATTTTATAGGAACTAATACAACACATAAAAAATGGGAATTTTGAGTTAGCTCTTGGCATCAAGGTAGATTTCAACTACCCAGATTATCAAAAAAACACATGCCAGATACTAAGAACCACAAGGAATCTAACCTGTCAAAATTCAATTAAAAAAAACACTGTTAACTTAGAAAGGTTGTTGCTTTAACACTGCTTTACAGATAAAACTCACCTAGGATTACACTAAACAAGAAAATTCGCAACTCTATAGCCCTATCATAATTCTATTAATTCCCTACAAACATTAATCAATACCATTCCAAACTTCATGCTTAATACTAAAAGAAAATATTTATTTTAGCAGCCTTTTCTTCCCAACTTGTAGGGTTCAACCGAACAATCTTTCAACATATTTTCATGACGAGGAACAGGTACTCAAATCACAGATTGAAAAGGGATTCTTTAGTTACTAATAATCGGGTAGACTTCAATAAACTAACCCAGATTATCAATAATCAACACACGACTAATATTAAAAATCACTGTTACGGGTGAGGTTTTTTTTAATGTAGCTTTACAATTAAACTAACTCTATAATCGAAAAGAGAACTCCAATAAACTTCGCAAGTTTATTCATGTTAACAGAGAGCTAACCAAGAAATCACCACTTCTACAATTTCTTTAGAACAACAATTAACTATTCTCTTTCTACAAACACCAGTTCTTTGGATACTCAGCTTAAAGGTGCTTTCTACAACAGATTATCCTACATATTTCTGAACCTTAATCCACTGTTCAACTACTAGTTCTTGGGAAACTACACAAAATAGACGAATCATTAAACATTTCGCTATCATTACCTCACACTACTAACAGGATATATCACAGGACAGACAATGATATATCATAGGAAATGCAGGGATATGAATAATTCAGAAAACAGATTTTTTTTCATTAAATAAAGAGGTCCGAGACCATTAATTCATAATATCAAACGCATTGTGAACACAACATAATCATCGTCATATAACTCTTTCCAAAACTGAAAATTTAAGACATTACGAGTGTGTTTCGATGAGAACTACTCAGACAAAGCTAAAAATCCATAAAAAGCTAAAATTCGAAGGTCCAATCCACCTCAGAATCCGAGCTTGGTGCGGCGCCAGTGCCTGCGCTTCGCATTGTACCTATAGACAACAACAAAAAATAGAAAATAAAAATTAGGAGGAAAAAAACACTTCTGAAACATTTCCATAGAGAATCAGAGAACAAATATCGAATCTAAAGAACTGTAAGATTAAAACAAAATCAAACCTAATGGTGTTGTCGGTCCTCATGCGAATCCAGTGGGGAATCGGCCTGTTTTGCCTCATCTTCTTCGCGAGCTTCTTCTTGATCCGGAACGTCTTGTGCGAAGGCTAATTATGAAACGAAAAATCGATTATCAAACTCAATATTCTTAATATATTATTTCAGCGAAGAGACTAGTCGAGTAAAGTACCATCTTGGCTCCTCCGAGGTCGACGAAGATGTGAAAATGGCGCTTCTCCGATTAAAACCCTAATTCCACAGTCGAAGAAGAGTATTTATAGCAGGGCTATTTTGTTCGGTTTTGGGCTAAAAAAGTCGGCCCATTTACTTGTCGAGTAAACTACTACCCGATTTTATTCACTAAAATAAGAGTATTATCTTAAGATAAATAGCTAATTTAAATTATTAGATTTGTAAAATAGTCAAAGTTTGCATAAAATTAGTGAAATTGTCAAAATGTGCAAATAATTATGTTTCATAAAAATATTTATTCTAAGATTAATTTTTTTAAAAGTAAAATTCAATTTGAAAATCAATTAGTTTCAAATGGCTATTTTGTATAATTTTTTCTTTAAAATATAGTTATTAGTGTTGAATTAAATTGTAAATAGCAAAAAAAAATAAATAAATAGTTAGTAGTTCTTTTAACGTATATTTATTCATAGAATGAATATATATATATATGCATGGGCATCTTTTTATTTTAAAAATTAATGATTATTTTTTAAACTTAAATTTGAAAATTTATAAGTAATTAAGCAACCTCAAATTTGTCAAATTGTTGAATAACTACCATTTCAACATTTTAAGGAAAATAGTCAATCAACTGACACCGCATTCATTGCGCTTCAATATTCTAGTCTTACTCTTTAGATATTTTAAACGGTTTTTCAATTCTTTATTAGTGTGAAATTCAAGATTTAAACGCAAATTTTTATTTGTTTTGATTAATAGTGTTTAGCTTATTATATTTCAATTTTGTAGGGAGGCATTTTATTTATCATTAATATCGGCTCATTTCTTTTTTATTTCATTTTAAAAAAAAATTTAATTTTCCTTACTCTTCATGTTTGAAACTTTACGAGTCTCCACGATTACAAGTTAGTTTCATCATTCTCTTTAGCCGAATTAAATATTAATCTTTTTTTTCTTCGTATCAAATAACTTTGATTTTTTCTACGTAGATATTTTTTTGTGTTTTTGCGTTTACAAATCAAATTAACCACTATTTACAAGTTATAATCGGCGTAATCTGAGAAATAAATAGACATGTTCAATATTGCGATTTACAAGCCCTACTAACAGTTATCAACAATTTTTTTTTTACAATTTACAAGCCATATTAACCACAATTAATCATTAATAATTTGGTTTTGTTGTCTGTTTTATTCTCTCAACTATGTTTTGAGTCTTTTGACTACTTGCGTTTGATATTAATCAATATTCAATTTTTTTTAATTTGGTTTTTTGTTTGTCTATCTTTGCAGTTAAGTTGTTTGTTGTGTAATTTTATCTCTCGGTTGTTTTTTTTTTTTTTTTTTGCGTTGTAGATTTGTAGCCAAAACTAAACTATAAAATTGGAATGTAGCCAACATTTGTAAACTTTTAGGAAAATAGCCAATGACAATTATATTTGACTTAAATATTTTTATATTAAACATGTTATAATTAACAAAAAATGTAAATAATTTAAAATTTTGACAATTAATTACAATTAATGTACCAATAGTGAACTCCGACGGAATTCTACAGTGGAAGACAAGCTTTTTCATCCAACACAATAGGTCTATTTTTGAAGCTCTTCTCGCTACGAATCCGTAGGATTTGAAATCACTCAATTTCGAGTTCATATGAGGAAGATATAGATTTTTGAAGTTTTGATGAAAAAAAAAATGCATGAGAGAGAAAGTGACGAATTTCTGTAGCAAAAACAAAAAACGGCTGGAATGACAAAATAGGAAATTTGGCTGGCTTATTCAACTGTCACCTCATCTGTTTGGCTATTTTTTTAAAAGTTTCCAAACGTTGACTATATCCCAAACGTGGTATTTGGAATGAGCTAATGAGTTACAAATTTCTTTTTTTTTCCTTGTAGTGATATTTATGATGCTCGAGTAAATATTGCGTCTTTAGAGGCCATTTCCTCAATTCTCACGATTTGAATTGAATAAATTGTTTTTATAAAAAAAAATTGTGTGAGCGTCGCTAGTTTTAAACTAGGCGAGAAACATTTTAGGGTAGAAAAGTCGTTTTTTTAACTATTTTTATGATGGATATATACAAGGCCGGCCCAATGATTGTCGAGGTCTTAAGCGAATCATTAAAATGAGGTCTTACAAAAATAAATAAATATAAAATTCAAAAGTAATAGTATAAATTTTTAACAACAATTTTTAACATTGTCTTCTTAAATTAAAAGAAAAAAAAAGGAGAAAATGCATATTGAGATCTTTGTGAGCACGCGTATTCAACTTGTCCATTTTTCTATTCAAATACCTAACAAATAGATAAACATACAAAAAAAGATTTAGTAAATAAATATTTATAAAAATTGAACTTTTCTAACCTTTTGTGATGCAAAAATATTAATTAGATCTTTGAATTCAAGCTCAGATAACATATTTTTTTCCAATTGACAACATAGCTAACCCGTTCAACCGCTCTTGCAACATAGTTGATCTCAAATAAGATTTTATTAATTCCAATTTTGAAAAAGTCATTTCGGCGAAAACCACCGTTACAGGAATAGTTAGTAGTATCCTATAAGCAATGCATGCATTTGGAAAACAATCCACATCTTTAATATAATCAAGTGTTCCAGGACTACTATTTTCTCTCACCAAAATTTATCTTATCACTTTTAATTCACAAAACAAATCTAACCCATCAATGTCAGAAACTCCATTGCATTTTAACACGTCTTCAAGATTCAATGAAAAAAATTTCAAAGTGCATTCATCCAATGATTTTAGCCTTTTGAAATTGAAAAGAAATCCAAAAATATTTTCATATGTTTCAAATTGCTCAAATCTATTGGTAAGTGAAGATATAACTTGATCAACGATGAAGAGAAAATATTCAATTCGAAATGACTCTTTGGGAGTTAGTTTTTCACCACAATCAACACTTTCCCCAAATTATTTTTTCCTATGAATCACACGTTTTTCTCGAAATTTGGGTTCGATTTCCATCTCATTTGCAATCTCTTTTGCCGAAATAATGGCATTTTAAACCCATTTTCTCTATAATTTTGAAAATATGTGATCATACCTCTCAATTGATCTATAGCAATCTCAATATGCATACTCTCACTTTGTAAGCTTTCACTTGTAACATTGATAGCAAACAATATATCATACCAAATAGTCATGCCTAGCAAAAATTCAAAATTTTCTAATTCATAGTCCGCTAGACTTTGGCTTCACTCTTTATTTTAGGATCGTCACAAGTTTCTCCTAACTCAAGCAATGCATCTCTAATTTTTGGAGCTTGGTATCTAATTGCCTTAACACTATCAATACGACTTTTCCAACGAGTTTGCGACAATGATTTAACGGTAAAATCGGATATGTTATCTTTTAACACTTGGTAGAAGAAGAAAACAATGAATATATGCGTTGAAGAATCCCAAAAAATGAAATAGCCCTAATACAAGAATTTGCAACATCGGAAAGTACTAAATTAAGACTATGATAACCACAAGATGTATAAAATGTTCTAGGATTTATATCTAGTCATCTTTTTTGAACATCTTGATGTTTTCCTTTCATATTAGATTCGTTATCATAACCTTGTACCCATATATCATGTATGTCAAATCCTAGATTTTCAATTTCTTTTACAAGTGTACCAAATAGACCTTCACCGGAAGTATCATCAACTTGTAAAAATCCCAAAAATATTCCTCTATGGCTATTCAATTTTTTTTTCATACATACGCGCCTTAAAACGATAGATATTTGTTCTATGTGATTTGAATACGGAGTACAATCGAGTATGACCGAGAAATATGTATGCGTCTTTTATAGTTTTCAAAATTTGGCTTTTAACTTCAAGTGCTAACATATGTATAAGCTCATTTTGAATCATATGTCCTAAATAATGATTATGAATATTACCACTTTGAATACTTCGAACATGTTCTTGCATTATAGGATCAAATCCCGCTATCATTTCAACAAGACTCAAAAAGTTCTCATTATTTTCTTAATAAATCTTTTCATTCATTCCACGAAATGCTAAATTATTCTTAGCTAAATTTTTCACGATTGCAATTATTCTTTAAACGTTCCTCCAATGTTCTTTCTCCTTATTTATTCTTTCTTGAGCATGTTTATCAGTTGACTTGTTTTTTTGCTAATCTTTGTTCTAACTCAAACCAAGAACTCATACTTTTTATGTGATCATTGCTTATCTCATGACTTTTCATTTTTTTATTAAGATTTCTCGAATCATTTGTCCCTTCATCATCAAATTGATTCTTGTTATTAATGTTAAACAATTTGCAACAAAAACAATATACTTGATAAGATCTTTTGAATAAATCAACCATCTTCTATCATGCTTTTCCCCATTTGGTAGTTTTCTACGATAGTAAGAGTGAGCAAAATGCCAATAATTTTCATCTTTCGGAAAACTAACATCACTTTCTCTAATTGAACATTTTTCCACAAGCATGTCTTTGAAATTATTATTTATATTATTTCATCTTCCCGGATCATAAATATTTATAGACTCGTCATTCGTATAATTGTTAACTTCTTCTTCAATTTCAATTGCATTACAATCATCGATGTTTTCTTCATTACCCATTGTATCTCTAGATTTTTCTACCACCGTTTCACCATTTTCATTTCCATGCACTTCTTCATTCATTACCTGATCATTTTTCTTTAGAAATTTTTCAACAGCTCCTTTTTGAGAGTTAACCAACTCTTCATCTCTTTTTTTTTTTTTTAAGTTTAAACCAGAAACATATTTTCGACAAGACATGATTTTTATATGTTCTAAATCACACAATTAAAAAAAAAACAACTATGCAAATGCACTAAACTAAATCATCAACACTTAAATAATCAAGTTAGAGAGATAAAACATTTGCTTGATGTCAATGGATGATTGTTTTTTCTCTTTTTTCTTTCCCCAGCTTGGATTCAATGTAGGTGTCTCTAAACTTCTCCAATGATCACTAATTTTGAGAGAAAAACAATTTGGTTATTATGAAAATAAAATATAAATAAATAAAACTCTATGAATCAAAATTTACCTTAAATTTTAAGTCTTTGATGAAGCTCATGTGAATGAGAAGGTGTCAGCAAGAAAAAAAGAAGCTAACTTTGATCGTCTGTGTGTGTGTAACGGCAAAAGAAGAGGAAAAGACTATGGTCAAGCGTCAAGCACATGGCTTTGGTTTGTTTCAGTGTTTAAGTTATTTACTTGGCTTTTATTTCATTATTTTAAAAATTCAATTTTGTGTGCTTGTTGAATATTCAATTATGTGGGCTTTATCATATCAAAATTATGCATATTAAATACAAAATTTGGGGGTCTTATTTTTCCTAATTTTCTTGGGCCTTAAGCCTAGGCTTATTTGGTTTATCACATGGGCCGGCCTGGATATATATGATAACTTATTAAGTATAAATAACTAAACATCGTCCATGTTCTAATTTCATAGTTTCATATTAGCCATTTAGTGTTACAGATTAATTTGCTGCCACAAATTAATTAGCAAAATTATTTTGCATTTCCATTAATTTTAAGTAATTTAGAATATTCTAAGAATTGCATATATAAAGGCAAATGTAATAAGAAAATAAGGGAATAAATATCAAAACAAACTTATTTTCTTTAGTTTTCTTTGTATTTTTTATACCATGCCTTTAGGCACGTATCAATTGGTATTAGAGCCAAAAATGGCTTATGACGACCAACTATCTCAATGCCTTGAACGACAGCTCACAAGCATCAAACAACGCCTCATTGCCAACCAAGAGAGGATGATGAACCTGATGGCTTATTTTCTCCTGAAGATGAGTCGTTCGAACATTACTGTGGAGCCGTCCGAGCTTGACAATGTGGATTCGGATTTTACTGAGGTCGGCATCGACCTCTTCGACGTCGGATTGGAACTCGGTGAAGTCAAATCAGAGCCGTCTAACACCAGATCGAAGTTCCTTGACGTCGGATTAGAGCTCAACGACGTCCAATCGGAGTTGTCTAACTCATACATATAATATTAGTTTTTGTATTTTCAATATATAACTTCCCTCATAATACTAGTTTAAAAACTAATATTTGATAAGTTTATCTTTCTTTTCCGTGGTATGTTTGATAAGTTTATCTTTCTTTTCTGTGGTATGATACTCTATATATTTGTTTATGTGATCACATATATCAGTAATAGAAATTCGAAATAAATTCCACATCGATCATCTAAGTTATTGAAAAATTTAAGTTACAAAACCTAAAATATAATTATGATAAATTAAATTGTACTTTTAGGAAGCATAAATTCTTTAAATTTTTTATTTCTTCAAAGTCATAAATTACGAAATATTACACGTTTACATAGGAGTGTATGACGCTTTGGGTGCTGGTGATTATTGCACCTCAAACAACCATTTAAATGCGAAAAAAAATTAATTACGCTATCATAAGCTGATTAAAACATGGTAATTAATTAAACAAGATCTAGATTTACGTTATTTAATTAGAGCAAATGCAATATGTCAAGCAACCGATAAATTTAATGACAAGTTTAGAAGACTTACAAATTTGGGCTCACAAACCGAACCTTCAAGCTTTCACAATCCGTCTTTTGTCTATAAAAGACTCCTCACGATCATGATTCCTTCTCGTCGTGTTGATGACACCGTAGTCTTTCGAAACGTAATCTTCGAGGAAGATAAGACTAATGAGTGGGCAACGATTCTTGATCTCACTTAGATTTGAAACGAGGTGTTTCAGATCTTTCTCTCTTATTTTTAAGAATGGAATTGAAGCAATTCCGAGGGGAAGAGGAAGGAAGAGGATCGGCCACAACAAGATGGGAGGGTTGTCCGGTTCTTTCTGTAGCAAAATTAGGTAAAAAAAACTCATTCTTTTTTTCTTCTCATGAACCCCCTATTTATAGCAGTTAAAATGAGATATTCTAGAATATATTATTTCCTTTATTGTGTTCACACTAGTGGATTTAATCCCAACCCTTGGATCTCATCTCATGAATCTTACTTTTTCTCTCATCCATCAGATCAGTATCCAAGATTTTATTTTATATGATAATATAAAATATTTTATTTGTTGAGAGAATATAGGAAAATATTTCTCCTAAATATTCTCCTAAATACTAAGAGAGAATATATGACAATAACTAATTTCCTATATTTTCTCTCTTTTATTTTAGGAACAAATAAAGAGAATAAACTGGTATAAAACCAGTATAAAAAATCGCCCACCTCCTGATAGGGAGGTGGCGAATTTTTTCTTCAGCGCAAGGCTCGGCCCAAAAATCCAAAATTATTTATTTATTTGATCCAACAATAAATAAATAACTTATTAAATGATTATTTACTTGATCCAACAATAAACAATTCTACTATAAATAGTTATTTAATTCCGCAAATACCCATTTTTCATATTTAATGTTGTCAATCACAATTACAGCAAGTGAAACTATAACAATGAAACCATTATTATATGAACGTTCTTATCCAACTTTCTCGAAGCCGAATCATGGACTATGGACCTAGTATTTGAAGCTTAACAAACTCGATCAAAAGACTAAACAATCATTTCTCTTTTACGTATCATTTCGTTTAATCTTGGTCAGTGCTCTACCGTGAAGCCAATACTGAACTCTCCCATAATACTAGAATTATATTTACTCATCGTGACGAGTGTCCATTGATTTAGTCAGTACGTGATCATGAGATTCAACCAGTATCGAGATATGTCAATTTGTTTCGTTATACGTTTTTCGTTACATATATACCCTAAGCACACTTGCTTCCCCAGCGAAAGATTCTTCCGAACGTAAGCCAACTTCGGAAGTGCTAGCAATCTATCGGTTATGGAATCAACCCTTAGGTGAGAGAACATTTACCTTGTTTCAGGAAGGTTGGATTCCAAATTTGTAAATCACTTTCTTCTATGATCATGTCCCGACTTCCCAAAACATCTATCTAGTCAGCGTTTCATTAGCCTTTAACATAGTGAATCAAAGAACCCGGTAACATGACCTAGAAGTCCATGATTACTTCAGAATTTAGATCAAGCGTCACTGTGATCATCGTAAGCGATCTCGGCTAGTGCGTCGTAACGGTCCTTAAACGACACATCTATTCAAACCAAAGTCTATCCGGATCGTACATTTACCAAAAGTGTAGAATGCTCCCACTGAGTGATCAACCTTCTCTCATTTTCTGGATATATGACTTTAGATAAGACTTTCCAGGCGCATATCAGTCATCGACCTTATTTTAGTTCACCGCCCGAACTCGGATGCCCAACATGCGACTCAGTTTGATACGGAGACTACGGATGATAGTTTTATTGATTCTGAATTTTATCAGACCTCAACCAACTAATCATATTATACTAATAAAGTAACTTCTTATTTTATTTAGTAATCATCTTCTAGTGGGCAATATTTCTAACATCGGGAATGGTTGTTGTTCGCAAAGACCCATGACTTACGGATATTGTCTTCTCGCGTTCAAGGCGACGACTTGCACAACCTCGCCAATAGCAATTCACTTGGTTATCCTAGACATTCAATGGTTGTTTGAGGAGCTCGGTGGTAGATCTTGTTGTTTTTTTTTTCATGATGAAAACAACGTATCCTATCCACTGGCTAGTGAACCTTTTAATTATCAAAATAATTGTTGGCTTTTCGAGTATCCATCTTTTATTGAGCTTGTTTTAGCAACTGATAAAATTACAATTTAGTTAATGGTATATTGCTCTTTATTAAAAAAAATATTTGAGTGATATTTTAGCTAAAAATTTAATTAGTTTGAAGAAAATTATATTCGAATCTTCATACAAATATTGTAGAAAAATATCTATAGCTTCTTTTTTTAACTTCAAATAGTCGCTAGCTTATATATATATATATATATATATATATATATATATATATATATATATATATATAAAATCCAAAACAAATTGGGAGAGTTAGCCCAATAATCTTGCTTACTTTAAACAATTAGCCTACATTTCATTTTATTACAAAAATAGTCAGCCAGAGATAACATAATATTACAAATCTTAAAATACCCTTCTTTATATACTTAAAGAATATCCCACCGATCAGCATTCAAATTATCTCCCAAATCATACCCTAACCTAACAATTTGTTATGATAAATTCAAGCCCGATTATGCTCCGACGAGACCTTGCCGATACCGATGATACCTCGTTTTGTCGTGTCATCTCTGCCATCCCGCTCATCGCCGTCTCCTCCATTAGGGATTCTTCTTATATACATAGTTTAATTGATCAAATACGTTTGCATACTCATTCTATAATTAATTCGAATTGTTCTGCCTAGGATTTTTGTTATGTTTCTTGTAGTTAACTCTTAAAATTTATGTTTTTTTTTCAATTAATTAATTTACCAAAAAAATAAATTCAATTTACTATTCGTATTTTTGCTGTTTGGAATCAGAGATGGTTGTTTGGAATGAGTGATGGTGATATATACGTAGTTTAATTGATAAAATTCGTTTGAAGGCTCATTAAATCCATTCGAATTGTTCCGCCTATTATTTTGTAATGATTCTCATAATCAACTCTTAAAATTTTTCTGATTTTTGTCAGTTAATAAATTTACCAGAAAAGTAAATTCAATTTACTGTTCGTATTTTGCTGTTTGGAATCGGCAATGACTGTTTGAAATCGAAGATTGTGATATTTAGATAGTTTAATTGATAACATTCGTTTGCAAGCTCATTATATAATCAATTCGAATTGTTCTGCTTAGGATATTTGTTAGGATTATCGCAGATAACTCTGAATTTTTTTTTGGTTTTTTAGTAAATAATTTATCGTTAGTATTTTTTTGGTTTGGAATAGACGGAGGCTGTTTGGAATTGGTGATGGTGAAGACTCGGACCTGCAGTAGATTAAATTCATTAGATACAAAATTAATACTAACTTTGTGGTAAATAAATTAATAGGAAGAGTAAAATTTAATTAATTACATATTAAATTAACTTAACTCTTCTCCGCATGGTATAATTGTACGGCGAAAATATGTGAGTTATTTACCTAATAAAATGAAACTAATGCTATATTCTTAAAGGATGTAGATGATTGATTAGTTATCACAAGTTATATTTTTTTAAGGGCGATGCGGCTATCTAGCAATTTTAAAGTTTGTGTTTATCAAAATAGCCCAACTTTTACATGTTGAGGCAAAATAGCCAAAATTTTATAAATCTCAAAAATACCGCTATTGTTAAACTCCCCAAATCTCTCTTCCTTCTCAGCTCTTTTCACTCTGTTCGTCTCTGATCCAAACCCTAGAAATCGCCATGGATGTACCTTCGAAGCTCCGAGTAATGTGCAACTATGGCGGGCACATCGTACCACGTCCGCGAATGAAGTCCCTCTGCCAAGCCGGCGGCGAGACCAAAATCGTTTCCCTGAACCCGACCTCCATTACGAACCTCTCGTCGCTAGTCTCTCACCTCAACTCAAGCCTTAAGATTGCTTCTTCGTTCGCGCTCAAATACCAGCTTCCGAATCATGATCTCGACTCTCTCATCTCCGTTTATCGATGAAGATCTCATGATCTTGCTGGAAGAGCTTCAGCGCCTCGATTCGAGCTCAGATCTCGTTCCGTCTCGTTGTCATCATCATTATTATCGATTTCTTCGTATCAGTTGCGAAACAGGCTGTTCGTGTTGGATCGCCGTCAGAGATCGTCGTCGAGTTTTTTTACATCTTATTCTTCTTCTTCCTTTTCTTCTTCTGATTTATCGCAGAGTAGATTAAATTTTTTTAAAGCAGAATTAAACTTTTTGACATCTTATTCTTCTTTTTGTTATTCAGGTTTATCGAAGAGTGGATTAAATTTTTTGACTTCTTCTTCTTCTTTTTCTACTTTTGATTTATCGAAGAATGGATTAAATTTTTTGAAAGCAAGAATAAATTTTTTGGCATTTTTTTTTTTTCTAGTTTATTGAACAGTGAATTAATGCAGAAAGTACAGTGGATTAAAATTTTGAAAACTTAGATTAATTATTTTGAAAATAATTAAAGATATATTAATACTTAACATTATGTAAGTGATTAAAATTCACTAACTTATAAAACCTTAATTATTTTACTAAATACTAAATTTGAAATTCCTGGTTTATAAAAAAAAATTCCTTTTTTTTAAAGCATCATATGGCTCAAAAATTTATTTTTTTAAGACCGGTATGACATTTTCCATATCAGAGTGCAATAAAGAAAAGAGTGAGAACAAGTTAGGGCTTCACGGCGAGGAGTCACGGCGAGGAGAGACCCTTCCGAGGAGATAACATTAGGTATTCGTCCTTGTCTCGGAATCAGGCCATTTTTGCACGGTATTTTCACTATTTTTTTTTTCCAATTATTATTACTCGCGACTCGGGTCGAATTTGTGATTTTTGATCGGTTTCTGACAACTTTGCGCGATTTTGAGGGTTTGCGCAAATAATTTGTTTTGTCTCGTGTTTCCGGATATGTAATTTATTTTAGGGTTTTGTAGCGATTACTAGTTTGAGTTCTCAAAACTCTCGAGTCTCGCTTGTAAGTGTGGTGATGTTTAGTTGATGCGACTTGATTGTGTTGATAGATCGTGAAGTTTTGTGCATACTCTAAAAACTCCTAAAACATTCTTGCGAATCTCATTGCTTAATCTTGACTTCTTATTAGGTTTATTGGGTCTAATTGTATGTTTTTGGTTATTTGGGCGATCAAATTTTAGCAGTGTTTAAAGAATGAGTGATAAGTTGGCCTCTTTAACCACCCATATTCATTTTATTTCTATGAGATTGAGTTGTTTGGATGTCAAAAAATAACTACGTTGAAGACTGATTTTAGGATCAATACACTTTTACAAGTATATATGTTCATGTATTGCGTCTTTACATTATTGATCTATTTATAATAAAATAAAATGGTTTGGTTTGTCTTTACTGGAAGTTGTCATTACCCAGTATACTCTTTGATACGTTTTTCTTGCTGCTAATTTGAACTTTAGGGCTACGAACCTTTGCGCTTTCAGACTCAACATATGGAATCCACGGACGAAGGCTCATCTCCGCCGCTGCCATCCGAGAAAAACGAATCGTCGTCGTTTTCACCATCATCGATAGCATCAATGGCATCAGATTTGCAGCGCTCTGTGCGCAGCTCCACTGACTCTGCCATTCTCTCGGCTCGCTCTCTCCAACACAACTCTTCTGCCCATCTCCACTCTCTCCAGGTTTCTTTCTTTCAAAATAGCTGTTCGAAGCTCGACCTTCTTATTTATGTCTTCCCATATTCTTGATCGATCACATGTTTCATACAATCGGCAGGAAGTGGCTAGCGACGCCAAATCCCAGTTTAAGATTTATGAAGATACTTTTTTCAATACGCTGAAAGGTATTTTAATATAAATTGGATATGTTATCGCATTTCTTTTTTAAATCTCCCTTTAACCTGAGCAAAAATGGACATTTGTTTCGAGCTTCTTCTGGATTTGGAGTACTCCCCTCAAATCTGATAGAGGAGTCAGGGGTGACAATGGTTTAGAAGAGGTTTGGCCAGGGAATTGAAATTTCTTTCAGAAAACTAAATTTGTTCACACTCATTCAAGCTGTTTACTTTAGTCATATGTGCCTGCTTACCTCTCGGTTCTAGAAAAAATACGGGTCACTAATGATGATGATCAGTGATAGGCAACCTTTTTTTTTCTTTTTCTTTTTTCAGATCAAACTTCAGAGTCCAAATTTTTTCCCTTTTCTTTTAGCTCGGAAAAACTTTCCCGTCACTTTTTTGTTTCTTCCTCTTCTAAACATGAATTTTGGTCGTTATTTGTGTCGATGATCATTTGTGGCCATTTCCCTGGTTGGTGTTGTTTGTGGTAAGAGTAATGTCAAGCCTAATCTGTTTAGTCACTGATCTTTTATCAGCAATCTTTCGATCAGTTAGTTATAAGAATTCAGAATATCTTGTGCCTCTTCTTGAAGCGATTAATATTTTGCTATTCCTCTATCTAGAAGAAGGAACAAGAGATGATGTTCATTTGTTGTACAGTCATAATTTTTTTGAGCTGTTTGGACAGACATAATAAACACGATAATATTTCAAGTTTGAAGGACACTCAGTTACAGCCAATGATACAAAGTTTTGGGTCTCATCTGGTTATCAAATACCCAATTGACGCATTTCAGATTTTTGGACTTACGTAGGACTGGGTTACTCTATATCTACGTTGTTTTTTGGTTTCTTCCACATCAATGAAAAAATTAAAAATAATAATAATTGGTTCTTAAACCTTTACTTTATTGTCTGTGTATACTTGGAACGTCTGTTACATAATACATTAATTTAAGTTTATTTTTCCTGCAGAGGAGTTGAAGAAATCAAGGGAAAACCCAGCTGCGACAATCGGGGTCGGTCTAGCTGCTGCCCTTTTTCTTCTCCCTGGTACCATCACCATCACTAATTTAGTACTTTTTTCATTAGTATTTTCATGGCTGATGTTAAGTTTCGGGAGCCAAGGAACATCATTCATTCATAGTCGAACATTACATTTTTATTTTTTTCCACAGGACCAAGGCGGTTCATGTTTCGTCACACACTGGGCAGATTTCGCAGTGAAGAGGCACGGTTTAATAGAGCTGAGAATAACATGAAAGAGCTAAGCCTCTCAGTTGATGTGATGAAGAACGAGAGCAAAAAGCTTCTTGAAAGGAGTGCTCTGGCGGAACGGGACATGAAATACGGCCATACAGAGCTCAAGTAAGGAAATGCCACTTAGATTACTGCTAAAACATATCTGATTCTGATGCACTCGTAGTTGTGTCTGATTGTACTAATTTACTCGCAGGAAAGCTGGAAATCAAATTCGACATCTTAACAAATCTGTTTACAAAGCTGAATCTCAAGCTGCTGGTATTGATATTGATATTATTTTTATTATTATTTGCACCGCTTTATTTTGCTTCAATTTACAGTGGGATATATAGTTACTTTGCACCCAAAAAATAAAAGAACTGTTAATAATTGCATTTATTTATGTACTCTCTGTCGAACTTTTTGCGTAGACCTAATGGATGGCTTGCGAGAAACTCCGGGCAGGGAGGCACTGAAACTTCGAGCCGAGGCAAGTCTTGAGCATTGCATCGTATTTTATGTCCAAACATACCTATGAATTACTGATTTTCTTACCTCCCTTTCTGTGTCTTCTTTATACCAGGTCGCCTCGATGTTATCTCAGATTAAAAAGAATAAGGCCGAGCTCGACAAACGGATAATGAAGATTTCCGAGTTAGGAGTTCCTGTGTGATAAAAGATTTTTGCCTTTGCTCGGGATTGTGCTTATTCAAATTCCATTTCTTTCAGACATTGTTTTAACACATATATTCGCAATAAAAGGAAAGCAAGTGTACAATAAAAGAATGAGCATGATGAATGTTCTTTCAGTCTGACGTGTATTTTTGTTGAATTTTGGATCGGAGGCCAGTGTCCTTTTAGTTGCACGTGCTGTCCTATGAGCGAGTGGAATGGCAAATTTCATGCTCGTAAAACTGGTTGTACAATTGAGAAGCTACAAATTATTACCCTACATGATTAGGCTGAACCAAATGACACTTTGTCCTGTGGCAATTGTATTTGTATCACTTTGTTCTTTAAAATCGTTGTCTTTGTCATTTAATTATTATTATTTTCGTTTGTTTGTAAATTTGGTTTTTCCATCAAGTTTTTTTATTTTTTTAATTTTTTTTATCATAAAATGTTAGTTAAATGTGCACGTGTAACTCACGTGATATACAAAAAAAGGGACATCCCTTTATTATAGCAAGAAACTGAATTAAGATACAAAATGATTTCAAAAGAGACAAAACTAGAATATGTCAAAATTAATTTAAAACCCTAGAATAAAATTAAAACATAAAAAATGAAGAAATCGTGATTTAATTCAAAATGAAAATAAAAACTTCAAAACATAAATAATTGGTCCTTAAAACCTAAAATTGAAATGACAGAATCGAAGGGAAAAGCCCTAACAAATAACAGTCTATCGGGACGCGGGAAGAAACCCCATACTCTTTCGAGGGCTGGTGGATCGCCAACACCTCGTCAAAAAATGAAACCTCATTCAAAGACAAAATCTTATGGGAATAAGAAATATACGACAAAGGAACATTTTACAAGTACGTCTATTGGACGAAATAAAACCCCGTGTCAAAGTAGTTGTTAGTACAAAGTAAAACTTTTTTTTATTTGTGTTTTTTTTTTCTCGAAGACAATTTAAGTGATATATGGGGATCATACATTAAAGTTTATGTTTTATTTATTTATTTTTGTTTGGTTCCTGGTATGGGTACCTTCCTTTTCATAGTATCCCTTCCTTTGCTTGTCATAAAAAGAAACCTCATTCGAAGACAAATCTTATGGGAATAAGAAATATCAGACAAAGAAACATTTTACAAGTACGTCTATAGGACGAAATAAAACCCTGCGTCAAAGTGATTGTTAATACAAATTAAAGCATTTTTATTCATGTTTTTTATTTGTCGAATATAATTTAAGTGATATCTGAGGACCACACATTAAAGTTTTTTTTTTTTTTAATTTCTGGTATGGGTCTCTTCTTTTTCATAGTGCCGCATGTTGAGAAACTGTGGGGGTCTTATTTCTTCGTGTTTAATATTGTATTTATTATATAAGTTCATTAGTCTTCACTCACCCAATATCACACCAACAAATAATGCTTTACATTACAAAAAAAAAAAAAAAATCCAATAACTTGTAAAAATGCAAAAGATATAGGTGGATTCGATTCCTAACTTTTTAGATTTTAAAAATAACAAGACGATGAAATAAATTCAATACTGGCTTATATGATGGTTCAGCGGTGAGGTGGGGTAATCAACGATAATGCCTGAGGTGTTGCAACAATGCTTTCATCGGCGATAAGGGGGAATGAGTGATGATTTACATGGATTATGTTTCCAATTAGCTCTTAATACTTCTACGATTAATTGAATAACTAAGCCACCAAAATTTGGAGATTTGCTATGTTGAGGTCTGGAGCCTAATTGATCAGGCTTGTCTGTTAGCCCTAGCGTTTTCTCTCTAAATATATTGTGCGCCGACTGTCTACAGAGTGCAAGAGAGTTGTGAACACTTTTTCTCCCGAATTTCGGTTTAGTGATAATCTGCAGTGGCAAAGTGGATGTAGCTTTTGCATTGAAAGTGAACAACTATAAATCTGTGTGTGCTATTGTTCTTCGTAATCGTGTATCTTGTTTTATGATTTTAGGTCAGATTTGGGAATAAATCCTAACAACTTGTGTAAGAGCTCTAAGTTGGTGCGATTCAGAAAACGATGGGAGGCGAAGAAGGTGGAGCACACGGAATCAAAAAATTTGATGGGACCGATTACGCGTTTGGGAGGATGCAGATCGAGGACTACCTGTATGAAAAAAACTTCACCAACCCCTGACCATGAAACCAGAGAAGATGAACGAAGTAGAATGGAACCTTCTCGACATACAGGTTTTGAGAGTCATTCAATATTGTTACTCGAAGCTGTTAGATAATTCTTCGAAATTGAAGACTTCGATGCTTGAATCACGCATAGGAACGCTTTCCTTATAGTATTTCGAGTACCCCAAAATTTTCTTAAGGTTTCTGTACAAGAATACCGCAGGATACGACAAGCCTAGTTCGGACTGCACCAAGACAGAGTGAAAATCCGAAAATAAGCAAGAACTGTGTTTCTGGATAAGTGTTTCTGGTAGAGAGAAAGTTGGTTCGAAAACCTGTATTGATTACTGAATCCGAAGTCGGATTATATAAGCAATCGTACCTGTTCGCAAAGAGGTTCGACGAACAGACGCACTGTTTCGGTCGAACTAACGGTTATAGTCGCAAACGACACGACAGTTGGCCAAACGATCGTTCATTTCGAAGCGACGTGACCGTTGGTTCGAACGGTAACCACAAATAACTGCTAAATGAAGAGGCGCGACCGTTGGCGAGAATCGCCGCGAGAAGCCCGCGGACTGTGCCGTTTCGCTTGGAGGTCGAGCTCACCAGGAGGTCGAGCTCACCAGGAGGTCGTCCAGTCGACCTCGCCCCCAGTCGAGCTGAAATGATTTCGTCATTTCATCCAGTCGACCTCGCCCTAGTCGAGCTGAAATGACTTCGTCATTTCGTTCAGTCGACCTCGCCCTAGTCGAGCTCGTCACTTCCTCATTCACCTTAGTATTTGTTCCATGTGGGACTCTTTCCCACACACAAACTCACTTTCTCAATCAACAACACACTATTTTGTCTTTTAGTGAACAAATTAAATTGAGCTAATTAAAGCACCTATTTAATGTTACTCAATTTCCAACAATCCCCCACTTGTTCAGAAAAGACAAAATAGAATCCAGAAAAGAAACAAAGAGCGTTAGTACAGATAAGTATCTTTCGATTTGAACTTATCCTTAGTATAAGCAACACAAGACTTTATTGGAAATTAGGTAGCCAGGCTTTGAACCTATTTTCCTTGTGATAAAATCGGTATTACTCAACACACACCCTTTAGTGTTCTTCGCCTATATCACACGCTTAGCACCGTTAATGGCCATGTGCTCATCCCGTCTCGTGAATTTTTCATGAGAGAAACTCCAACTCTCACTTTTGGGACGGCACCATCCCGAAATTCACATAGGTGAAGTTCTTACAGTATCTCTGTTACGTATAGATACTTGTCATCAAGACTGAACTTCATTAAGAGTTAAGAAACTCAACCTCCCGATTGTAACAGTCAACATTATTATATAATGTTATGAATATCCAATTCAATGACTTGTTCGTACCCATTGAACCTATTGTTAGTCATTTCCTAACCTTAGGTTGGGTTGCCATCATTGTCAGATCGCTACTCAAGGAGTTTAAGACCCATACCTCTCGAGGTCGATTTCACCAAATCTCTTGCAAGAGGTTTAGTGAACGGATCAGCAATATTAAAGCTTGATCTCACATATGTGAGCGAAATGATTCCATCTTTGATCAATTTCCTCACATAGTCATGTCTAAGCCTAATATGTCTAGACTTTCCATTATACACTTCACTGTATGCTCTAGCTAAAGTTGATTGACTATCACAATGTATCGACACGGTTGATATATTGTCTTTAGCCAATGGAACTTCTAAAAGAATATCCCTCAACCATTCAGCCTCTTGACCTGCGGAAGCAAGAGCCACGAACTCTGATTCCATGGTCGAATGAGTGATACAAGTTTGTTTCTTTGATTTCCAAGAAACTGCCCCGCCGGCAAGTGTAAACACCCATCCCGTCGTAGATTTGTTATCTCCGACACTCGATATCCAACTTGCGTCAGTATATCCTTCTAGTACGGCAGGAAACTGACCGTATTGAAGTCCAAGATTTTTGGTTTTCAAAAGAAATCCAAAAATTCTCCCAATGGCCTTCCAATGCTCGGTACTTGGATTGCTAGTAAATCTACTCATTTTACTAACGGCGAATGCTATGTCTGGTCGAGTACATTGCATCAAGTACATAAGACAAGCAACATCACTAGCATATTCCAATTGAGCCACAGCCCTTCCATCATTCTTTTCTAGTTTTACACTTGGATCAAATGGGGTGTTCACCTCTTTGAACTTTAAATGTTTGAACTTATCAAGCACTTTTTCAACATAGTGTGATTGACTAAGTTCATAACACCCACTGGTTCTACGAACCTTGATACCCAAAATAGTATCAACGTGTCCAAGATCTTTCATTTTGAAAGTGGAAGATAAAAACCTCTTCGTTTCTAATATTCCTTTCATCTCATTGCTAATGATCAACATATCATCAACATAGAGACATAGGAAGATCATAAGGTTACCACGCACCTTTGTGTACAAACACTTGTCACAAATGTTAGGAACAAATCCATTCGAAAGTATGACTAAGTCAAACTTTTGATGCCATTGTTTGGGTGCTTGTTTTAATCCATATAAGGATTTAACAAGTTTGCAAACCTTTTGTTCATTACCCGGAAGCACATAACCTTCTGGCTGCTCCATGTAAATCTCCTCATCGATATCTCCATTTAAGAATGCCGTCTTGACATCCATTTGATGAACATTGAGGTTATACAAAGAAGCCAAGGCAAACAACACTCTAATTGTTGTTGTCCTTGCTACCGGTGCATATGTGTCAAAGTAATCAATTCCTTCCCGTTGTCGAAATCCTTTGGCTACTAATCTAGCCTTGTAAGTGTTAAGAGTACCATCACTATAGTACTTCTTTCGGAACACCCACTTACACCCTATAGGTCTCGACCCTTTGGGTAGATCGACAATCTCCCAAGTGTGGTTTGACATAATAGAATCCATTTCATCTTGGATAGCATCCTTCCAAAAGGCGGAGTCTCGAGAAGCCACAGCTTCATTATAAGTCTTAGGATCATCTTCAATAAGAAGAATAATAGGAATTTTCCGAGCAAAACTCTCTCTATTTCCTTCTACTAGGTAAAAAGAAATGAGGCGAGAATCTAAATCCTTAGTCTTACGGACTCTTTTGCTTCTCCGAAGTTTGGGTTGTTCTACAACTTCCCTAGAAGACTTTCCTCTCGAGGCGTCGAGCCTGCCTGGAGGTCGAGCTCACCTGGGGTCGAGCTCGCCTAGAGGTCGAACCTGCCTGGAGGTCGAGCTCACCTGGGGTCGAGCTCACCAGGGGTCGAGCTCGCTTTGGGGTCGAGCCTGCCTGGAGGTCGAGCTCGCCTAGTCGAGGTTCTTCATTAGTGGAATTTTGAGATTCTTTTCCTTTCGAGTTAAGATTCTCAAAGAATTCCACATCTCGGGATTCTACTATGACATTAGACTCTAAGTTTAGAAGTCTATATGCCTTGCTATTCGTAGCATAGCCAATAAAAGCACTTCGTATCCCTCGAGGACCCAACTTGGTCCTTTTAGGATCCATGTTTTTGTAGTAGGCTAGACACCCCCACACTTTGAAATACCCAATATTCGGCTTTCGCCATTTTCATACCTCGTACGGAGATATTTGAGTTTTCTTTAAAGGAATACGGTTTAAAATATGACATGCGGAAAGTAAAGCTTCACCCCACAAACTAAAATGTAATTCAGAATGCATTAACATGGCATTTATCATTTCTTGAAGTGTCCTATTTTTACGTTCGGCTAAACCGTTTTGTTGTGGTGTTCTAGGTGCGGAACATTCATGAACAATACCATTTTCTTCACAAAATGCATTAAAATCACTAGGAAAATATTCACCGCCCCTATCACTTCTAATGACTTTAATATTAATTCCTAATTGATTTTCTACTTCAGCCTTATACACCTTAAAAGCATTGAAAGCATCATCTTTATGTTTCAAAAGATACACATATGTAAATCTAGAGCAATCATCAATAAAGGTAATAAAATACCTATTTCCCCCACGGGTTAACATGCCATTAAATTCACATATATCAGAGTGTATAAGATCTAACAACTTAGAATTTCTCTCTACACTATAAAACGGTTTCTTTATCATTTTAGATTTCACACATATTTCACATTTATCTAATTTATCAGATTTACATGAAATTAAACCACATTTAATTAATCTTTTCATAGTGCTAAAACCAATATGTGCTAATCTACTATGCCATAAAGAAACAGAATCAACCATATAAGCAGAAGGAGAAATTTCATTAATAACATTGTCAATAATACAAAGTTTGACCATCCCTTCACTGGAATAGCCTTTGCCAACAAATACACCATTACGGGTCAAGATAAGCTTGCCCGACTCATACACAGATTTGATCCCCGGTTTGCCTAGGAGATCGCCACTAACTAGGTTCCTACACATATCCGGAACATGGAGAACATTGGTCAAAGTGACCGTCTTCCCGGAGGTGAAGTTGAGATCCACGTTTCCGATGCCGACAACTTGAGAGCGATGCTCGTTTCCCATCTGAACTGCTTGTCCATCGTTGACTTCAGAATAGGTTTTGAAGGCAGCCCTATCATAGGCGACGTGAACGGTAGCACAAGTATCGTACCACCACCCTTGAACCTTGCCTTTGACCGCCATGAGTTCGCTCAACGTAGCGACTATGTTAGTGTCGGTCATAGTGGCGTCGACTTCTTTCTCTTCCGTCTTGCGGTGTCGACAATCTCGAGCATAGTGACCGGGTTTGCCACACACATAGCAGCCCCCTTTGGACCCCTTGGACCCGGGCTTGTCACCGGACTTGGATTTGCCGAAATGCTTGAATTTCTTCGAGTCCTTTTTGGAACCCGAAAAACCTTCCTTGTCATTCCACTTCCTTTTGCCCTTAGCGCTCACCGCATTGGCCTTGGAAGTACCGGCATCCGTCGTCTTCTCTCTCATCTTCGATTCCTCCTCGATTCGAAGATGTTTCTGGATTTGCTCCAAAGAGAAGTCCTCAGTGTTGTGAAGAAGTTTCTTCCGATAGCCTTTCCAAGAATTGGGCAACTTCGCAATAATCGCACCAACTTGGAAAGACTCCGGAATATCTATCTTCACTGTCCTCAATTTGTTGACGATAACTTGCAATTCATGAACTTGAGCAGGTATAGGCTTGTCATCAAACATCTTGAAATCAAAGTAACTCGAGACAAGGAACTTTTTGGTACCTTCTTCTTCGGCCTTGAACTTGTACTCGAGAGCCTTCCATATCTCGACCGCCGATGGATTGTCGGTGTAGAGATCGTAGAGTCGGTCTGACAATGTGTTCAGAATGTGACCCCGGCACAGCAGCTCGTCCTCTTGACGCTTCTTTCGGTCTGCCTTGAGTTCGTCATCATCATTGTCCGTCGGCTCCGGGATGGGCACCAACGTCGGATCGAGCACGTAGAAGATCTTCATGGTGGTGAGGAAGAAACGCATCTTGTCCTGCCAGCGAGTGAAGTTAGTGCCGACGAAGCGATCTAACTTGACGAAGTCATGGCTCATCACTTTCAGACTTGAAACAGACGCCTCGGTAGCCATAGCACAAGATACTATAAGATTGTTAGATAATTCTTCGAAATTGAAGATTTCGAGGCTTGAATCACGCATAGGAACGCTTTCCTTATAGTATTTCGAGTACCCCAAAATTTTCTCAAGGTTTCTGTACAAGAATACCGCATGATACGACAAGCCTAGTTCGGACTGCACCAAGACAGAGTGAAAATCCGAAAATAAGCAAGAACTGTGTTTCTGGATAAGTGTTTCTGGTAGAGAGAAAGTTGGTTCGAAAACCTGTATTGATTACTGAATCCGAAGTCGGATTATATAAGCAATCGTACCTGTTCGCGAAGAGGTTCGACGAACAGACGCACTGTTTCGGTCGAACTAACGGTTATAGTCGCAAACGACACGACAGTTGGCCAAACGATCGTTCATTTCGAAGCGACGTGACCGTTGGTTCGAACGGTAACCACAAATAACTGCTAAATGAAGAGGCGCGACCGTTGGCGAGAATCGCCGCGAGAAGCCCGCGGACTGTGCCGTTTCGCTTGGAGGTCGAGCTCACCAGGAGGTCGAGCTCACCAGGAGGTCGTCCAGTCGACCTCGCCCCCAGTCGAGCTGAAATGACTTCGTCATTTCATCCAGTCGACCTCGCCCTAGTCGAGCTGAAATGACTTCGTCATTTCGTTCAGTCGACCTCGCCCCAGTCGAGCTCGTCACTTCCTCATTCACCTTAGTATTTGTTCCATGTGGGACTCTTTCCCACGCACAAACTCACTTTCTCAATCAACAACACACTATTTTGTCTTTTAGTGAATAAATTAAATTGAGCTAATTAAAGCACCTATTTAATGTTACTCAATTTCCAACAGAAGCAACATACATGGGAGCTGCATACGTAGGAGCTGTATATCAGCTAACTTATCATTTGTATCAGCATCACCCTGAGGATAATCACCATGACCTCGGCCAAACCCCATAGCATCACCTTGGATTCCAAATCTGAGACCATTAGCTAGGCCCCCTGGATCACCACCTCCCCGAACATATCCACCCCCATAATCACTACAATATCCATATCCACCACCACTGCCACGTGAACTACAATCATAAGTACTACCCCCGTGAGTACTACTACCACAAGTACTACCACCATCGTGGCCAACACCGTCTCGCATAACTCGGTCGACGTCAACACCTAAATTTTGAACCTCGGTTGCAACTTCTGGATTAGAGTTACCGAAATCAACATCGAAGTGGATTGGTCGAATCAAATCAAGGATTTCATTCTCTAAGTTTTTTGACCCACCGTCGCCATCAATCTTTCGAGGATACCATATGGATTTTGCCCATTCACACCATCGGTTGCAGCTTCCATATCTCTGAGTTGCAACTTTTGATTGTAATTACAAAATACAAGCTGCTCTAAGCGTTTGTAAACCAATCAGTTCTTTTGTTTGGTCTGGATCAATGCAAATGTACTCCAATTCATCTCGCACGTGGAGGATGATGCACTTTGGAATAGGATGCGCAAGACCAACTTTCGCAATTTCTAATTTTCTATTTCAAGATTACAATTAAAAATTTCCAATTTCAAAATCACAATTTCAAATCCACAATCATAAATTCTAATTCACTATTTCAAAATCAGAGCCCAAATCACAATGTTCTATACTAACCTCACTAAAACAATAATACTGGGATTTTGAATACGCCGTAAAATGGAAGGTCCGCCGTGAAAAGTGGTGGGTCACCGGAAAATTGAAAACCTCGTCGGAACTTTACAAAAAGTTGGGGATTTGAAAACTAACCAAGTACTTATCTCAAATATATATATAAAAAAATATATCAACAAAATCAAATTAAATCATTGTAAAAAAAATTAAAAAATTAAAAAGCATTTAAACTTTAAATTTGGAGTTTATTGTACGTTGAAGCTTGAGATATTAATGGTTACGTTTTCGAATAAGTTCTCTTCCATGGCTGTCGATTTCACACCTTGAAGAAGCCGAGTTCATGCATAGCGCCGAAATCGTATAAGTTTTTGAACTGGTAAGATACATTCGGCATTGAAAAAAATTGGGCGATACATTGCATTTGATAACTTCTCAAAATATTGCGAGATTTTAAAATATCACGGATATATCATATGTTGTGAAAATGATATATCATAAAATGATATATACACGAATTTTTACGATATATGCACGAATTTTTACTGAGACTTTTCAGAATTTCATATATCATCCATATATATTACCGACCATATTTTTGAACCTTAATTCGAACCATAGACAGCTATGATTTATATAGAAATTTGTATTCATTCATGCCCAAAAGCAATAAAGAGTGGAAACTATTCGGAAAAATCGACAGTTGATGTCGTAAATAAAATAATTGTGGCCAAACGAGTAATTTGCATAAAACGTGTATGTTGACTAGCATAATCCTACTGAATATTAACTTTTAATACGTGACTGTACTCTACTTTTTCATTTAATTCTAGAAAAACACTACTTCAACAAACGCCTCACAATATGGGCGGCTTCCTAAAAAATTCTGAACTTTTCAACCACTCAAACATAATGCATATTTACATTGTCAAATAAAAACATTTTCTGATTCAGAAACTAACAAGACACAAAACAGCCACTAGATTCAAGACACCAATCAAACATCGACACACATAGGCTTCAATGAAGACACTACTCTTTTTATTTATTTATTTTTTATTTATTTTTTATTTTTTTATTGGAATAATAATGAATCCACTACTTGGTTTGCTCTTTTGATACTTTAACGGTTAATTACACATACAAATACAATAAGACAGCAAGAAACTCCAAAAGACCAAATACTTTTCCTAAATAATCTATCAACCATTTTAGCAATAGACCAAATATTTTTATCATCACCATGGTCAGCCTAAAACACCATAATATTCCCCTTTTCCTCATAATTTTGTCCCCTTTCTTGGCCACCTCCTCCGCGGTGGCCGGAGGTTATCCATCACCGGTAATCAAGGCCGCTTATTACCCCTCATGGACGAAAAATTTACCACCTTCTTCCATAAACACATCTCTATTCACTCACATCTTCTACGCTTTCCTAACTCCAAGCAAAGTAACACACAAATTCGAGGTATCGAACTCCACGGCGACTTCGCTCCGTAGCTTCACCACCGCGATGCGCCACGTGGACCCGCCGGCGAAGACGCTCTTCTCCGTCGGCGGCTCGGGAAGCGGAAAGGGCTTCTCTCTCATGGCATCGAAACCCTCCTCGCGCAGAGCTTTCATTGACTCGTGCCTGGAAGTGGCACGTGAGTTCGGGTTCGACGGAGTGGACTTAGACTGGGAGTTTCCTGAGAGCCCATTTGAAATGGGCCTATTGGGCCTTCTCGTGAGGGAATTCAGATCCAGAGTGAAAAACGAGGCCCGATTCACTTCCGGGCCTCGTTTGCTCATCACCGCCGCAGTCTACTACTCAGTCGGGCCGTTCCTCTCGGGGCGTAAACGGGTCTATCCGGCCCAATCCATGGCGAAGAGCTTGGACTGGGTCAACGTCATGTCTTACGATTACAACGGGGCTTGGAGCAACCTAACCGGGCCCAATTCGGCGTTGTTCGACCCGAGAAGCAAAGTCAACACGGTCAACGGGATCAAATCTTGGATCCGGGCCGGGATGCCGTCGGAGAAGATGGTTATGGGCCTACCGTTGTACGGGCGGACTTGGCGGCTCCAAGACCCGTCGGGGATTAATGGGTTCGGTTCGATCGCTGTTGGGCCGGGCCTTGGAGATGGCGCGTCAAGCTTTGCTGAGGTGGACAGACGGGTGGAGGAGAGTGGTGCCACGGTGGTGTATGACGTGGACACTATCTCTCTGTACGCTACTGTGGGCTCGTCGTGGATTAGCTTTGACAATGCGTTCACAATAACTACAAAGATTGGGTTTGCTCAAGCTCTTGGGCTGCGGGGATATTTCTTTTGGGCCTTAAGTTATGACAAAGGATGGGAAATCTCTACACAAGGTAAATTTTTTTTTTTTTTTTAATTTTTCTTTTTTGAGAAGAGAATTGAACATGATTAACACTAAGAAAAAAAAAAGGATGAAAATATGTCTAAAAATATATCTAAATTTTGTTTCCGAAATGTCTAGTGGACGTAGTCTCTTAACTATTGTAGGGGTGAAATTTCGATACGCTAAACTAATTTTGGGGTAAAAAAAAGTTCTAAAATTATTGATTTGCAACATTTTTATCATTTTTCTAAATCAAGTTTTTTAAAAGCCGCGCTTGTCACTAAATGCTTTTGGATCCAAACTTTATTCTCCTTTTCAGCTTCAAGGTCGTGGATTGTAGACACGTGAAGAGTATTGTGTTTCTCAGACTGTGGTCAACCAATATTATGTATGCAATCTCGTGTCAGACTAGATGTTGTTCTCTTGACTTTAACTTTGACACCTAAGTATATTATATGAAGATTAATGTATGTAAGCTGTAAGCATCATATAATAAATTTCAGTTTGTTTCGAGTTTCTTTATATAAATCTGACTCCCTTATTTATCTGTAAAGCTTTTAGTTACCAAAAAACCAAGAGCTTTCATTGGAGAAATTCTGCAGATACCCATTTTTTATGCTTGTTCCATAAATACCTCTTGTTCTAAATGAAACTGCTTGCAGTTACAAGAGTAAATACTAAATGAAGTTGTAAACAGTTCAAGAAAAAGGGAAAAACAGTGAACTTGGGAAATTTGAAGAAAATAACTTGTATAGCTTACTCAGTATGCCGAGTAGTTTATTCACTTTGCATATTCCCTAAGCCTCGTAAACCAGAAATGAAGTAACTAGCATGAAGAGAATAATAAGCAATTTTAAAACAGCTCTACAAAAGCAAACACCTAGGCATGAAAACGAAGCTAAACATCCTAGTCAATTACATGAGAAACTGAAAAGACCAATGTCAGGTGGTAGTTTTCAACTAGCAAAAGCTCAATTAATAATCCTTGGCCACGTTGCCTCACGACTATTGACAATAACAATGACTTAAATAGAAGGTACTAAACTACTGACGCGAGCCAAAGCCACATCAATCGGTCAGAATTGGTGTTAGTTACAGGGTTAGCTTGTACTGGGCTCTCACCAAAGCCTCGCTTTCGCTCCAATTCGCCGTGCCAACTCAAAATCCTTTTTCACTGAAAGCAACCGATAAATAAATTACTCAATTAATAAGTGAGAACCGCAAGAATCTAATTGAAAGTTCAGATCAAGGAATGCTGGCTATTTCAAGATTTTGAAGTGTGATTAGAAGAAAAATGATTTATGATCCCGTTTATGACTGGAAAAATTGCCATAAAGTAAACGTCGAACAAAACAAGGAATTTACAAAAAAAAAAATAAAAATAAAATAAAATCAACTTACTGAGAGTAACACGCTTGGCATGGATTGCACACAACATGGAGTCCTCAAAGATATGAACCAAAAAATCTTCGGCCGCCTACAAGAAATACAGAGCATCCAAAGAATTATTATTGAACAAAAAGAGAACAGCCCGTTAAATACACATTAAAGTTGTATATTGAAAGATAAATGGTAAATCGTATGATTTGAGAAGAACAAAAAAAAAAAAAAATTTAAAAACAAACAAACTCGTGATATGCAGAAGATATTTGGCACAAGAAAGGATTCGATTCATCACCTCCTGGAGAGCTATCAAAGCTTCAGCTTGCCATCTTCCTACACTTGGACTAATTTTGTAGCTGATCTCTCTAACCTTAAATTTAAATTTGAAAAAAAAGAAACTGTTAGCATCACAAATCGAGTCCTCTTCCTCACTCGAAGGTAACCCCTGGCATATATTCAACATAAATATATTGTAGCTAATATATTAATAGACAGTATGTTTTTCATTTTAGGACTAATTTAAGAATATACACATGACGTATATATTCAGCACTCAGACTAATTTTGTAGCTGATCTTTAAATCTTAGTTCACTTTTTCCTCTCCCATGTAAGATGTTTATGTTTCTAAGAAAAAATATAACATATATATAATCTTTTCATATAAATATATACACGCGCAGCAAAAATAAAATAAAAATACATATAAACATTGCCGTTAAATTGCTCTAAACTTATTCCCCGTAGCTAGTAAACAAGTACCAAAACCGATCTGTGCATAGTTCACTTTCCCATGTAAGATATTTTGTATCTTACAAAAATAAAATGTATATCGATAAAAGGGTAACAAAATATGCTAGTTTAACAGCATCGCCATGGAATTGCTCTTTTTCACTCATTCCCAATCACTAATAAAGAAGTACCAAAACCCATTTGTGCTTGGATATACATTTGAGGTTCGAATACGTGAAAATAGCTTCAAATGCAGTTTTGAGTCAAGAAACTTACTGTTCTGACGAACGGAGCCGCGGGAATAAGCAATTGCGTGCTTTTCTGGAATTTTCGAATCTCGCGAAGAGCCACAGTCCCAGGCTTGTGGCGATACTTCTTCTTTTGAGTCCCAGCCGCTCTTGAAGCTATAGACAAACAACCAAATAAAAGATTAAACTAATCATGGCTTTGAAGCACCTACACTAAAATATACAATAAATAAAAGAAAGCAATGGAAACAAAACTTACTTCCTGGAGTATCGTTCGTCCTTCCACCGCGTGTCTTTGCTCATGTTTGCAAAAGCGTAAATGGAACCGAATCAGAAGATTTAAACAACTGAGTGACGTGATAAAACTTCCATTCAAAGACTAATGAAACAACAAGCTTAACTTCACAACCATGCACATGTACGCATTCTATATATAGCAAAGTAAAAATTATAAATATTATAAATTAACAAAAAAAATAAAGCACTTGTCATAGAAGAACAACTACTGTGAAATTTTTACTAATCCAGGTTGATTTTGCCCTCACACAAACAAAATTCGCACATTTCTTACGACCCAGACGAGATACTCTAGCCCAAAATAATTATAATAACTCAATACTCTAAATTGGTTAGTGGTAGTGTTTCATAACCATATTAGTGACAAACAATAAAAGAGAACCGCTCGCACTGAAATAACTACTCAAAAACCCTAAAACCAAACACCTCATAAACTCAAATCGAAGGAAAAAGAAGGAAAAAAAAAAGCATGAAGGAATGCTTGTGACACGAAAAAATGCTCAACCCGGTCCGTATTAAAACCCTATTTCGCTGCATTTCCCTAGTTATCACGCCAAAAACTACCATTTCATACTGAAATGAAAACTGATTAGAGAGAGAGAGAGAGCAGAAGAGAGAGAAATATACCGGAGTCTGAGGACCAGAGCTCGACGCGTCAGCCTCGCGACCAGGAGATTTTGCTGCACTTTTCTTTCTGCGTGCAGGATGTTTCACTCTGGCCATGGTGCTTCGTTAAGAGACAGAGAGAGAGTGAGGAACGAAAGGGAATTTTTTATTTAAAATAAATATAGAAAATAAGTCCCACTTTAACTTTAATGGAGTTTTTTTTTTTATTATTATTTATTTTTATTTTTTATACCGTTACAAAATGACCACTTTTAACAAAATAATAACTTACAACAAAAATAAAAAAATAAAATTGTAGAGGTTCTACTTCTACCAAATTCTCGTTTCGTTTTGGTTATTGCTTTTACCCCCGTAAAATTAAACGAGAGATGTGAGAAATTGAATATTAACTTTGAAATTATCTAATTTTGTACGGTACCAACAAATATAATCTTTATTTAAAAAAAAAAGATTTTAAGTAAAGAAATTAAGTTCTTATTCTATGCCTTTACTATCAACTTCTCAAGTTTTTATAAAAACAACTTTAAAATTTAGTTCAACTTGGAGACTAAATTCCACACTAGGGATGATTTACCAATAATTTTTTTTTTTAAAATCATACTACTCATTTTTTTTTTTTTTTTTTTTTATAAATATAGGTAACCTCTAAAAAGTACAGAGGTATCCATGGACATTTTTTTTACCCATTTAATATTAAATATATTAATAAATATAAAAAAATACTTAAATTAATAAATACGTACACTAAAATTTTCTTAGAATTCATAAATATAGTAATAATTTCAAATAGATTGGGTATCAGTGATGTTGTCGGTCATTCTCGAAAAACCAAAAACATTAAATTCCACGCGACTTGCGTGAAATTCCAAACTCTAAAAGCCCAACGGGCCGGGTTACTGAAAAACCCACCAAGGCCCACAACAGCTGAGGCCCATTCGAAACGACCCAAAAATCTGAGCCCAAGCTCACACACGAAGCAGAGCTCACCATCGTGCGCTCATCAAAAAAGTGCGCGCGGGGCGCGCCAATGCTTAATATTAATTAAAATAAAACTAGATCTTATTAAATAACCTTAATTAATTAGCTAAGTAGCGTAATTAATTTTTTTCTGCATGGTATATGGGTGCATAGTCATCAACAAGTGGTATCAGAGCTAGTTAATTTATTTAATTAATCGATTCGTTCTTGTGATTAAATTTAATATGGTTTGAATGAAATTAAATGTGATTATGTTTTTCATGCAATTCGATATATGATTATGTAAATTGTGATTCGGGGTGATCGTAGAATATTTTATTCTCGCTTTTCTAGATTTTTTGTAAAGGGTTTAGGATTTTTGTATATATTATTTTTATTATTGTTGTAATCCGACGAGCGACGTTCTTGATCAAAACGATCGGCGAGAGACGGACCTACAATGAGGAGACTTGACGGACTGGAGGTCTACGGCCGAAGAACCACCTCGCCGTGGTGGCGGGGCCAATAACCAAAAGAAGCGGACTTGTTGTCCGCCTCTCCTCTTGCTGCCGTGCCTCATGGGTCGTGTTGCCCTTCTGGCACATGATCCATGGAATCATGTCGAGTCCCACGTGGCGAGTGGGCTCGAGGATTCGTCCGGCTTAATAAAAAAATATATTTTTTTTAAAATTAATTAATTAAATGGGCTGTGCCTTATTAATTATTTAAAACACATGGAAAAATAAATAATTTGATATTGATTTATTTTTCAATGGGACATAGTTATGGGCTCATATAGAATCCATTGGCCAATGGGATTTGGCTCATATTGATTTATTTATTAAGAATCAAATAGGACATGATCAAACCGAATAAAACCATAATTGCTTGTTATGCTTGTTTATTTAATTGCTTTTTCATGTTTGAATTCTATAACTTAGATATTGTATCATGGGTTAATGGTTATCATGGGCTTTCATTTATTTTAAATTATCTAATCGGATTAAGATAGTTTTAATGAATGAGTTGAACGGATCAGAGAGCTTTGTCACCAAGCCGATAAGAGGCTAAGCTGAGAGGTTGTTAAAAGGCCTAGTGCCTTTCCTACCCTACTTGGAGCTTTTCCGTGATGGAATACTATTAGGATAATCGACACTACATGTCACGAAATTCCTAATAACTAAGCTATATCGAAACCCATGTTATTAATGGTAGCTTAGAATCACTTGGATTTTTAATATGATTTAGTAAACCCGAGTGTATCACCTAGGTTAATGTTTAATGCTAGGAAAATTAAAATACTAAAAGTATATTGAGTCATAGGCCTCCAACATTGATGGCAACATTGTGAGGATGAAAGATCCACTTGTGACCGGCGGGTCTTCTTAATTGAACGCCATGGTGGTCTATTCCGAACGGAAGGGCTTTTTTTATTCCAATACCAAGGTTGTGTCTTTGGCGATAGGTGGGAGGAGTGGATCTCTGCGTGGCCTATAACTTTTCTAAGGCGTTATGGGCTAAGCTTTCTTCTGCTAAAATGTTGGGTCGACTCATGCATGAAACAATCGGTGGTTGTTCATGTGGCCAAAGATTCCTATAAAACTGGTAGTTAGTGATCATAGTTATGAATGTACATGTACTGTGATTGCTCACTAATCTGAGATGGTTCTCATTTTCACTAAGTGCACTCTGTTATGTCACTCGAGTGAGACAGACTACGACTATTAGTCGAATTAACGTGGAATATAAACAATGGGGTCTTTTTATATATTAGTATTTTTTTCTCGTGCTTGAAAAAGTATCAAGTTTTTATTTCCTAAAACTTTAATGATGATTTTTTTTCAATAGTAGTTTATGTACTTGTATTTTATTAATTTCAGCATGACTACGAACTATAATCTTCTGAAAAATATAATATATGCTAGAATGAAATCTGGAGGGTGTGCCGTTCTCTATATGAGAGACATGGCTGATTTGATGAATGCAGCCGCCTTTAATAACACAAAGATTGACGAGGTCACTCGGATTGAAATCATTCTGAATTCACTCACCAAGGAATGCGCCGACTTTGTCACTTATTTTCGAGGCTTCGACCCAGATTACAAGATGGCATTGTTGCAAAGCGAACTTTTCGCTTGGCGTGATGGTTTGATAGAATAAGCTTACCATCAGTTGCACCTGAGAGTGGAAACACCACCCTATCAACTCTCACCAGATGATTTACCATTGGAGAATGTTCTCACAGTGGGAGAGCCATCAGTGATTGTGATTCCTGATGACGATGACATAAATCCTGAGTCTTGTGGAGATAATGTACCGTTCACTAATTTACATGTATTAGAGGCATTTTATGCTGGAGATTTACTCTCGTCTTGGATAATTGATTCGGGGACTACTAATCATGTTTGTACAACCTTACATGTGTTTGACTCGTGGCTGAGGGGAGACGAGCTCATGCTTAGAATGGGGAACGGAGAGTCCGTCACGGCTAAAGAGATATGAGTAGTTCGTCTCCGATTTGAAAATAAATATTTGATATTAGATTCAGTTTATTTTATTCCTGAATTCTGTAGAAACCTTATTTCAGTTTTTGAGTTATTTAAATATAAATATTCTTTGTCTTTGAATGAGAATGCTATGAATGTTTTTTTTTATGGAAGAATTATATGTGATGCTCTCTTATGCAATGGTTTATATGTGTTAACCCACGAATATAAAAGTTCTTTTAATGTTGAAATGTTTAAGGTAGCTAAACCCACATCTAATAAAAAATAAAAGTATCTAGTGATGAATGAACCTATTTATGGCACTTAAGACTTGGTCATATAATGTTGTCAATGGTGCCCACAAGAAGAGTTGTAGTCTCTATTTATGTACATTTGATGTAATATAGTCTTACGAAGACTCTTGCTTGTAACTGCTTATTTATTAATAAAAGTTGAAACGTTCATTTATTCTTCCTTGCCTGTTTGAAGCTTTATGATAATCTATAGTCTATAGTCCTTAAACAAACCTAACAACACATGAAGAGACAAATGTAGATTTGCATGAACAAACTCTCCATGGTTTGCTTAAAACTGCATATTCACAATCTAAGGATCAAAGGACTATTGATCTCAGTACGATTGTTAGGAGAATCTATGTCTGGTTATGGGACATTGAGAGTTGGAGACTCTATAGTTCTTCTAGGTATCTTCTGAAGGTACTGAATTAACTAGTGCACTTCTAGAGACAAAATAAGAACAAACCATTTAACCTCTTATGTCTCGAAGTCACTACGTATGAATTGCATCATGCTTACCTCAATCCTGAAATGAGACATGTCATTTCATAGCTTACGTATTCTCATTTGAGAAAGTCAGAGTTTAGATTCACTATGTGATTCTGAACATGACCTATAGGTGAAGTACTAAGTTATGAAGATGTCATGAGTAACTTTGTGAAGATCTCATAGATATGGAATTCATGTACAAGATTGCTGAAATGCAATGTATATCACCTCATGCTTTGTTCATTGGAATGTGAATAAATGAAGTGGCCAGTGTCCAAATTGAGTCATGACTCTTTTGGATGAATCAATGTGACTTGTTAGCTCCTTGTCAATACATTGTTTCTAACTTATTCACAAGCGACAAAGGAGTTGAGGAAATAATAGCTAGAAGGGTAAAATGTTAATTTTGTAAATCCCAATAGCTGATGATATTCATGAAGGGTAAACATAGATAATATTTAGTGGATCCACTTATCACAATTAAGTTGAATTCTTGAGTAGAAAATAAATTCATTTGAACCGAGAGATTCTCAGTATCAACTCTTTAGTGAAGTCAGTTGACATTAAGCTAAACTTGGAAAAAGGTTTGTGAACTTTTGAGTCCAAGTATGTTAGCTCAAGCTTTGTTCATTTGGATCCATGAGGTCACTGTCACAAATCATATCGAGTAGGATTAGTTAAACTATAAGCTAAGTCAAAACAAAAACGAGACAAGTTTTACGAAAATTGTCTAAAGGGTAATTTTGTCTTTTTGGACATAGGATGAAATGAATGTCAATAAATTTTTTGACATTGTCATATGATGACATATAAACACTCGACCATGACAAGATTTTGGGCCTTGAGGATTAATTTCATTTCATGGAATTTTACTTGATAATTCTTAATGGGCCTTTCTTATGTTGTCATGAACAAATGAAGAAAAATCTAGAAACACCTTAGAGAAGGTGTCTTGGCCATCCAACCCAAAGAGAAAGAGAGACCAATTTTGTGCATTAATGTATGAAGATACTTGCCAAAAGAAAAAGAGGAAACAAATTTCCCCTATGAGGAAAGAGTCACACGGCCAACCAAGGAGGGAGAAGCAAAAGAGGAAACAAATTTGCTTCTAGAAGCAATAGGTTGCACGTCCAAGGCAAGAGAAAGAAAGAGGAAATATTTGCTCATGAATATGTGATATTCTATAGAAGAGGAAACTACCTTGTTGAAGGTAATCCCTCTCATATAAATAGAGCCATCATTCCTCTCATTTTATTCATTCCAAAGTTTTAGAGATTGAGAGCTTCTCTCTCTAGAACCTCTTGGCCGCCCCTCCCTCTCTCTCTATCTCTAAGTTCTTTTCGTTTTTGTTTTGGCACCTAGGTCCAAATTTGACCTAGTGTTTTAGCTCTTCGACTCTTAGACATGTTCTTGAGTCGTTATGTTTAAAAGTGCCCACACACTAATTCCTTTCTTTCTCAAGTGATACATGTGATAGAAACTTTCGTAGTTACTCGAGTTTCCCGAAGAACGAAGAAAGACGAGCTGCGTGGGGAGACGAACGTTTCAACCTTCCTAAGGCTTCTCAACGTTCAAGCTTCACAAAGGTTAGTAAATGAGTTTTGCGTTTAGATAGTTTTAAATATAAACATGTGCTTACACTTTGTCTAGGTTAGTAAAATCATTTTACTTGTTTAAAAGAAAATTTTTAAATTCCGCCGCTTGCTCGAAGCGTTAAATCTTTTCTTAACCCTAGATCAATTCCAACATATAAATATAAAGAGGTTTGAGAGGCTTTCAAGGCTTGGGCCGTTGAAACACCTTCAAGTGGAAACTCTGCTTGTTTGTGAATCATGTATTGAAGGAAAAATGACCAAGAGATCTTTTACTAGAAAAGGATTAAAAGCCACCGAACCACTGCACCTAGTTCACTTTGATTTCTGCAGACCTATGAGTGAAGGTGCGAGAAGAGATTATGAAGATTTCGTCACGTTCACTAACGATTATTCTATATATGGTTTCATTTACATAATGCAACGAAAATATGAAACTTTTGATAAGTTTAGGTATTCTTCTCTTTCTATAACATTCTGGGGTTATGCATTAAAGACTGCTGTGTATATTCTGAACAATGTTCCTTCAAAATCAGTATCCAAGACACCCAAGGAATTGTGGGACGGAGCTAGTGCTAGCTTGCGTCATTTCCATATTTGGGGTTGTCCCGCTCATATCTTGAAAAAGAAATCGAGTAAACTGGAACCAAGAACAATCGTATGTTTCTTCGTTGGTTATCCAGAATGGACAAAATGAGGTATATTTATGATCCTGTTGATAGGAAAACTTTCGTTTATACTCATGCTACTTTTCTTGAAGATGATTATGTTAAAGCTTTTAAACCTCGTAGTAAGATATTACTTGAGGAAACGATTAGACCAACCCCGACGACTATCGTCCGAAGGGATCCATCTCCACCTACAATAGTTGTAAGAGTGGGAGATGAAGGAGAAAACACAAACGTTGGTCCAAGTGTTTCATAGCCTCATTGTAGTAAGAGGGTCTCTAGAGAGCCTGACCGATATCTTATCTTTGAAGCAAACGTCGATGCATTGGATGCAAACGACGAGGACCCCGTGTGCCTAAAATTCGATTTTTAAAATATTGGTATTTACCAATATTTTCTCTTTAGTTGTTTAAATAAAAGAGAGAGAATAATATAAGATATTGTCCTATATTTTCTCCTTATTTAAAGGAAAGTATTTAGGAGAATATATGAGAATATATTTAAAGGGAAATAATATATTCCCCTTTATTCTCTCACTAAATAAAATATTCTCTATTTAAATAGAGAATAATATCCCATAGATATTGATCTGATGGATGAGAGAAAAAGTAAGATTCACTTGTTGAGATCCAATGGCCTAGATTTAATCCACCAGTGTGAACACAATAAAAGGAAATAAAATATTCTGGAAGATTCCATGAATATCTCATTTTACTACTATAAATAGGGGTTCGTGAGAAGGCAAAAATTAAGGATTTTGACCTAATAATTTCGTGGCTCTCCCTTGGCCGTGCGAAACTTTTGCCTCTCCCTCCCCTCGGAAATTCGTTTCCATTCTTATTAAAATAAGAGAGAGATCTCGAAACACATAGTTTCGTGATCTAGTGCGATAAAGACTGTGCCCACTCATCTTTCTTATTCGTCTCGGAGATTACGTTTCGGAAGACTAAGGTGTCATCCTAGAGTCCTTCATCAAGACGACGCAAGGAGTACGCGATTGGTTTAGGAGCGTTCTGTAGCTGAACCGAAAATCAATGTAAGTATTCGTTTTTCGTTCAAATCGGTTGCTTGATAAATATGCTCTCGTGAATTAAATTAATTAAACATAACTAGATCTTGTTAATTATAACCATAATATAATTAGCTTATGATCAGCGTAATTAATTATTTTTCCGCATTAATATGGTTATATGGTGGAATCATCTCAAACGAGTAGCATCAGAACGATTGTTCGTGTCTGATACGCGCTCGATTCACCAACACGACTTTGACAAAGTAAAATGGCTAGACGCAATGAATCAGGAGATAAAGTCTATGCACTCGAACTCAGTGTGGACCCTTGTAGAGGCACCTGAACAAATTAGACCGATTGGGTGCAAATGGATCTACAAGAGGAAGAAATGAGCTGATGGACAAGTCGAAACCTATAAGGCTAGACTTGTGGTTAAGAGTTTCACCCAGAGAGAAGGAATCGACTACGACAAAACTTTCTCTCTTGTAGCCATGTTTAAATCTGTTGTCGCTCGTTTTTGGACAACTATTTAGGAGCCCCAAACGGTTCGACCCAAGGCCGGACCAAGTGGTCGCATTCGGGCTCGAGCGTCCTGAACTCGGTATCCTGAGTTCTTCCTGGCTGTGAGTGGTGTTTGCCTCGTCCGTCGTTGGTCTTGCAAGAGAAGGAAACGATGAACTACAAAGGGAAAACAGAGGGGGTGCCTCTGTTTACCTCTCCGACGCTCAACATTAGGAGGATTGAGCTGGGATATAGAGGGTTTAGTGTTTAGAGGGTCGAAGCTTGAGAGAAACGAGTGAAGTACGAGTCCAGAAGCGATTCAGTACTCAATTTTGGATTACCTGACTCGAGGGGTCGAGCCTCGTATTTATAGGTGACCAAGGAGTGTTTTATGGCCGACCATTGGCTGAGTGACGGCCCTGGGTAGGCCATTGGCCGAGTGACGGCCCAGGGCCGGCCGAGTGACGACCCAGGGGCAGGTGAGTGATGATCCAGGGCCGGCCATTGGCCGAGTGACAGCACTGGGCCGGCCATTGGCCGAGTGACGGCCCAGGGCCGCCCGAGTGACGGCTCAGGGCCGCCCGAGTGACAACCCAGGGCCGGCCATTGGCCGAGTGACGACCCTGGGTTGGCCATTGGCCGAGTGACGGCCCTGGGCAGGCCATTGGCCGAGTGACGGCCCAGGGCCGGTCGAGTGACGACCCAGGGCCGGCCATTAGCCGATTAACGGCCCTGGCCAGGCGATTGGCCGAGTGACGACCCAATGCCGGCCATTGGCCGAGTGACGACCGAGTGCCGGCCATTGGCCGAGTGACGACCTAGTACCGGTCATTGGCCGAGTGACGACCCAGGGCCAGCCGAGTGACGACCCAGGGCCGGCCGAGTGACGACCCAGTGCCGGCCATTGGCCGAGTGACGGCCTAGGGCTGGCCGAGTGACGACCCAGGGCCGTCTAAGTGACGACCAAGGATTGGCCATTGGCTGAGTGACGACCCTGGGTTGGCCATTGCCCGAGTGACGGCCCTGGGCAGGCCATTGGCGGAGTGATGGCCAAGGGCCGGCCGAGTGACCACCCAGGGCCGGCCATTGGCCGAGTGACGGCCCTAGTTCGGTAATTGGTAGAGTGACGGCCCTGGGCCGGCCGAGTGACGGCCTAGGACCGGCCATTGGCCGAGTGATGGCCCTGGGCCGGCCATTGCCGAGCGACGACCCAAGGCCGGCCGTTGCTGCTCTCGCCGTCGCTTCACTGAGTCGGACGGGCACTGGCCGGACGGGAGACGGCCGGACGGGCACTTGCCGACCGGGAGACGACTGGGCGGGAATGGCCGGCCGGGAGACGGTCGGGCGGGAATGGCCGGCCAGGAGAAGGTCTGGCGGGTCTGGTCGGCCGGGAGAAAGCCGGACGGGCATTGGCCGGCCGGGAGGTACCGTGACGGTCCTGCCCTTGTTGGTCCTGATTGGCCAGCAATACCTTGCTTCCTCGCGGTACTTCGAATCGCGACGGGCCGACAACATTAGCCCCCCGAGTTTCTGGTCGAACGTAGGTCGAGTGGAAACTCAAGAATCACGTTGACGCATGGACTTTAGATGAACACTCTCGTGTTCGTGAGTGCGTCGTAGAGAGGCCTTTTGAACCGCTTCTAGAGACGTCTTTGATGTCACATCACTACTACAAAAATAGGATTCTACAACGCTTAAAAACAGTTGTAGAATGATTCTACAACGCTTCTTAAGCGTTGTAGAATCCTGCGTTGTAGAAGCTTCTACAACGCATAAAAATCCGTTGTAGAATCCAACAGCTTTCTACAACGCTTAATTATCCGTTGTAGAAACTAAGCTTCTACAACGGATTCTTAAGCGTTGTAGAAGCTTCTACAACGGTTTGAATCCATTGTGTAATTTTTAAATATTTTCAAACATTTCGCCGCGGCGAATATTCTACAACGGATCTTCAATCCGTTGTAGAAGCACGTCGCCGCGGCGAGAAATATACGTCGCCGCGGCGAGTTATTTGCCGCGGCGAGGTACGTTTCGAGCCGCGGCGAGAACATTCTACAACGGATTTTGAAGCGTTGTAGAATCAACTCGCCGCGGCGAATAATACACTTCGCCGCGGCGAGAAATTCGCCGCGGCGACGTCAAATCTTAGCCGCGGCGAGATGATTCTACAACGGATATTATGCGTTGTAGGAAGGCGATGAATTTTTTTTTAAAAAACTCACCGCGGCGAAGAAAAAATCTCGCCGCGGCGAGACTAAGATTTCTAATTTGCCTGCTCTCGGTATCTTGTCTCGCCGCGGCGAGAAGTATAGTTCGCCGCGGTGAGAATCATTTATTTTCAATCCAGAATCTGTTTTTTACACGATACTAGCACCTGAAAATAATCTTCAATTCAAAAAATATCTAATATATACATTCATCTCAAATATCCTCATCTTCAAAACATTCAAAATCTAATATATACATCTTCAAGAAAACTAGCTAATCATCACAGTTAATAAATGTTTGTACATAAGTTACCCATTCTTCCCTAACTCTCTCTAAATCCTCTTTTGTATAGGATTTCTTATTTTCTAATTTTCCTACACCTCCTACGACTATATCACGCATATAAGAAATGACAAAATACCCGCATTCCGTGTTTCCCGTTTGTCTCGGAGCGTCCCAAGCCTTGATGTACGTTGATTGCCCGTTACTATAGGCGTTTTGATGCTCGAGCTTGAAATCAACAAGAACCCTATATAACACGGAGATTATAAGAGAAAAAACATCTAGAACGATTTATAATAAAAATTATTTAAGAAATCAAAATATTACCTTTTTATCAATCGATTTAAATCGGTTGGGATTTTATTTCTCAACGGGTCAAAGAACATAGCGCTATTTCTCCAAAGGTCGAGGACAACGAGCATCCAATGCGCACCTTTGTTATACGGCATCAAAACTAATTCACCAAATTTGCAATTTCGTACCACGTTTCCAACGTCCTTGACTCGTTTTGACAAATAAGCCTCCTCCTCGTCATTTTCGATATACGAACTTAAGCTCGGATTTATAAAACAAAAATTTCGAGTCTTCTTCGCCTTTTCTAGCCTCGAGCGTAGATAGCTATGACAAACAAATATTTAGTTGATCAAAACACTAAATATTGAATATTGATATTAAAAAACGCATATAAAGAAAACTCTTACTCCATATAAACCGTTATGCTCCCCGCGCCAATTTCCAAGTATTGCAAAAAATCGGAAATGTCTTCAAATGACACCGGAATCGGGATATAAGAAGCATTTTGTATCCCGAGGAGGGGGGTGGGAAAAAAACAAAATTACCACCGGCAAAGTACACTCTAGATCGAAAGGAGAAAAATAAATTGTGTAACTGGTTTGCTTCTATTAAAGTCCCCGAAGGTCATTCGTCAAACTATAAGAGGTTCGTGTCTTTGAAAGATTTGAGACTTACTGGAATGAAGACGCACGACTGTCATGTGCTGCTACAACAAATGTTGCCTCTTGCTTTGCGAGGAATTGTGCCAAAAGATGTGAGGTTTGCAATATCAAAGATATGTGTATTCTTTAACTCGATTTGCTCGAAGGTCATCGATCCAACTCGATTGGATTTAATGCAGTCAGAATTGGTGAAAACTCTGTGCTTGCTCGAAAAGATCTTTCCACCTTCGTTTTTCGACATAATGATCCACTTAACCGTCCACTTGGTACGTGAAGTGAAATTAGGAGGGCCCGTGTTTTTACGGTGGATGTATCCAATCGAACGTTATATGAAAGTGTTGAAAAGCTACGTGAAGAACTACAATAGGCCGGAAGGAAGCATAGTTGAAAATTACATAGCAGAAGAGTCGGTTGAGTTTTGTTCTGAGTATTTAGCTAAAACAGACGAAATTGGGTTACCCAAGAATACCAATTTTGATTCAAAAGCTCTATCTAAAGGTATTTTTTTAACACTTTATTTGTTTATTTAAATTATATATGAACATTATTTTTAAGTATTTGTTTCATTATAGGTACTTATTCGATCGTCAACCGAAAAGAATGGGAGCAAGCAAGTCTCCATGTGCTACACAACGTTTCCGAGGTCAAGCCATTTGTGGATATTCATTTGAATGAGTTGAGAGTGAATAATCCAAAGAAGGGTAGAAATGAAAAATGGTTGCAAGAAGAGCACAACCGTTTGTTTCAAAACTGGCTTGGAAAACGCATATTTATAGAGGCAGGACATTCATCTACGTTGAGTAAACTATCTGGCGGGCCGTCCTCAATGGTTACAAGGTACACTGCTTGGTCTGTTAATGGTTTTACATTTTACACAAGGGAACGAGACAACAAGCATCCCGTACAAAATAGCGGTGTTACATTGTTTGCTGAAGCTTTACATGTTTCGTCGGCAAAAGATAAGAATCCAAAACATGCTTTTATGAAGTATTACGGATACATTGAAGATATTTGGGAACTTGATTATTGCGGGTTGCGAGTCGCATTATTCAAGTGCAAATGGGCAGACAATAATCACGTTAAAGTTGATAATGAAAGAGTTACAATTGTCGACTTTAGACGGATTGGCTACGAGAATGATTCATTTATTTTGGCTTCGCAAGCAAGTCAAGTGTTTTATGTTTCGGATCCAGCAAATCCTGAGTTATCGTTAGTGGTTCATATGAAAGCGAGAAACGGTAACGAAGAAGAAGACGAAGACATGTCTAGCATTCCTCTGTTCACATCAGGATTACCGCCAATTGATCAAGAGGTGGATGATTTTAATGATGACGATGTGTCACATCTACTTCGTAAGGATATAGATCCTATTTTTGTTTGATATTGAACATTTAGATAATGTATTTTCATTTTGGATTTTATGTTATTTTCCTGTGGACAACGTTATTTTTCATTCAAAATTTCTCTATACAATGTCATTTACATTTCTCCAACATCGCCGCGGCTGAGTACAACTCTCGCTGTGGCAGGATAATCTCGCCGCGGCGAAATACAAATCCTGCCGCGGCGAGGGACCTTCTACAACGCTTAAAAAAGCGTTGTAGAAACCTCGCCGCGGCAACGTATAGTCCATGCCGCGGCGAGGTCATTACGCCGCGGCGGGAATATCAACTCGCCGCGGCGAGATAAGTTCTTAAAAAACACAGACTCTCGGTATAAAAAAATCAAACTCTCGCCGCGGCGAAATACAAATCCTGCCGCGGCGAGGACTCTTCTACAATGCTTAAGTAAAGCGTTGTAGAAACCTCGCCGCGGCAACGTATATTCCATGCCGCGGTGAGGTCATTACGCCGCGGCGGGAATATCAACTCGCCGCGGCGAGACAAGTTCTTAAAAAACACAGACTCTCGGTATAAAAAAATCAAACTCTCGCCGCGGCGAAATACAAATCCTGCCGCGGCGAGGACTCTTCTACAACGCTTAAATAAAGCGTTGTAGAAACCTCGCCGCGGCAACGTATATTCCATGCCGCGGCGAGGTCATTACGCCGCGGCGGGAATATCAACTCGCCGCGGCGAGACAAGTTCTTAAAAAACACAGACTCTCGGTATAAAAAAATCAATTTCTCGCCGCGGCGAAATACAAATCCTGCCGCGGCGAGGACACTTCTACAACACTTAAAAAAGCATTGTAGAAACCTCGCCGCGGCAACGTATATTCCATGCCGCGGCGAGGTCATTACGCCGCGGCGGGAATATCAACTCGCCGCGGCGAGACAAGTTCTTAAAAAATACAAACTCTCGGTATAAAAAAAATCAAACTCTCGCCGCGGCGAGGTAATATTTTAGCCGCGGCGTAGATCACTCGCCACGGCGGAAAATATACTGTGCCGCGGTGAGAATAGTCACGCCGCGGCGAGAAAGGTACCTAGCCGCGGCGAATAAGCACTCTACCAGGTACTCATTCACTTTTTTGCAATATTTAACCAATTCTCCAACTAAAAATGATCATTCAATTAAAATTTCTACAATAAATAAAACAAACCAAACGAGTCTCAAACACACAAATAAAACACACCAAACGAGTCTCAAACAAAGACTGAAGTCTCAAACACACAAATAAAACACAGTAATCTAGTCATAAACATAAACAAACCAAGCGAGTCTTAAACTGAAACTTAAATTTAAAAAGAGTTTGAAATTTATATGGAAGAGTTGGTGTTATTGGTTCTTGAAATTTACTCGTCATTCGGTGGTGGTGGTGGTGGGTTCGCCGGATATTGAGGAGGTGCCATATGCGGTGGCCACTGTGGTGGTGCGTACGGATAGTCGAAGTACTGAGGATATGGAGGAAATAACACCTGATTCTCTTGGTTGATGTCCCACCGAGAGTAGAGATCGTTCAACTGATTGATGTGAGAGGCGCCATACTCCGCTTGTTGGTGCATGTACTGTTGCGTGTGTTGGAACCCGCCGACGAGATAGTTGGAGCAATGAGCAATGTAGTCGATGGTGGCGGGGTCGATTACCGGAGGCGCTGGTAAGCGCAATAGGGGCTCCGCTTCCCCCTCTTCATTCTCTTCCTCCGCTTCTTCCTCTTCCTCCGCTTGTGGATCCTCCCTAATCTTGTACCGCTCGATAATGGAATCCGTAATAGGCCCCATTGAACTGTGTATCGTATCCCTTTTCGAGCGTGGTACCCCCGCATTTGTACAAAGGCCGGTAATGATCGCCGGATATGGCAAACCGTGTCGTTCATTAGTATAGTCGAGTTTCTTCATCCAATTATAGATGAATCGACCGACGTTAATGGAAAGGCCTTTAACAATGCAGAACAACACCTGGATACGATCCTCGTCGAGAGTGGTGAAGTGCTTGATTGGATAGAGACGAGCGCAAACAAAGTAAATCCACGCTTTAGCGATCCTGGTGAGTTGGTCACGCTTGAGTACCCTTTTTCCTTTTTCAGTGACCCAATCCTCTCCCGCAATGCACAACACCCGTGACATCTCCTCATGGCTGCAACTTCTTAGCCATTCTCGATAGCCCTCGTTCTCGAAAGGCACATCTGGGGTCCCAAGAAGATCGTTGATAGCTTCGATACTCATATCGACCCGTTTCCCACGGACCGTCACAACATCACCTTGGGAGTCCGGCAAGTTTGCGTAGAATTCGTACACGAAGTTGACGTTCGAATCGAACTCGGGTACAGCACAATACCTCCCCCAATCATGACCAACTATGTTGTTGCGGATTTGCTTTCCTATATCCGACGTATTGCTTACATTGAATCCTCTCTCATGGATAATGTTACGCGGCAAGATTTTGTCGTAGCGTTCCTCTGCGACCTTGCTAGTAAAGATACTCGAGTTGTATTCCTTCGGGAGACTGTTGACGAGGTCGCTTGCTTTTTACTTTACTCTGACCTCTGGAAGAGCTCGGAGCTTTGGAGGCCGTGTTTTTAGTTCGAGGCATTTTCAAGCTCCTACAAAACATAATCATAAACAATTCTACAATTAACATATAACAAATTATATATCAATTCCAAGAATATATATTTAAGTACATGACAAATTAAAACAATTCCAACAATCACAAATAATTCATAAACAATTCGACCAATCACAAATTCATGAACAATTCGATCAATCACAAATTCATAAACAATTCAATTTCAACATTAATATACATAACCATTTTAACCACTAACCTATGTAACAATATGTCAAACACAATCCGGACATTTCAATTTAACTCAAATTCTCATTCAAATTCACTCATTCAAATTCCACTAACCTAAATTCACTCATTCAAATTCCACTAACCCAAACCCTAATTTCTTGTTCTAATAAGAGAAAATCAAACAAAACCCTAAATTTGTGAATTCAAAAAATCAAACTATATGCAATTCGGGTAAACAACAAGAAATCCATATCAACAACACCAAATTAAATCAATATATACCTTAAAAAACTTTTAAAATCATACCTTACAATGACGCGGCAAGAGAGAGCGAGAGAGAGGCGCGAGAGGAAGCACGGCGAGGACTCGGCGAGAGAAAAGTGACGGCGAGGACAAGGCGAGAGAGAATTGGCGGCGAGGACAAGGCGACGGCGAGGACGTGGCGAGGGATTTTGAAAGAAAAAAACTGGAGAGAAGCGGCCGAAAATGGTTGTCTCGTGTGTGAGTATTGGAAAAAATGAGAAAAAAACTGAAAACGGCCTTTTATAGTGAAAACCTAAAAAACCTCGCCGTGGCGAAAATATGTCTTCGCCGCGGCGAGACGTTCCTACAACGGTTATAATATCCGTTGTAGGAACGGGTCGCCGCGGCGAAATTCCTCACTCGCCGCGGCGAGACAGTTTCTTAAAAAACTGCTTGGCCACGGTATCCACCTCGCCGCGGCGGAGGATATTTCTAGCCACGGCGAAATTATCTCGCCGCGGCGAGAAATACTTATCGCCGCGGCGACATGAATCTACAACGCTTGTAACAAGCGTTGTAGAAAGAGTCGCCGCGGCGATGTTTAAATTGTGCCGCGGCGAGACCCATCCTTCTACAACGCTTTTACAAAGCGTTGTAGAAAGTTCTCGCCGAGGCATAAATCACGTGGTGCCGCGGCGAGGATTCTACAACGGATAGTGTAAACGTTGTGGAAAATCTGAAATTTATGTACTTCTACAACGCTTAGCTTTAAGCGTTGTAGAAACTATCATATCCTACAACGCTTATCCATAAGCGTTGTAGAAACACCGAGATTCTACAACGCTTAGCCATAAGCGTTGTAGAAACACTATGTTTCTACAACGCTTATGTTAAGCGTTGTAGAATCCCTAGTTTCTACAACGCTTATGTTAAGCGTTGTAGAAAGTGGGTTGTATAATCCAACATTTGTAGTAGTGCATGGTAGTCGGTATGACTGGCTATTCCAGCTGGGAATCGACTCACTATATTAGTCGGTGATTCCGACCGGCCACCCTGTGAGCGTGGCATCCTCAGGTGTGCATGCTATGTTATAGGTGGGGCCCAGAAGTTAACATGAGGACTAGTCAATCGACTCATGGATCGGGACTCGACTCGAGGAGCGAACTGAACTCGAGGAGTTATACGCAAAGTCAATAGGAAGACTAGTCGGTCGACTCGTAGATCGGGACTCGACTCGAGGAGCGAACTCAACTCGAGGAGTTATGTGCAAAGTCGACATGAGGACTAGTCAGTCGACTCATGGATCGAGACTCGACTCGAGGAGTGAACTCAACTCGAGGAGTTATGTGCAAAGTCGACACGAGGACTAGTCAGTCGACTCGTGGATCGGGATTCGTGTCGAGGAGCTAACTCAACTTGAGGAGCTATGCGCAAAGTTGACACGAGGACTAATCAGTTGATTCGTGGATCGAAACTCGACTCGAGGAGCGAACTCAACTCGAGGAGCTATGCGCAAAATCGACGTGAGGACTAGTAAGAGACTATCGTGTTTATCTCAGTCGTACTCATGTCGCCTATCGTTGCAGATGCTCACACATCATGAGCGGAGCGATTAGATTTTCTTGCTGCGTTGGATACGCAATGTGCAGACCGACATGGAGACGCCACGGTTGAGCACGCTGTTGCAGTTAAAGAGGGCTCGTCAGGAGGCGACTCGCTTGAGCGCGGAGTATGAGGCTGAGATCGCATTCCGGGTGGTTGAGCGAGCATCTTGGGAGAAGGTGACGCTCGTGGGTTGACCGAGGAGCTACAGATCACTCACGCTCGACTGTCGTCGAGCGAGGTTTCTTGCGCCTTAGTGGAGAGAGGGCGCGACTTGTTATCGGCGAAGATGTAGGTTGTCACCGGAAAGAACAACGTTGTGCGGGCAAAGGAGAACTCGGAGGGAGATCGGGACGTCGCCTTGGCGGAGGCTCCGAACACGGTTTTGGTCCGAGTTCATGATGCGATGACGAAGGAGAACGCGTCTCGCGGGTCGCCTTCAGTTTCTTTGCCGGCGTGTTTCCCTCATTCGATGACATTCCCCCGGTGGTCATCCCTTGCGTCAAAGCTACCTAATCGATGAACTGTTTGGACTCAACTCAAGGAGTTACGGGTAAAGTCGACACGAGGACTTGTCAGTCGAATCGCGAATCGAGGCTCGACTCGAGGAGTGAACTTAACTCGAGGAGTTATGCATAGAGTCGACATGAGGACTTGTCAGCCAATTCGTGGACTCGGGACTCGACTTGAAGAGTGGACTCAACTCGAGGAGTTATGCGTAGGGTCGACATGAGGACTTGTAAGCCAATTCGTGGACTCGGGAGTCGACTCGAGGAGTGATCTCAACTCGAGGAGTTACGCGTAAAGTCGACGTGAGGACTTGTCAGTCGACTCGTGAATCGAGGCTCGACTCAAGGAGTGAACTCAACTCGAGGAGTTATGCGTAGAGTCGACACGAGGACTTGTCAGTCAATTTGTGGACTCGGGACTCGACTCAAGGAGTGGACTCAACTCGTGGAGTTACGTGTAGAGTCGACACGAGGACTTGTCAGCCAACTCGTGTATGGAGATTGTTTCTCTTCGGGACCTCCGGCCTAACCATCGGCCCCTTGAGATTTCGTTACACTTTTGTTTTTGATTTTTAAGGTTTTCATTAAGTATTTTTCCCCATTAGCCCCCCGAGTTTCTTGTGTTTGTGAGACGAAGACCAGGAAATTCTCGTGTAGGAGATATACGATAGTATGTCACAATGGGTAGAACAACTTTTTATTTCAATGAGAAGGTTGTTACAGCTTGCCTTGGCACTTGGCCTTTTCACGAAAAAGAAAATAACATGTTTGAAATAAAACGGTCATAGAGTCGAGTCAGTGTTGTCGGTCGTTTTCGGAAAACCCGAGACGCCAAGAAGACACGCCGTTCAAAGGGCCGATGGTCAGTCCGGAGGTCCTGAAAAGCGGCAAGCCTTCTATCACGAGTTGACTGGCGAGTCCTCGTACCAAACTCTCACGCTCCTCGAGTCGAGCCTCGAGTCGCTCCTCGAGTCGAGCCTCGAGTCGTCCTCCTCGAGTCGAGCCTCGAGTCATCCTCCTCGAATCGAGCCTCGAGTCATCCTCCTCGAGTCGAGCCTCGAGTCGTCCTCCTCGAATCGAGTCACTCTCGTCAAGTAAAAACCTTCATATTTTGCATGACAAGCGTGGTATCCGAAGACCACTAAGGCCCGCAAGAGTCCGACGAGACGGGCCATGCACCGCGCGCGCAGCCGCGCCGGCCAGCAACGCACAACAAGCCGCGCCCCGCGCCAGACAGCCGCGCGCCGTGCCAGACAGCCGTGCGCCGCGCCAAGACAAGCCCGCGCCGCACGTCCCGCGCCGCGCCTGGTGACCCGCACGCCGCGTGTTGTGCGCCGTGCGCCTCCACTTGACGGCGCGCGCGCCCCTAGTCCCACATGGACGAAAAAGAAGCCTTCTAAGGCCCTCAAACACCTATAAATACCCCTCTCATTGAGGGGAAATCCATCCCATTCATTCTCAAGGAACTTGAGACTTCTCTCTGCTTCTCTAGATGCCATCCTTGGCCTGAAGCGGATTCTCCTCGATTTCTCGTTCTCAGAGGTTCCGAAGCACTCACGGAGACTTCCCGGACGTTGCTCCCTCTGACCGAACGCCCCCCGGTGCTCAAGCACACCCCTAGGGTTCTCGACTAGAGTCCCCCTGCGCGTCTAACACGCCAGACGCGCACGCGATCTCCGAAGTTCTGAGACGCCGCCGAGGACTCCTCCGCGCCTCGTCTCCTTCGTCGAGTACGCTTCTCTACCAAGGCTCCGCGCCTCACAATGCGTTACATACGCCTGAACTACGTTCTGACCTGATCCCACACACGGGTACGTAGGCAGCCGACACACAAGGCACATTCACTCCTCCTCCTCAGCCCCTACCTCTCCCGAGAGGCGGGTTGATCGGAGAAAACCTAGCTCAAGACTTTCAAGTTCACACTCTTGGCCTGGGTGCGATCACTTGGTCCGGCCTTGGATCGAACCGCCCGAAGTATTCAATAGTTGTTCATTTTCGTGCGACAACAGTCAGTTCAGGCATGAATTTAATGGCGAAAGCCATGTCGGTCGTGGCCACAAATGGTGGGAGCTTGTTCTTTAGTCCATGAACAACGCTCACCGTCTCATTGTTTTCATGCTTGAGGTTTCTGAGTCGTTGCCTTTCGTGGGGATTGCTGTAGCGATGATGACGTTTTCTTCCCTTTGACGAGTCGGGCGCACAGCCTGGGCTGTCACCTCGCTAGCGCGTGCGACGAACCCTTTGAGATTCCCTCCTCGAATCAAGGAATCAATTCGCCTCCTAAGCTGGTAGCATTCGGTCGTCACGTGTCCGTGGCCTTGGTGATATTCGCATTGTTTGCTCCTGTCCCGCATTGTGGGGTAACTCTTCATTGGGGGCGGAGATCCCAGCTTCTCTTTGTGTAAGCTCAGGATCCAGTCGGGTGTCGTGTTGAGAGGGACGAAGGATTGCTTCGGGGTCGAAGAAGGATGGTCATTAGGGACCTGACCATTTCTACGCCTTTTCCTTCGTGACTTGGGGCCGACGGCCGGGACCACGGGTGTGGCAATGCGCTTCTTGTTGGATGCTTGATTAACAACGTCGGGTGGTTGGTGTCCCAAGATGACTTCTCTTGTGATCTCGCGTCGGGAATTGAGTTTTTCTCTCAAGTCACTCCCGTGAGATTCCCTTCAGGAATTGAGGTGGTCTCTCAAGTGTCCGTTGGCCGTTCCTATCACCGTTGGCAGGGGTATGTCATTCGAGCAACGTCCTCGACGGACACCGCGACCATCGATGTCATCTTCTCTCCAGGGGTTTTGGACGCAGATGGTAAGCTTGGAGCACCCTTTTCGGGACCCTGCGATTGAGCGTCCTTGAGTATTACTCGACCTTTGATGCCTTGACATGGTCACCCGAGGGTGTCCCCTCGAGGATGCATGTGTGCGTTCGCTCGACGATTGACGTCTTGATGCGGTTGTCGGAGGGTGTCCCCTTGAAGGCGTGCGTGCGCGTTCACTTTCGTGAATAGCGTTGTCGAGGTTAGTCTCGTTGGTTTTTGATTTTGCCACGTAGTCGGGGCCTATCTCATCGTGGTTGACGTCGTCCTCGATGCCATGGCCGAGGAGGTCGGCGATGAGTGCGCCATTCACCCTGGGCTGGCCATTGGCCGAGTGATGGCCCTGGGCAGGCCATTGGCCGAGTGACGGCCCAGGGTCGCCCGAGTGACGACCCAGGGCCGGCCGAGTGATGACCCAGGGCCGGCCATTAGCCGAGTGATGGCCCTGGGCAGGCGATTGGCCGAGTGACGACCCAGTGCCGGCCATTGGCCGAGTGACGACCCAGGGCTAGTCGAGTGACGACCCAGGGCTGGCCGAGTGACGACCCAGTGCTGGCCATTGGCCAAGTGACGGCCCTGGGCCGGCCATTGGCCGAGTGACGGCCTTGGGCAAGCCATTGGCCTAGTAACGGCCCAGGGCCGGCCGAGTGATGACCCAGGGCCGTCCGAGTGACGACCCAGGACTGGCTATTGGCCGAGTGATGGCCCTGGGCTGGCCATTGGCCGAGTGACGGCCCTGGGCAGGCCATTGGCTGAGTGATGGCCAAGGGCCGGCCGAGTGACCACCCAGGGCTGGCCCTGGACCAACCATTGGCCGAGTGATGGCCCAGGGCCGGCCGTTTCCGCTCTCGCCGTCGCTTCACCGGGTCGGACGTCGGACGGCCACTGGCCGGCCGGGAGACGACCAGGCGGGAATGACCGGTCGGGAGACGGCTGGCCGGGAATGGCCGGCCAGGAGAAGGTATGGCGGGACTGGTTGGCCGGGAGAAAGTCGGGCGGTCATTGGCCGGCCGTGAGGCGCCGTGACGGTCCTACCCTTGTTTGTCCGGATTGGCCAGCGATACCTTGCTTCGTCACGATACTTCGAATCGTGATGTGTATCGACTCCTTTGCCCCTGTCGGTCGTCGACGGGCCGATAACAAAATCCATCAAAGTTCTTCTGGTCATTGCTGCTCATTATGATTATGAGATTTGCCAAATCGACGTAAAGACATCATTCCTGAATGGCTATCTGGTAGAAGAAATCTATATGGCTTAACCAGATGGATTCGTACAAAAGGGTCAAGAGCACAAGGTTTGCAAACTGTCGAAGTCCATTTATGGACTTAAGCAAGCGTCTCGATCTTGGAATCAAAGGTTGATGAGGTTATCAAGACCTATGGTTTCGAACAAAATCTTTCCAAGCCTTGTGTATACAAGTACTCAAAAAGTAAAGTTGTGGTTTCCTTGGTGCTTTATGTAGATGACATGACATCCTACTAATAGGAAGCAACATACCGTTGTGTTGTCGGCCCGTCTCGGACCGACGAGGACAAAGGCGTCACTTCGACCCACGCGATCGACGCGAGGCCTCGGGCGGCGAAGCCTTGCCTCAGCCATTGGCTGGCCCAACCCAGTGGCCGACCCAAGGTTCAGCCGGCCATATGCTCAGCCGGCCAATGGCCGGCCCAAGGGTCAGCCGGCTGATGGCCGACCATGTGCTCAGCCGACCATGCAGTTCGCTCGGCCAATTGCCGAGTGAACCTCTCAAGCAGTTCACTCGGCCATTGGCCGAGTGAACCCTCAGCCGGCCATGCAATTCACTCGGCCAATGGCCGAGTGAACCTCTCAAGCAGTTCACTCGGCCATTGGCCGAGTGAACCCTCAGCCGGCCATGCAGTTCACTCGGCCAATGGCCGAGTGAACCTCCCAAACAGTTCACTGGGCCATTGGCCGAGTGAACCCTCGGCCGGCCATGCAGTTCACTCGGCCAATGGCCGAGTGAACCTCCCAAACAGTTCACTCGGCCATTGGCCGAGTGAACCTTCAGCCGGCCAAGCACTTCACTCGGCCAATGGCCGACCCAAGAAGCTCACTCGGCCAAGGGGTTCTCCAAACACCCCTTGGTCGCCTATAAATGGAGAGGTCCGTCCTCTCCCAAAGGTAATCCAATTTTGAGTCCCGAAACGCTGTCGAACTCGTACTTCACTCGTTTCGCTCATCTTTGGCCTCTCACCACCTCTAAAACCTCTATACTCCACCTCAATCCTACTAATGTTGAGCGTCGGAGAGGTAAACAGAGGCACCCCCTCTGTTTTCCCTTCCTAGCTCACCTGTTCTTTACTCCTTTTCAGGTACTCTGACGAACTCAAGGGACATTCACAGCTAAGGGACGACTTGGGATATCAAGTCCGACACGCTCGAGTCGAAGTGAGACCACTTGGTCTGGCCTTGGGTCTAACCACTTTGGGCTCCTAAATGGTTGTCCAAAAAACAACAACATTTTGGCGCTAGAAGGAGGGGATCTCCCGAGCAACGCTCTCCCTTCCATTCCTCTTTCTTGCTACTTCTGCGACTCTCGAGAGATGAGTCATGCCCCTGCCCCCTCCGTGGGCGCCCGAGCGACTAGCTCGAGGTACGGCCTTCGAAGCCCTGCGCATCATCTAGGAAGGGAACCTCGTGATAACGAGAGCCAGCTTCGAGACCCGGCGAATGACCCCGAGGCCGCAGTCTGAGAGGACGCGGCTCGAGGGCTCGCCGAGCTCCTAGACCGCCCCAGCGTCACCGGCGCGCTCGTCTCCGACCTCCTCGACTCCGACAACGTCGACGACGTCAACCATGATGAGAAAGACCCCGATTACATGGCGAAGTCGAGAACCAACGAGACCAACCTCGACCACGCTATTCACGAAAGGGGACGCGCGCGCACGCTTCTAAGGGGACACCCTCGGGCGACCGCGTCGAGACGTCAACTTTCTCATGAGCACGCGCACGCGCCCTCGAGGGGACACCCTCGGGCGACCACGTCAAGGCATCAAGTGTCGAGTAATACTCGGGGACGCTCGACCTCTAGGTCCCAAAAGGGACGCTCGAAGCTCACCGTCCACATCCAAAACCCCCGGGGAGATGACGACGTCGTCAATGGCCATGGCGTCTGTCGAGGACGTCACTCGAATGACGTATCCTCGCCTAAAGTGATAGGGACGGCCACCGGAGACTTGAGAGATCGCCTCAATTCCCGAAGGGAATCTCACGGGAGCAACTTGAGAGAAAAACTCAACGCCCAACGCGGGATCGAGAGAGAAGTCGTCTTGGGATATCAACCACCCAACGTTGCTGACCGTGCATCCAACAAGAAGCGCGCCGCCACACTCATGGCACCGGCAACCGGTCTCGGCTCGCGAAGGAAGAGGCGTAGAAACGGTCGAGTCCCTAATGACCATCCTTCTCCAGCCCCGAAGCAATCCTTCGTCCCACTCAATACGACGCCTGACCGGATCCTGAGCTTACACAGGGAGAAGCTAGGATCTCCGCCCCCGTTGAAGACGGACCCCGCGACGAGGGACCGAAGCAAGCGATGCGAATATCACTGGGATCACGGACACGTGACAATCGAATGCTACCAGCTTAGGAAGCGAATTGATTCCCTGATCCGAGGTGGGAATCTCAAAGAGTTCATCACATTCACTAGTGAGGTGACCCCGACCGAGCAACCGACTTGTCAAAAGGGAGAATCCTCTAGCACAAAGACAATGAGATGATGAGCACTGTCTAACACGCGCCCAGCATTCACGGCCACGACCGACACAACTTTCGTCATTGAATTCGCGCTTGAACTTATTGTCATTTTATATAAGACATGTAATTTCCCTTTTCCTAAAGAGGCCATCTGCCAAGACAAGCTGTAACAACATTTTCATTCCAATAAAAGTTGTTCTACAAGTTGTGACATCCTATTGTATATCTCCCACTCTAGAGTTTCTTGGTCTCTGTCTCACAAACACAAGAAACTCGGGGGCCTAACTAATGGGGAACGATACTCGATGAAACCCTCAAAAACAAAAACAAAAGTATAACAAAGTCTCAAGGGGCCGATGGTCAGGCCGGAGGTCCCAAAGAGAAATAATCAACACTACACATTACTCCTCGAGTTGAGTTCACTCCTCGAGTTGAGTTTCGAGTCCACGAGTCGATCGACAAGTCCTCGTGCCGACTTTACACGTAACTCCTCGAGTTGAGTTCACTCCTCGAGTTGAGTTTCGAGTCCACGAGTCGATCGACAAGTCCTCATGCCGACTTTACACGTAACTCCTCGAGTTGAGTTTCGAGTCCACGAGTCGATCGACAAGTCCACGGGCCGACTTTACACGTAACTTCTCGAGTTGAGTTCACTCCTCGAGTTGAGTTTCGAGTCCACGAGTCGATCGACAAGTCCTCGTGCCGACTTTACACGTAACTCCTCGAGTTGAGATCACTCCTCAAGTTGAGTTTCGAGTCCACGAGTCGATCGACAAGTCCTCGTGCAGACCCTACACCTGACTCCTCGAGTCGAGTTCACTCCTCGAGTTGAGTTCACTCCTCGAGTCGAGTGACGAGTCCACGAGTCGACAAACTACTCCTCGTGTCGACTCTACATTTCTCCTCGAGTTGAGTTCACTCCTCGAGTTGAGTTCACTCCTCGAGTCGAGTGACGAGTCCACGAGTCGACAAACTACTCCTCGTGCCGACTCTACATTTCTCCTCGAGTTTAGTTCATTCCTCGAGTCGAGTACCGAGTCCACGAGTTGACAAGCTACCCCTCGTGCCGACTCTACATTTCTCCTCGAGTCACGTCACAAACCCACGAGTCGACTTACGAATCCTCGTGTCAAACATACGCGACTTCTTGAGTCACCAGTCAACGATAGACTCACAAGATTCAATGATAAATCTAAATGCTCTCACACAAGCAACGAAAATCACCCCTAAACGGTAAACCAAAATTCGCTCCACGACGCTCTCGTGAGAGAGAGAATGGGCCAATTGAGTCCCCAAGCGTGACGCGCACGCCATGGCGTCGCATTCACAAGGGCACAAGACTCGACCCAAGAGACTCAACCCGAAAACGCCACCAGTGCACTAAGGTGCCGCACTCGCCGGGGGATCAAGTCTACACCTAACCCCACCTATCACACGACACGCGCACCCAAGGGTGCCACGCTCGTGAGGTGGAATGGCCACGCAAATGTGGCACCGCACTCGCCGTCCAGCTTGTGAGCCGAAAGGCAGCGAGTCACAAATGAGTTTCAAAGGCTGGCGTCCGCCGGGCGTACCTGGTCTAGCCAGCGTCCACGGGAAACATGGCCACACAAAAGTGGCACCGCGCTCACCGCCCAGCTCGTGAGCCGAAAGGCAGCGAGTCACAAATGGGTTTCAAAGGCTTGCGTCCGCTGGGCGTACCTGGTCTAGCCAGCGTCCACAGGAAACATGGCCACACAAAAGTGGCACCGCGCTCGCCGCCTAGCTCGTGAGCCGAAAGGCAGCGAGTCACAAATGGGTTTCAAAGGCTTGCGTCCGCTGGACGTACCTGGTCCAGCCAGCGTCCACGGGAAACATGGCCACACAAAAGTGGCACCGCGCTCGCCGCCCAGCTCGTGAGCCGAAAGGCAGCGAGTCACAAATGGATTTCAAAGGCTTGCGTCCGCCGGACGTACCTGGTCTAGCCAGCGTCCACGGGAAACCTGGCCACACAAATGTGGCACCACGCTCGCCGCCCAGCTCGTGAGCCGAAAGGCAGCGAGTCACAAATGAGTTTCATAGGCTTGCGTCCGCCGGACGTACCTGGTCTAGCCAGCGTCCACGGGAAACCTGGTCACGCAAATGTGGCACCGCGCTTGCCGCCCAGCTCGTGCGCCAATAGGCAGCGAGTTACAAATGGGTTTCAAAGGCCTGCGCCCGCCGGACGTAACTGGTCTAGCCAGCGTCCACGGAAAAGCCGTTCGCACCACCAACAAAGCCGTGCAAATCGATTACGCCTTCGTTGGTAAATCGAGAAAATAAGCCACGCATTGCCAAGCCGCGCAAATCGATTACGCCCCCGTCGGCAAATCGAGAAAATAAGACGCTTAGCGACAAAACCATGCGAGTCGACTATGATAATATGTCGATAACATAAGACACGCAAAACGAAAGACATCGAAAGACGTCCCTCGCGACGCATAAAAGCCATCCCTCGCAACGCACAAAAGCCGTCCCTCACGACGTACAAAGGCCGTCCCTCGTGATGCACAAAAGCCGTCCCTCGCGACGCACAAAAGCCGTCCCTCGCGACGCATAAAAGTCGTCCCTCGCGACGCACCAAGAGCCCTTTCGTGGCAGGTTCACAAGCCCGAGGGCGTTTGTCCCAAGTCCGCACGTTAGCGGAAGTACTGAGTTTCCACTCGACCCACGCTCGAGCAGAAACTCGGGGGGCTAATGTTGTCGGCCTGTCTCGGACCGACGAGGACAAAGGCGTCACTTCGACCCACGCGACCGGCACAAGGCCTCAGGCGGCGAAGCCTTGCCTTAGCCACTGGCCGGCCCAACCCAATGGCCGACCCAAGGTTCAGCCGGCCATATGCTCAGCCGGCCAATGGCCGGCCCAAGGGTCAGCCGACCGATGGCCGGCCATGTGCTCAGCCGGCCATGCAGTTCACTCGGCCATTGGCCGATTGAACAATCAGCCGGCCATGCAGTTCACTCGACCAATGGCCGAGTGAACCTCTCAAGCAGTTCACTCGACCATTGGCCGAGTGAACCCTCAGCAGGCCGTGCAGTTCACTCGGCCAATGGCCGAGTGAACCTCCCAAACAGTTCACTGGGCCATTGGCCGAGTGAACCCTCGGCCGGCCATGCAGTTCACTCGGCCAATGGCCGAGTGAACCTCCCAAACAGTTCACTCGGCCATTGGCCGAGTGAACCTTCAGCCGGCCATGCACTTCACTCGGCCAATGGCCGACCCAAGAAGCTCACTCGGCCAAGGGGTTCTCCAAACACCCCTTGGTCGCCTATAAATGGAGAGGTCCGTCCTCTCCCAAAGGTAATCCAATTTTGAGTCCCGAAACGCTGTCGAACTCGTACTTCACTCGTTTCTCTCATCTTTGGCCTCTCACCACCTCTAAAACCTCTATACTCCACCTCAATCCTACTAATGTTGAGCGTCGGAGAGGTAAACAGAGGCACCTCCTCTGTTTTCCCTTCCTAGTTCACCTGTTCTTTACTACTTTTCAGGTACTCTGACGAACTCAAGGGACATTCACAGCTAATGGACGACTTGGGAAACCAAGTCCGACACGCTCGAGTCGAAGTGAGACCACTTGGTATGGCCTTGGGTCTAACCACTTTGGGCTCCTAAATGGTTGTCCAAAAAATAGCGACAACACGTTGCTCTCTGACATAAAAGCATGGCTGGCAAAGCAATTCCAAATGAAGGATTTGGGGAACCCAGCTTTTGTTACATGGATCCAAATCATTCGTGATATGAAGAACAAACTACTAGCTCTGTCTCAAGGTACTTATGTTGATAAGGTATTTGCTCGCTTCTTAAAGAAAAATGCTCATGGCGCATTATCACCGATGCGTACATGAATATTCCTGTCTAAAGAGCAGTGTCCTAAGACACCGCAAGAAGTGGAGGACATGAGTCGAGTTTCATATGCTTCAGCTTTTGTGAGCTTAATATATGCTATGTTGTGTACAAGACCCGACATATGCTATGCAGTGAGAGTTGTTAGTAATACCACTTAAACCCTGGTCCTGATCATTGGATACCTGTTAAACACATATTGAAATATCTTAAGAGAACTAGAGACATGATGCTTGTGTACGCAAGTAATGACTTGGTGGTACAAAGTTACACTGATTCTAATTTTCAAGCAGACCGTGACATGATGAAGTCGACGTCTGGTTCAGTGTTCATTTAAATGGAGGAGCGAGTATCTGGAGAAGCTAAAGCGATCTAGTATCGCAGACTCTACAATGGAAGCTGAAGATATTGCAGCTTCCAAGGTAGCCAAAGAGGCTGTTTGGCTTAAGAATTTCTTAGCCAAACTGGAGGTAGTTCTGGACATGAATGAGCCTGTGCAACTCCATTGTGACAACACTGGAGCAATTGCAAACTAAAAGGAACCTCGCGATCATAAGAGGGGAAAACATATAGAACGAAAATACCACCTGATAAGGGAGATAAAGGGAGATGTGGCTGTCATGAAGATCTCGACGCTGGATAACATCGCAGATCCGATGACTAAAGGGCTGCCTGAACGTGTGTTTCTTAAACACATAGAAGGGATGGGTCATAGAAACATGCCACATCTTCTCTAGGTCGAAGTGGGATATTATTAGGAATTATTGTCCACAAGAAGATTTATTTGTAATTCTCGCTGAAATTATTAATAAACCAAAGTTATGACATTTATTATCTCTTTGAATTGAAAACGTTATTTCTAATAAAAGAATTATCAAACATTCATCAACTCATAGTCTCCGTACTAAACTGAGTCACATGTTGGGCATCTGAGTTCGGGCGGTGAAATAAAACAATGGTCGATGATTGATTCATGTCTGGGTAATTGAATCTAAAATCATATATGTGGAACACAAGTGAAGGTTGATCACTTAGTGGGAGCATTCTGCACTTGTGGTAGGTATACGGCTAGGCCTGACTTTGGTTGTTAATATGTCGTCTAAGGACCGTTACGGAACACTAACCAGGTGTTGTAAATGGTGCCCACAAGAAGAGTTGTAGTCTTTATTTTGTACATTTGATGTAATAAAGTCTCACGAAGACTCTTGCTTGTAATTGCTTATTCATTAATAAAAAGTTGAAACGTTCATTCATTCTTCCTTGTCTGTTTGAAGCTTTATGATAAAACATCAGTCTTTAGTCCATAAACAAACTTAACAACTTACGAAGAGACAAATGTAGATTTGCATGAACAAACTCTTAGTAGTTTGCTTAAAACGCTATATTCGCAATCTAAGGGTCAAATGACTATTGACCTCAGTACGATTGTTAAGAGAATCTATGATTTCTGGTTATGGGGCATTGAGAGTTGGAGACTCTATAGTTCTTCTAGGTATCTTCCGAAGGTACTGAATTGACCAGTGCACTTCTAGAGACAAAATAAGAACAAACCATTTAACCTCTTATGTCTCGAAGTCACTACGTATGAATTGCATCATGCTTACCTTAATCCTGAAATGAGCCATGTCATTTCATAGCTTACGTATTCTCATTTGAGAAAGTCAAAGTTCATACTCACTATGTGATTCCGAACAGGACCTATTAGTGAAGTACTAAGTTATGAAGATGTCATGAGTAACTTTGTGAAGTTCTCATAGATATGGAATTCATGTACAAGATTGCTGAAATGCAATGTATATCACCTCATGCTTTGTTCCTTGGAATGTGAATAAATGAACTGGCCAGTGTCCAAGTTGAGTCCTGACTCTTTAGGATGAAACAATGTGACTTGTTAGCTCCTCGTCAATACATTGTTTCTAACTTATTCACAAGCGACAAAGGAGTTGAGGAAATAACAGCTAGATGGGTAAAATGGTAATTTCGTAAATCCCGACTAGCTGATGATATTCATGAAGGGTAAACATAGATAATATTCAGTGGATCCGCTCATCATAATTTGGTTGAATTCTTGAGTAAAAAATAAATTCATTTGAACCTAGAGATTTTCAGTGTCAACTCTTTAGTGGAGTCAGTTGACATTAAGCTAAACTTGGAAAAGGTTTGTGAACTTTTGAGTCCAAGTGTTTAGCTCAAGCTTTGTTCATTTGGATCCATGAGGTCACTGTCACAAATCACATCGAGTAGGAATAGTTAAACTAGAAGCTAAGTCAAAACAAGAACGAGACGAATTTTATGAAAATTGTCAAAAGGGTAATTTTGTCTTTTTGGACATAGGATGAAATGAATGTCAATAATTGTTTTTTGACAAGGTCATTTGATGACTCAATATCACTTGGCCAAAATTGATTTAATTGGGCCTTGTGGATTAATTTCATTTCATAAGAATTTTATTGAAAATTCTTAATGGGCATTTCTCATGTTGTCATGAACAAATGAAGAAGCTTCTAGAAGCTCCTTCTAGAGATACCTTGGGCGCCCAACCCTAAGCAACAAAGAGAGAATATTTTGTGCATAAATGTATCAAGATACTTGCCAAAAGAAAAAGAGGAAACAAATTTCCTATGCATGCCATAAGGAAATTCGGCCAAGGCATAAGAGAAGCAAAAGAGGAAACAAATCCAAGGCTTCTAGAAGCCTTGTTGGCCGCCCAAATGAAAGAAGGCAATATTTGCTCATGAATATGTGATATTCTATAGAAGAGGAAACTACCTTATTGAAGGTGAGACCTCTCCTATAAATAGAGCCTCATTCTTCTCATTTCATTCATCCAAGTTTTAGAGATTTGAGAGCTTCTCTCTCTAGCTTGGCCGACTCCTCTCTCTCTCTCTCTCCATTCAATTTCGTTTTTGGTTTTGGCACCTAGGTCCTCATTTGACCTAGTGTTTTAGCTCTTCGACTTCAAGACTTGTTCTTAAGTCGTAGTTTTTAAAAGTTCCCACACACTAATTCCTTTTTTCTCTCGAGTGATTTAGTGATAGAAACTTTCGTGGTTACTCGAGTTGGCGAGGAAAGAAGAGAGACGTGCTGCGAAGGGGGACACGAACGTTGCAACTTTCCAAAGGCTTCTAAACGTTCAAGTTTCTAAAAGGTTAGTAATCTTTTATGCTCATAATAGTTTTTATTTACATGTGCTTGCTCTTTGTCTAGGTTAGTAAAAACGTTTTACTAGTTAAAAGAAAATTTTTAAAATTCCGCCGCTTAACGAAGCGTTAAATTTTTTCTTAAACCCTAGATCAATTCCAACACCAGGGTCACTGTTGCCAGCCCGTCCCAGACCGACAAGGGCAAAATCGTCACAATGCCTCCAGACTGGCCAATGACCGTCCGGCCTTCTCCCGACCGGCCAGTGCCTGCCCGGCCTTCTCTCGGCCGGCCAAAGCCCGTCCTGACCCGGTGAAGCGATGGCGAGAGTGGCAGCGGCCGCCCCTGGGCCATCACTCGGCCAATGGGCCATCACTCGGCCGACGACCGGCCCTGGGTCGTCACTCGGCCAATGGCCGGCCCAGGACCGTCACTCGGCCAGCCCTAGGTCGTCACTCGGCCGGTCCTGGGTCGTCACTCGGCCAATGGCCGGCCCAGGGCCATCGCTCGGCTGATGGCCGGCTCTGGGTCGTCACTCGGCCGATGGCAGGCCCTGGGTCATCACTAGGCCAGTGGCCGGCCCTGGGTCATCACTAGGCCAGTGGCCGGCCCAGGACCATCACTCGGCCGATGGCCGGCCCAGGGCCGTCACTCGGCCAATGGCCGGCCCATGGCCATCACTCGGCCGATGGCCGACCCTGGGTCGTCACTCGGCCAATGGCCGGTCCAGGGCCGTCACTCGGCCGATGGCCGGCCCTGGGTCGTCACTCCGCTAATGGCCGGCCCAGGGCCGTCACTCGGCCAATGGCCGGCCCTAGGTCGTCACTCGGCCAATGGCCGGCCCAGGGCCGTCACTCGGCTGATGGCCAGCCTTGGGTGGTCACTCGGCCGGCCCAGGGTCATCACTCGGCCAATGGTCGGCCCAGGGCTGTCACTCGGCTGATGGCCAGCCTTGGGTGGTCACTCGGCCGGCCCAGGGTCATCACTCGGCCAATGGTCGGCCCAGGGCTGTCACTCGGCCGATGGCCGGCCCTGGGTCATCACTCGGCCAAGGGGCCTCAAAACGCTCCTTGGTCGCCTATAAATACGAGTCTCGACCCCTCGAGTCAGGTAATCCGAAATTGAGTACTGAAACGCTGCTGAACTCATACCTCACTCATTTCTCTCAAGCTTCGGCCCTCTAAACACCTAACCCTCTCTATCCTACTAATATTGAACGTCAGAGAGGTAAACAGAGTCGCCCCATCTATTTCCCCTTTGTATTTCATCGTTTCCTTCTCTCGAAGGAACGACGACAGACGAGGCAAGCATCACCGACAGCTAAGGGATGACTTGGGATACCAAGTCCGACACGCATGAGTCGAAGCGAGACCACTTGGTCTGGCCTTGGGTCTGACCGCTTTGGGCTCCTAAATAGTTGTCCAAAAATGAGCGACAACATTTTGACGCTAGAAAGATGGGATCTCCCGACCTTGGCGACACATTCCCTCTACTACTCTTCTTCTACCTTCGATGGTAAAACTCTCGATAGATGAGTCAACTGCCCGTCACCTCCGCGGCCGACCGAGCGACTAGCTCGAGATACGCCCTGGGAAGCTTGGCACGCCAGATTGAGGATCGAGGGCCTCGTGACAACGAGAGCCTGCCCCTCGAACCAGCCGTCATCTAACCGGCCGGCGACGCCGATGACGCTCTCCGTGAAGACACGGCCCGAAGACTCTCTAAACTCCTCGAGCGGCCAGGGGTGAATGGCGCACTCATCGCCGACCTCCTCGGCCATGGCATCGAGGACGACGTCAACCACGATGAGATAGGCCCCGACTACGTGGCAAAATAAAAAACCAACGAGACTAACCTCGACAACGCTATTCACGAAAGCGAACGCGCACGCACGCCTTCAAGGGGACACCCTCCGACAACCGCATCAAGACGTCAATCGTCGAGCGAACGCACACATGCATCCTCGAGGGGACACCCTCGGGTGACCATGTCAAGGCATCAAAGGTCGAGTAATACTCAAGGACGCTCAATCGCAGGGTCCCGAAAAGGGTGCTCCAAGCTTACCATCTGCGTCCAAAACCCCTGGAGAGAAGATGACATCGATGGTCGCGGTGTCCGTCGAGCACGTTGCTCGAATGACATACCCCTGCCAACGGTGATAGGAACGGCCAACGGAGACTTGAGAGATTGCCTTAATTCCCGAAGGGAATCTCATGGGAGTGACTTGAGAGAAAAACTCAACGCCCGACGCGAGATCACAAGAGAAGTCATCATGGGACACCAACCACCCGACGTTGTTAATCGAGCATCCAACAAGAAGCACGTTACCACACCCGTGGCCCCAGCTGTCGGCCCCAAGTCACGAAGGAAAAGGCGCAGAAATGGTCAGGTCCTTAATGACCATCCTTCTCTGAACTCGAAGCAATCCTTCATCTCTCTCAACACGACACCCGACCGGATCCTGAGCTTACAGAAAGAGAAGCTGGGATCTCCGCCCCCAATGAAGAAGGACCCCGCAACGTGGGACAAGAGCAAACAATGCGAATATCACCGAGACCACGGAAACGTGACGAACGAATGTTACCAGCTTAGGAAGCAAATTGATTCCCTGATTCGAGGCGGGAATTTCAAAGAGTTCGTGGCATGCGCTAACAAGGTGACAACCCCGACTAAGCGCCCGACTGGTCAAAGGGAAGAAAATGTCATCACCGCTACAGCAACCCCCACGACAGGCAACAGCTTAGAAACCTCGAGCATGGAAACAATGAGACGGTGAACGCTGTTCATGGACTACAGAACAAGCTCCCACCATTTGTGGCCACGACCGACATGGCTTTCGCCATTAAATTCATGCCTGAACTGACTCGACTCTATGATCGTTTTATTTCAAACATGTTATTTTCTTTTTCGTGAAAAGGCCAAGTGCCAAGGCAAGCTGTAACAACCTTCTCATTGAAATAAAAAGTTGTTCTACCCATTGTGACGTACTATTGTATATCTCCTACATGAGACTTTCCTGGTCTTCGTCTCACAAACACAAGAAACTCGGGGGCTAATGGGGAACAATACTTAATGAAAACCTTAAAAATAAAAAACAAAAGTGTAACGAAATCTCAAGGGGCCGATGGTTAGGCCGGAGGTCCCGAAGAAAAACAATCTCCACACATAACTCCTCGAGTTGAGTTCACTCCTCGAGTCGAGTCCTGAGTCCACGAGTCGACTAACTAGTCCTCGTGTCTACTCCGCACATAACTCCTCTAGTTGAGTTCACTCCTCGAGTCGAGTCTCGAGTCCATGAGTCGATTAACTAGTCCTCGTGTCAACTCCACGCATAACTCCTCGAGTTGAGTTCACTCCTTGAGTCGAGTCTTGAGTCCACGAGTCGACTAACTAGCCATCGTGTCAACTCCGCACGTAACTCCTCGAGTTGAGTTCACTCCTCGAGTCGAGTCCTGAGCCCACGAATCGACTAACAAGTCATCGCGTCAACTTTATGCGTAACTTCTCGAGTTGAGTTCACTCCTCGAGTCGAGTCCTGAGTCCACGATTCGACTAACTAGCCCTCGTGTCGACTCCGCACGTAACTCCTCGAGTTGAGTTCACTCCTTGAGTCGAGTCCCAAATCCATGAATTGACTTACCAGTCCTCGTGTCAACTCCACGCATAACTCCTCGAGTTGACTTCACTCCTCGAGTCGAGTCCTGAGCCCACGAGTCGACTAACAAGTCCTCATGTCGACTTCCTCAAACTGAGTTCATTCCTCGAGTCGAGTCTCCATTCGCGAGTCGACTGGCAAGTCCTCGCATCGACTTTACGCATAACTCCTCAAGTTGAGTTCACTCCTCGAGTCGAGTCCCGAGTCCACGAACTAGCTGACAAGTCCTTGTGTCGACTCTACGAGTAACTCCTCGAGTTGAGTTCACTCCTCGAGTCGAGTCCTGAGTCCACGAGTCGCTAACAAGTCTTCGTGTCGACTCTATGCATAGCTCCTCGAGCTGAATTCATTCCTCGAATCGAGTCTCCATTCCCGAGTCGAGTGGCAAGTCCTCGCGTCGACTTTACGCGTAACTCCTCGAGTTGAGTTCACTCCTCGAGTCGAGTCCCGAGTCCACGAACTAGCTGACAAGTCATCGTGTCGACTCTACGAGTAACTCCTCGAGTTGAGTTCACTCCTCGAGCCGAGTCTCGATCCACGAGTCGACTGACTATTCCTCGTGTCGACTTTGGGCATAACTCCTCTAGTCGTGTTCACTCCTCGAGTCGAGTCTCGATCCACGAGTCGACTGACTAGTCCTCGTGTCGACTTTGCGCATAACTCCTCGAGTTGAGTTCGCTCCTCGAGTCGAGTCTCAATTCACGAGTCGACTGACTAGTCCTCGTGTTGGCTTCGTGCATAACTTCTCGAGTTGAGTTCGCTCCTCGAGTCGAGTCCCGATCCATGAGTACACTGACTAGCCCTCATGTCAGATTTACGCATAACTCCCCGAGTTGAGTTTACTCCTCGAGTCGAATCCCAAAACTAACAAGTCAACCCACAAGTCCTCGTGTTGAACATTCATGGCTCCTCGAGTTGAGTTTACTCCTTGAGTTGCGTCACAAGCCCACGAATCGACTTGCAAGTCCTCGTGTCAAGCATGCACGACTTCCAGGCTCACCAATCAACGATAGACTCACAAGTCTCGATGACAAGTCTACATGCTTTCCTACAAGCAACAGAAAAATCGTCCCTAACAACGTGCTCAAGTCGCCCACAACGCTCTCATGAGAGGGAGAATGGGCCAATTGAGTCCCCAAACGTGACACGTGCGCCGTGGCGCCACGCTCACAAGGGCACAAGACTCGACCCAAGAGACTCAACCCGAAGACGTGACCAACGCACTAAGGTGCCATACTCGTCGGGGATCAAGTCTACACCTAACCCCGCCTGTCACATGACACGCGTACCCAAGGGTGCCACGTTCATAAGGTGGTGTGGTCACGCTCGCCACCCAGCTCATGCGCCAATAGGCAGCGAGTCCCATATGGGTTTCAAAGGCCTGCGCCCGCCGAACGAAACTGGTCTAGCCAGCGTCCACGGAAACCTTGGTCACGCAATGTGGCACCGAGGCCCCTCGAGGTCCAAGCCATGCAAATCGATTATACCTTCATTGGTAAATCGAGAAAATAAGACACGCATTAAACAAGACGTGCAAATTGATTACGCCTTCACTGGTAAATCGAGAAAATAAAACACGCACTAAGAAGACATGCAAACTGATTATGCATTCATTGGTAAATCGAGAAAATAAGACGCGCATTGACAAAACGTGCAAATCGATTACGCCTTCACTGGTAAATCGAGAAAATAAGACACGCACTAACAAGACGTGCAAACCGATTACGCCTTGATTGGTAAATCGAGAAAATAAGACGCGCATTGATAAAACGTGCAAATCGGTTATGCCCTCATTGGTAAATCGAGAAAATAAGATGCGCATCGACAATACGTGCAAATCGATTACACCTTCGCTGGTAAATCGAGAAGAATACATGCATAAAAAATCATGCAAATCGATTACGATAGTAAGTCGAGAACGTAAGACGCGTAAAATGAAAGACAACAAAGGCCGTCCCTCGTGACGCATAAAAAGCCGTCCCTCGTGATGCACTAAAGACTTTCAACGGCGCACTCACAAACACGAGAGTGTTCGGTGTGACTCTTGAGTTTCCACTCAACCTACGATCGACCAAAAACTCGGGGGGGGGGGTAATGTTGTCGCCCCATCCCGGACCGACAACGGCAAAACCGTCACAACGCCTCCCTACCGGCCAATGACCATCCGGCCTTTTCCCGGTCAGGTAGTGCTCGCCCTGCCTTCTCTCGGTCGGCCAAAGCCCGTCCCGACCAGGTGAAGCGATGGCGAGTGTGGCAGCGGCCGGCCCTGGGCCGTCACTCGGCCAATGGCCGGCCCAGAGCCGTCACTCGGCCGGCCCTGGGTCGTCACTCGGCCAATGGCCAGCCCAGAGCCGTCGCTCGGCTAATGGCCGGCCCAGAGCCGTCGCTCGGCCTATGGCCGGCCCTGGGTCATCACTCGGCCGGCCCTGTGTCGTCACTCGGCTAATGGCCTGCCAAGGGCCGTCACTCGGCCGATGGCCGGCCCTGGGTCGTCACTCAGCCAATGGTCGGCCCAAGGCCGTCACTCGGCCGATGGCCGGCCCTGGGTCGTCACTCGGCCAATGGCCGGCCCATGGCCGTCACTCGGCCGATGGCCGTCCCTGGGTCGTCACTCTTCCGGTCCTGGGTCGTCACTCGGCCAATGGCTGGCCCAGGGCCGTCACTCGGCCGATGGGCAGCCCTGGGTCGTCACTCGACCGGCCCAGGGTCCTCACTCCGCCAATGGCCGACCCAGGGCCGTCACTCGGCCCATGGCCGGCCCTGGGTCATCACTAGGCCAATGGCCGGCCCAGGACCGTCACTTGGCCGCTGGCCTGCCCAGGGCCGTCACTCGACCAATGGCCTGCCCTGGGTCATCACTCGGCCAATGGCCGGCCCAGGGCAGTCACTCGGCCGAAGGCCGGCCCTGGGTCTTCACTCCGCCGGCCCTGGGTTGTCACTTCGCCAATCGCTGGCCCAAGGCCGTCACTCGGCCAATGGCCGGGCCTGGGTCGTCACTCGGCCAATGGCCGGCCCAGGGCCGTCACTCGGCTGATGGCCGGCCCTGGGTCATCATTCGGCCAATGGTCGGCCCAGGGCCGTCACTCGGCCGATGACCGGCCCTGGGTCGTCACTCGGCCAATGGTCGGCCCAGGGCCGTCACTCGGCCGACCCTGGGTCATCACTCGGCCGGTCCTGGGTTGTCACTCGGCCAATGGCTGGCCCAGGGCCGTCGCTAGGCCGATGGCCGGCCCAGGGTCATCACTCGGCCAATGGCCGGCCCGGGGCCATCACTCGGCCGATGGCCGACCCTGGGTCGTCACTTGGCCGGTCCTGGGTCGTCACTCGGCCAATGGCCAGCCCAGGGCCGTCACTCGGCCGACGGCCGGCCCTGGGTCGTCACGCGGTCGTCCTTGGGTCATCACTCGGCCCCTCGAGTCAGGTAATCCGAAATTGAGTATTGAAACGTTGCTGAACTCATACCTCACTCATTTCTCTCAAGCTTCGGCCCTCTAAACACCTAACACTATATCCCACCTCAATTCTACTAATGTTGAGCGTCGGAGAGGTAAACAGAGGCGCCTTATCTGTTTCCCCTTTGTAGTTCATCGTTTCCTTCTCTCGCAGGACCGACGACGGACGAGGCAAGCATCACCGACAGCTAAAGGATGACTTGGGATACCAAGTCTGAAACGCTCGAGCCGAAGCGAGACCACTTGGTCTGGCCTTGGGTCTGACCACTTTGGGCTCCTAAATAGTTGTCCGAAAATGAGCGACAACAGTCGCTATGATGGTCACAGTAAGACTTGATCTAAATCCTGAAGTGATCATGGACTTCTAGGTCATATCGTCGGGTTCTTTGACTCATTCGTTAAAGTCTACTGAAACCTGGGATACTTATGTATTGGGAATCCGGAATATGATCTGAACGGAAAACGATTCACATATACGGAATCCAGCCTTCCCGAAAGAATGTCAATGTTCACTCACCTAAGGGTTGATTCCAGAACCGATAGTTTTGATCAAGTAAATAATTAATTGAATTTTAAGTTGGGCGTCATGGACTGTAAAATTAAATTATTCCTTCGCCCATGACCTATAGTTAGGCGCCTACATTAGGCATTAATTATCCAATATTTTCTCTTTGATTAGTTGCTAGATTTATGGTAACTAGTTAAATAAAAGAGAGAATAATAATGGTTGATATATTCTCTCCATTAAATAAATAAAAAATAAGATATTGTCATTTATTCTCTCTCATAATTAATTTTCTAATATCTAGGAGAATAATAATGGTAGAAATATTCTCTCCATTAAATAAGGAAATAAGATATTGTCCTCATTATTCTCAAATATATAGATTCCTTAAATATATGAGAAAAATAAGGAAATATAATATCCTAGATTCTGATCTGATGGATGAGAGAAAAAGTAGGATTTGTAGACAAGATCCAATGATTCATGCTTTAACTACAAAAATATGAAAGAATAAAGGAGAATAAAATATCTCTAGGAGCTTCCTAGAATATCTCTATTCTATCACTATAAATAGAGGTCAAGGAGAACACAATAGACACACAAGAGAAGTCCAAAAATTCGCCCAACACAGCTAGTGTGGCCGAATTCTTCTCTCTCTCCCTCGGAATTCATGATCCCAATCCAAAAAACACGACACAACCTGAATCTCTAAATTAGAGCCGTTTTAAGATAACGAGTGAGCCCACATTTTCTTCTTATTCCATCCGGAGATTACGTTGCCGAAGATTACGATATCATCTTTTGAGTGCCATATGACGAGAGTACTAAAGCCATTCCTAGAGATTTGATCATGGAAGATAAAGCCTGAAGAAGGAGTCAGATGAACTCGGAATGGAAGCTTGAAGAACGCTTTGAAGATTCTGTAGCTAAGGAGAAACCCATAAGTTTTTCTAATAACTCTTCTGTTTAATTCGGTTGCTTGATATTGCTGTCATGCTTAATATTAATTAAAGTAAATCTAGATATTGTTAAATAACCTTAATTAATTAGCTAGGTAGCGTAATTATTTTTTTTCCACATGGTTATATGGGTGTATAATCACCAACAGATTACTCGCTCTCAGAGTTCTGAAACGCTGTTAGAGACTTTCTGCACACAATTTCCTCTGCTCGAGCGTATCCAGCACACAAGCTGCGCCCGAGATTCTCTACCAAGAATCTCCATCAACTCTAACGCACATAGCTGCGCCCGGAATTCTCCACTGAGAATCTCCCTCGTCTCCCAAAGAGAAAACACACATTCTCTTTCGGGTCACTCGATTCTAGAGTCCTGAGACGTCGCCGAGGACTCCTTTGCACTCCGTCTCCTTTGTTGAGTATGCCCTCCAGGCTCCGTGCCTTAAACAGCTTATACACATACCTTGAACTACGTCATGACTTGATCCCGTAACTTGGGTACGTAGGCAGCTAATAACAAGCGTAGTCACAACCCTCATTCACCTCATTGTCACCTCAGAGAATGCCTCTGACTGGAAGGACCTCAGCTCGAGACTTTCGATTTCACACACTTTGCTCGGGTGACGCCACTTGGTCCGGCCTTGGTTGAACCGCCCAAAGTTTTAAATTGTTGTTCATTTTTGTGCGACAACATTTTTGCGCTAGAAAGGGGACTTCCCGACTTGAACATACTGAAATTCCTCATAATCATCTTCTTCTTTTCTTCTGAAAACTCCACTTTCTCAAACTTGAGAAAAGATGAATAATCAACCACCCATGCATTCTGTGGGCGTTAACAACCCCGATAATGCTCGTGGGACCAAAAATTATTTCTTGCGCTCCCAAGCGCATGGTGACGAAGAGTCGCTCTCCGAAGAGAGCTCGACACGCTCATCATCTCCATCTCCAAATAGCCGAAACGGCCGCATCAAGGAGTTGGAGGAGGATATCTGCCGACTAAAGGCGATGAATGCAAGGTACCACAGCCAACTGGCTTCAAAATGAACTATGCATGACATGGTAATCCCAAGGGGAACCTGAAAACCTCAATGAGGAAAGTCACGATCGTGATCCTAATTACGGAGGCCTTAAGAATTCGGAGGATACCAAGACTTCTCTCACTAAGGACGGGGGACTCGCCGCCGTAAATGAAGCCAATCCTTCGGACCCCTCACCTAAGACAGAGGAAGCACCTTTGGCCCATGACCATCTTGGTCAAAGGGAGAATGTTGTTGAAAGTCAGGGCACGCAAAGAGCGCGACGTCTTAGACGAAGCTTGTGCCTCCGTGCTACTGTAAACCCGGATCATAGGGATCGCCTTACCGCCAAACGCAACGAGCGTGGCAAAGATCTAAGAGAGCGTGGTCACCATGATACACAATCTTCAAAACGAAGTGCGAGATCTCTGAGAATACGGAGTAGGCGGAAGTGCCCACGGGATTGTTGAGGAGAATTCCTCGCCTTTCACAGCCTATATATTGGCTGACGTATGCACGAGAAACCTGGATGATGATGTAGGATGTCGCTCCCAGTGCCATGTGCCAAACTTTTATTCTTACCCTCGTCGGACCCGGCTTCGAGTGGTTCAAGAACTTAAGGCCGAGAAACATCCAATTATTCAAAGACCTGAAGGACACGTTCCTGGTGTTGTCAATGGTGCCCACAAGAAGAGTTGTAGTCTTTACTTTTGTACATTATAGTAATAAAGTCTCACGAAGACTCTTGCTTGTAATTGCTAATTCATTAATAAAAAAGTTGAAACGTTCATTCATTATTCCTTGTCTGAAGCTTTATGATAAAACCTTAGTCTTTAGTCCATAAACAAACCTAACAACACATGAAGAGACAAATGTAGATTTGCATGAACAAACTCTTCATGGTTTGCTTAAAACAATATATTCGCAATCTAAGGATCAAAGGACTATTGATCTCAGTATGATTGTTAGGAGAATCTATGATGTCTGGTTATGGGACATTGAGAGTTGGAGACTCTATAGTTCTTCTAGGTATCTTCCGAAGGTACTGAATTGACCAGTGCACTTCTAGAGACAAAATAAGAACAAACCATTTAACCTCTTATGTCTCGAAGTCACTATGTATGAATTGCATCATGTTTACCTCAATCCTGAAATGAGACATATGCCATTTCATAGCTTACGTATTGTCATTTGAGGAAGTCAGAGTTCGGATTCACTATGTGATTCTTAACATGACCTATTGGTGAAGTACTAAGTTATGAAGATGTCATGAGTAACTTTGTGAAGTTCTCACAGATATGGAATTCATGTACAAGATTACTAAAATGCAATGTATATCACCTCATTCTTTGTTCCTTGGAATGTGAATAAATGAACGGGCCAGTATCCAAATTGAGTCTTGACTCTTTTTGATGAAACAATGTGACTTGTTAGCTCCTCATCAATACATTGTTTCTAACTTATTCACAAGCGACAAAGGAGTTGAGGAAATAACAACTAGAAGGGTAAAATGGTAATTTTGTAAATCCAGTGTAGCTGATGATATTCATGAAGGGTAAACTTAGATAATATTCAGTGGATCCACTCATCACAATTAAGTTGAATTCTTGAGTAGAAAATAAATTCATTTGAAACGAGAGATTGTCAGTGTCAACTCTTTAGTGGAGTCAGTTCACATTAAGATAAACTTGAAAAAAGGTTTGTGAACTTTTGAGTCCAAGTATTTTAGCTCAAGCTTTGTTCCTTTGGGTCCATGAGGTCACTGTCACAAATCATATCGAGTAGGAATAGTTAAACTAGAAGCTAAGTCAAAACAAGAACGATAATTGTCTAAAGGGTATTTTTGTCCTTTGGACATTGGACGAAATGAATGTCAATAAATTTTTTTGACATTGTCATATGATGACAAATGAAACTTAAACCACTCGGCCATGAAGAGTTTATTGGGTCTTGAGGATTAATTTCATTTCATAGAATTCTATTTGAAAATTCTTAATGGGCTTTTCTTATGTTATCATGAACAAATGAAGAAACATCTAGAAGCCCTTAATTTCGGCCAACAAAGAGAAAAAGAGAGAGTTTATTTTGTGCATTAATGTATGAAGATACTTGCCAAAATAAAAAGAGGAAACAAATTTCCTATACAAGGAAGGGATATGGGCGGCCAACTAAGGCAAGGAGAGAGCAAAATAAAAGAGGAAACAAATCCAATGACTTGCTTGGATTGTGTATGGCCGTGTGACTTAATAGGGAGAAGAGCCAATTTTGCTCATGAATATATGATATTCAATAGAAGAGGAAACTACCTTATTGAAGGTGATCCCTCCCCTATAAATAGAGGCCTCATTCCTCTCATTTTATCCATCCCACATAAGTTAGAGATTGAGAGCTTCTTTCTCTAGACCTTGTGGTGGCCTCCCCTTCCCTCTCTCTCTCTCTCTCTCTCTCTCTCTCTCTCTAGTTTTCTTTCGTTTTTGTTTTGGCACCTAGGTCCACATTTGACCTAGTGTTTTTAGCTCTTCGACTTTGAGACTTGTTCTCGAGTCGTCGTGTTTAAAAGTGCCCACACACTAATTCCTTTCGTTCTCGAGTGATTTTAGTGATAGAAACTTTCATGGTTGCTCGAGTTCCCGAGGAAAGAAGAGAGACGTGCTACGAGGGGAGACAAACGTTTCAACCGTCCAAAGGCTTCTCAACGTTCAAGCTTCTCAAAGGTTAGTTAACTTATAATGCTCATTCATAATTTTAATTTATATGTACTTGCTCTTGGTCTAGGTTAGTAAAATCGTTTTACTTGTTTTAAAGAAATTTTTAAATTCTGCCGCTTGCTCGAAGCGTTAAACTTTTTCTTAACCCTAGATCAATTCCAACACCTAGCACGCTTCGCTAAATCTATGGTCCAAAAGAAGACCAAGATGTACTTGTGGCAATCAGGCAAGAAAGTGGTGAATCTCTAAGATGTTACCTCACCCGATTCACTAAAGAATCGAATAAGGTCGACCGCTTTGATACAGTGATGCAATCGCCGCAATCTTTGAAGGCTTGCGCACGAGCGACTTCCTCAAGTCTGTCATTGGCCGTGTCCCTTATACCATGGCCGAGTTAATGACTCGACCTAAGACCTTCATGGGAGTCGAAGATTACCTCGATGACCACAAGAGCAACAATCAAAGATTTTTCCGCCAATACGAACCTAGCTAGGCTTCTAATAGCCAACCCTCGATGCCCCAAGAAGCCGCAACTTACGGATCCCGCAACTTGCAACCGGTCTAGATATCGTAAGTTCAATCAGGAATACGATCACCTAACCTTCGAGTGTTATAACCTCAAAAGGAAAATTGAGGCTCTGATCCAACAAGGTGAGCTAAAAGAGTTCGTAATGTGCATGATTAGCGTTGCGGGCCCCACCTCAAGCAGACCACAGTCTAGCAAAGGAAGAAGACCAGCCGCTACTGCCGACCGAACTGCAGCTACTGCTACCGCTAATCCACAACTCCACGTCGTAACCACCATACTGGGTGGTCCGCAAGGTGGAGATTCAGCCCGACAACAGAAAAAATTCCTAAGGGATGCGTCTCAAGAAGACGCTGCTAAGCACGTCAACCTCACCTACGAAGAACCTCCGTCCGTGCCTCACGACACGATGTACTTCACCAATGAAGAGGCAAAGGGAGTTATGCATCCACACAATGACGCGATAGTTCTCAAAGCTCATGTGGCAAATAACCTGGTGAAGAGGGTTCTCATCTACAACGGCAGTGCTGCCGACATAATCTTCAAAACCACACTAGAGCGCATGAAGCTCGGGGGGCTACGCCCGACTCCAATCCAAACGCCCTTATTTGGGTTCAATAGAGAAAGAGTCATGAACAAAGGCATCTTCGATCTACCGGTCACCTTCAGAACTCCCGGAGGCATTGAAGTCGTTCACATGGTCCCCTTTCTAATTGTTGATAAGGAGTCGCCCTACAATGTCATCATTGGGCGACCCACGCTGAACAGACTAAGGGCTATGACTTCTACATACCACCTATTGGTGAGGTTCCCAACCGAAGAGGAAATCGGCATCATGATCGGTGATCAATCCCAGGCCAGAATATGCTACGTCCAAGGAGTCGATGGAAAATCTAACGGAAAAATGGTTAACACAATCTTCCAACTGGAAGATGATTATCCATACGACTTGAAAGATGCAAGGAAGTTTGGAGAACTCAACCCTTGAGACGAAATCGAGAGAATTAGAGTCAAAACCTCCAACAATCTCACGCCAGTCACGCTAGACGTATCCAAACCTGATCATGTTGTGAAGATCAGCGCTCAAGTTCCGCTCGTCATCAAGACTCAACTTGCTGCCTTCCTCCGGAAATTTAAGGATGTCTTCGCATGGACTCATGCAGACATGCGTGGAATTGGCCCCAAGGTCATAGTGCACCGATTGAATGACGACATAAACATCACTGAAAAAATGCAAGCTAGACGAACGTTCAACCCAGAACGATACCTAGCCATGAACGAAGAGGTCGAGAAACTTCTCACCACAAACTTCATCCTAGAAACTAAGTATCCCAAGTGGGTCAATAACATGGTAATGGTGAAAAAATCTAATGGGAAGTGGCGCATTTACATAGATTACAAAGATCTTAACAAAACCTACAATAAGGACTGCTTCGCCAATCAAATCGGCAAGACTATGGAAGTGTACATGGATGACATGCTCGTTAAAAGAATATAGGCAACCAATCATATACATGACCTAAGGGACATGTTCACAATCTTCGGCCGCTACAGAATGAAGCTCAACCCCAACAAATGCGTTTCGGGGTCGAATCTGGGAAATTCATGGGTTAGATCATCAATCGACGAAGGATAGAAGCAAATCCCAAAAATGATCAAGGCACTCCTTGAAATGTAGTCTCCAAGACGAGTCAAAGAGGTACAAAGCCTGATTGGTCGGATTGCTGCTCTGACGCGCTTTGTGTCGAAAGCAACAGATAAGTGTCAACCGTTCTTAAAATATCTAAAGAAGACGAACAGCTTTGAGCGGACCGATGACTGCGAGAAAGCATTCCAAGAGATGAAGGTGACCACCAAGACAAGGATGGAGAAGAAGACGATGATCGCGCAGAGCGTGTCGGTGGTGAAGGAGTCAGAAAGGCACGACTGGCTTCAGAGGCTTCTTTCACCGGACGACGATGAGGGGAATGGGATCGTGTTTGTGAACACACAGAAGAAGGCTGACCGAGTGGCTAAGAGGCTTGCCAAGTTCAGGTTCCAAGTGACGAGCTTTCACGCAGGGAAATCGCAAGTGAAGTGGAAGACGAGCCTTAGAGAGTTCGGGGCGAGGATGAGCACAGTTTTGGTGGCGATCGATGTTGTCGCACGAAAATGAACAACGATTTAAAGCTAGAGGTGGTTCGATCCAAGGGCGAACCAAGTGACCGCGCCCGAGCAAAGTGTGAACTCGAAGACCGAGTTGCACCCTCCAAACCCGGAGGTGTGTTTTGGAAGGTGTAACCATGCCAAATGTTGGCTGCCTATGTACTCGTGGTCCGAGATCAGGTCAGAAAGTAGTTCAATATGATGGTTGTGGCTATCTTGGACTCGGAGGTTGAAAACTTAAGACTTTAGAGAAGGACCTCGCTCGTGGCTTCTATTGAAGACTTTAGAGGGGTCGCTTGACTCGTGGCTTAGCGTTCTAACTCAAAGGTCAAGAAGCGAGGGAGCAGCTTGTGCTTTGTGAACACTCGGATCTCAGAATTGGAACGCACTCCTTGTTGTAAGGGCGATCCTTGGATTTCTGAGCCAAGCTTTGAGAAGAGGATAGAGCTCTTGGAATGTCACAAGAGCTCTTGTTTTTTTTTTGTAGAGAATTGTGTTGTATCTCCAAATTGTGTTCTTTAAGTGAGAGATGAGGGGGGTATTTATAGTATTTGAGGAGGCCATGGGCCGACCTCTATGGAAGCCCATGGAAGGGCCGGGCGCGGGGCACGGTGTGCGCGTGGGCAGGAGGCCCAGCCAGGGTGCGGGGTGCACGCGGGTAGGAGGCTCGGCAGGGCGCGGGGCGCGCGTGTGGGCAGGAGACTCGGCCGGGGACCGGGGCGCACACAGGTAAGAGGCCCTGCAAGGTGCAGAGCGCGCGAGCGAGCAAGAGGCTCGATCGGGGCATGGGGCGCGCGCAAGTAGGAGGTTCGGCGGGATGCGAGGCGCGCGCGTGGGCAGGAGGCCTGGCAGGGCGCCCTGGCGTACCCGTGAAGGAGGCTCGTCAGGGCCGGGCCGCGGGCGTCGGCTGGGGGCCCAGCGGGCGCAGGGTGCGTACGGCCATGAGGCCCGACAGGGATGCGCGCGTGGGCTGGAGGCCCGGCCAGTGCTGGGCGCGCCCGGGCAAGGAGCCCGGTAGGGACGCGGGCCGGAGACCCGTCTAGCACTGGGCACGCGCGTGGGCCGGGGGCCTGGCAGGGGCGCATGGCGCTCGTGTGCAGGGGGCCCGGTAGGGGCGTGGGCCGTACGTAGGCTGGAGGCGCCGCAGAGGCGTGGGCCTGAGGCTTGACAGGTGATCCGACCAGCGAAGCTCACTAGTAAATGTTGTTTATTTTTATTTTTCAGTTTTCTGAAAATGACCGGTAACATTAGCCCCCCCAAGTTTATGGCTCGGGTATCACGAGTCGTGAACTTTAGTTTTTCAACGGCATTTGAGGCCTTTTTTTTGCCGGCAGGCACTGGTCCCTTGTTGGTCGGACAGCCGGGGCGGGGCTAGGTCCTAGCCGAGTGGCTGGACCACAAGACCCGCCCGGGTCTTGGATGGGAGAACGGGCCGCGCGCGCGCAAGGGTTGGCGCACGGTCCCGGGCCTTGTGCGCGCGCATGGGGGGGATGGGGGGGAGTAGGGTTCCTACTCCTTCCTCTTCTATAAATAGGAGAGCTCCCCCTCCCTTTTCTTCACACCTAGCAGCCTTAAAATAAAAAAAATTCACTTTTGAATTAAATATTTTGGGGCTTGCCTAATTTCGCCATCGTTTGATGTGGACTGAATTCTTTTTCCAAGTCGACGGTCTCGAGGTTGACCTTTCCTGCCCATCTCAGGACCCTGAGCGGGCGGGAGATGGTCCCTTTGAGGAACTTGACGGGATTCAGATTTACGTCGAGGAAGATCCTCGCGTGGCCGACCGATGGCTTGCTGAATTGGAGACTAATGCCACGGCCCTAGCTGAACTAGCGAAGCCCGGTTGTGGCCAACCAACTAGGCGCGGCCCCTAAGGGGGAGAAGAAGGTCATCGTGATGCATACGCGTCGCGTTTGTGATTAACTTGGTTTCCCGCGAGGCATCTTTTGATGCCTCCTCGCTGAAGCAGCGAGACGAGGTTACTAAGTCTATAGGGTTCCCTCGGACGTCTGACTTAGAGACCTCGGGTGACGAGCCTGTAGTGATCCCATCTGAATCATTTTTGGATGAAATTCATTCCGATGACCCCATTGGGTCGGACTCGGAGGGTCCTGGAGAGGACCCGGAGGCTTTCCCCGAGGCGGCGAGAGTAGCGCACACTGGGAAAGTGTTGGAGACGGCCGAAGCGGTCTTTATGTCAGAGGGATCCCCGGATCATGCACGGTCTGAAATCATTGATTCGGGAACCCATGCTCTTGAGAAGTCCTTAGAGAGGACTCGTTGGTACAAAGTGGGCGATTCCATTGCCCCCGAGGGCTTGGACTGCAAGGGGGTTGATATTGCGAGCACGCTTACCACCCGAGTCTTCAGCACGCTTCGGGAGACATACAACATCCCTTCTTCGGTGGGATTACTTCGACCTGCCCCTGAGGACCGGTCATCCTGTCCGAGGAACGGGTTCGCTGTCGTCATAATAGGGAGTCTTGTTTGCGGGTTGCGCCTTCCTTTCTCGCCTATTGTCCAGCGTATTCTTGCTCGACTAGAAGTCCAAGCTTGCCAGATGAGTCCGGTGTTCTATCGCTGGTGATGAGTTTCATGGAGTGGCACTGTCAAACCCAACGAACCATGACTGTGGATGACTTTTGCAACCTAGTCGTCGTATTCCCGGTACCGAGGCAATCAGGATTTCACATGGCCCGTGCCCCCGGCAACACGAGGCTGATTGAAGACAACTACCCACCTAGTCGTAGGTCGTGGGTGTGGGTTTTGACGGATACTTTTGGCGAAGCACCCCTTCGATTTGGTTGCATGGAGGACTTTTTGGCAGACGAGGGAGTGACAGAGCTCGCATTTGTGAAGGAGATATTGGGCATGTCCGAGGCTCGTAAGGCGGGCGAGCGGTTTCGCTCTCCTGAGCTGATGGCATTGACCGTATGGTTTCCGTCTTTCGCCCTTGGCTCTGAGGAGGCACTCCGGGCGGACAGGCTACCCATTCTCAAGGCCAAGCTAGCAGGCCCCGTTTCTCGAGGTACTTTATTATTTCAGATTCCTTGTATTAGTTGAAATCTTAACATTTTTTGTTCTTCGGGTGCAGCTGCTAGGAGGAGAGCTCGGAGACTGTCTTCCGCTTCCCGGAACCCTAAGAGGATGGCGGAGATCCGTTCCAAGGTTGCCGACCGTCCGACGGGAGAGGATCGCTCTGAAGCTACCTACTTGGTCGAGCAAGATTCCCGCGCCTCGTTGAAGAGAGCCTCCGCCTCGGTGCTTCCTGATGAGCGCATTGAGTCCGAGAGGGTGAAGTCCGAGGTGGAGATAGAGGCCAGGGAGGCTCGAGCCAAAGAGTGACATTGCCTTTTTCAGGCTGGGGTTACCGACGCTCAGAGGGTCAGTACCTTTCTTATGCGTAGATATTTGACCTTTATTTTTGCTTGTTGCCATAGGCGTATGGGAAAGCCGTGCGGAGTGATAAGATCCTGCATGACTTCATTCGGCGCTTGGGAATTGCTCATGAGGAGCTTGCTCAGGCGAAGTCTAAGCTGGCCCAGGTCGATTGTGGTTCACACTCGGGGGTGGAACTCGAGATGCTTCCGGACCAACTTCAAGAGGCTCGAGCGGAGATTTGGATCATTCATGATCGATGCGATAGAGCCCAGGCGTCGGTTGTCAAGATGGCGGGAGAGCTGACTGAGGAACGTCGAGCTTATGAAGTGGCATCTCAGTCGACAGAGATTTTCTGGACTGAGGCTACCGAACTTCGTCGACAGCTGGACGCTCGGTCAGATGCCATGGAGACTTCTCACGGCTAGTTTACTACGAGCGAAGCAGCGCATGTTCGGGCAGAGCGCGAGCATGACTCTTTGGCGGAAGAGAATGCTCGCCTTTTCTCTCTGCTGGATGAGACAGAGCAGAGGGCATCCGACTTGTAGGACGACTACGACATTGGGGCCGAGGAGGCACGTCGCGCCGGGGCGATGGAATGCCGGGAGGCGACCGTGGCCGAGAACGTAACTCGGGGGGTTACCTTTGACTTTTTCAATACCTTGTCTCTCCCTCTTGATGATGGCGAGTTGTGAGCCGAGTGGCTTCTTTATTTATAAGCGCATATGTTTATCGCTTTGCTTTTTTTAGGATTTTTCCCTTTTAGCGCACTTGCATTAGCGCACGCTTTGTGGGATTCGTTAGAGCGGTCGCTCTTTTGTTTATGATATATTTTATTTGCTTTCAAGTTGAATGCTATCTCTTTGTTGATTGTTTGAGCAAGTTTGCTCGTATGTGCCTATTATTTGAGCTGCCATAGCATGTCTCAGAGGGCTTGTGTCCTCGTCAATGGTTTTGACGGGTTTATGTCCCCAGTCGGGATCCAGTCTCTACTCGTTTAGCGTTATGACTTGTTGTCACTTAGCATTCGAGGTAGGCGATTTTCGTGCCCCGTTAGGCATCGTTCAGCTTTTTTTGCTAGAGGCAACTTGCTGTGGTCAATTGACCCATCTCGTGTGGCGATATTGGTATGTCGGGTTAGGCCGACGGTTTTACGTGCTAAATTTTGGCTATAGCATTGGGAGCGGCCCAACGGTTTTCGCTTCGTGCCATTTGGCAACCGAAGGTGTGGCTCAGATTTGGCCATTGCGTTGGTAGTGGCCCAACGACTTTTGTTTGCTCAGATTTGGCTATTGCGTCGGGAGTGGCCCGACGCCTTTAACCTTGTGCCTTTCGGCGACCAAAGGAGCGGCTCAGATTTGGCCAATGCATCGGGAGTGGCCCGACGTCTTTCACCTTGTGCCTTTTGGTGGCCGAAGGTGCGGCTCAGATTTAGTCATTGCGGCGGGAGTGGCCCAACGTCTTTTACCTCGTGCCATTTGGCGACCGAAGGTGTGTCTCAGATTTGGCCATGGCGGCGGGAGTAGCCTAGTCGCCTTTACCATCTCCTTTACTCGACTTACGGCACGCAGGATTAGGACGACGATTTTTCTCAAACCCGTATGCTCGAAGGGCCGTTGGGGTTTAAGACAGCGCCTTTACGCAACTTACATGCGTTGGGAGTAACCCAACGACTTCCACCTACGCCTTTACGCGACTTACAGCTCGCCGGGTTAGGCCGACGGTTTGACTCAAACCCGTATGCTCGAAGGGCCGTTGGGTTTTGAGCTTTTTAAATCCTTATTCCCGTGTGTGTGCAAGAAACTTAAGTTTTCGCTCATATTTGGCGATCTAAGTTCATATTCCCGTGTGCATGCGGGGAACTTGAGTTTTTTTGCTCATATTTGGCGATCGTATTGGGAGTAGCCCAATGATTTTAACCTGCGCCATTGGCGTCTTATGGCACGTCGAGTTAGGTCGACGGTTTTTGAATGCCGATTTTGGCTTTTTTAAGTCCTTATTCCCGTTTGTGTGCAGGGGACTTAATATTTTTGTTTCTTGGGTCATGCATTTTTTGGTGTACGTCGCATGAGTCACTAGCCCCCCAAGTTTTTAGTTTACGAGTTGTACCTTGATGACTAAAAACTTGATAAAGCGGATTTTCGAATAAAACCTCAAACTTTATTAAAATTGGACAGAGATAAAATCCTCAAACATTGGCACGTGGGCCTTATTGAATTTGGGAAATTAGAGCAATAAATGGGGGAGGCGTCAACTACTAATAATACTGCCTCAAATGTTCTGTGTTCCTAGGATGTCGGATCGGGGTCCCGTCCATGTGTTCGATGTAATAGGTTCCGTCGTGTATGACTTGGCGAACTCTATACGGTCCTTCCCAGTTTGGGCCAAGGACACCTGCGCCTTGTACTTGGGTGTTTTGGAACACGCACCTGAGTACAAAGCTGCCAACGGCGAAGTCTCATCTTTTGACTTTGGCGTTGTAGTATCTATCGACTTTGCGCTTCTGTGCAGCGAGTCGAGTGAGAGCCTCAGATCTTTTCTCGTCGATTAGATCCAGCTCAAGGCGCATGGCCTTGTTGTTTTCTTCATCGCCGAAAGTATCAACTCGGTAAGTGGGGACCTCAGTTTCTACGGGGACCACAGCTTCAACCCCGTAAGCTAGGGAGAAAGGGGTCTCTTCGGTGGCGTTCGAAACAATTGTGCGATAGGCCCATAGGATGAATGCTAGCTCTTCAGCCTAGGCACCCTTCTTTGCTTCGAGCTTCTTTTTTGGATTGCTCTTGATCATTTTGTTGACAGCTTCCACTTGGCAATTAGCTTGTGAATATCGTGGGGATGAGAATGTCTTGCTGATCCCTAATTAGGCGCAGATTTTTCTAACTCGGGCATTGTCGAATTGTGCACCATTGACGGTCACAATTGACGCTGGGGAGATGACGATTATGTCCACACCCCATTAAGGAAAGGGGCGCAGAACGACAATGCTGCCCAGGGGAGATGACGGTTGCCGTGGAACGTTAGAGAAACATTGACACTTGTCACACTTTCTCACTCAGATGCAGGCATCTTTCTTCATCGTGGGCTAGAAATAGCCTTGTCGGAGTGCGTTGAGCGCAAGGGATCTCCTAGAGGAGTGGTTCCCGCAGATGCCCTCATGAATCTCGTGGAGGACCTTTGTCGACTCTACACTGTTGAGGCATCGTAGTAGTGAGGTGGAGTACCCATGCTTGTATAAAATTTCTCCTTTCAACACATACTTAGATGCGAGGGCCTTCAATTTTTCAGCTTCCTTGCAGTCTTCGGGGAGTATCCCTCTTCACAAGAAGTTTGTAATTGAAGTCATCCAAGTCGGATGATCAGTATTCTCGAACGTTCCAACCTCGTCCCGTTAGACGGATGGTCGCGAGAGAGACTCAACCGGGATAGTTCCTAACCCATCTTTAGTGATGCCAGAACTGAGGCAAGCAAGAGCATCAGCCTCGGCGTTCTCTTCCCTTGGGATCTGGATGATCTCAAACCAAGAGAAGGCGTTGAGTTTGGTATTTGTTTTTGCCAGGTAGGCAATCATATTAGGTTCTTTGGCGATGTAATCACCCTTGACCTAATTTAAGATCAACTATGAGTCACAGTGTATTCGTAAATTCTGTACGTTGAGCTTTTGGGCGAGCTCTAGCCCCACAATAAGGGCTTCGTACTCAACCTCGTTATTGGAGGCTTGGGATCCGTATTGGAGGGCGTAGCGTAACTTGTCCCGATCGAGATTAGTCAAAATTACACCAGCGCTGACCCCTTGAGCATTGGACGCTCCGTCTACGTTTAATTCCTAGATGGGACATGTAGGGTCAACCTTTCTCTTTTGAGCCAACAAGTCGTCGGTCGAGTAATCTTCCGCTCTTCCCATGTCGGGAGCATAGGAGAATTCTGCCACAAAATCAGCTAGGGTCTGAGCCTTTATTGCCGGTCTCGGGTGAAACTCAATTCCATACTCGCTCAATTCTTGGGACCAAATCGCCATGCGAGTCGATGTTCCTTTCTGAAGAGCTTTACCGATGGGTTGTCCTGTTCGGACTGCGATAGGGTGAGCTTGGAAATAGGGGCGTAGTTTTTTGGCGGCTACAAGGAGAGCAAGAGAAAGTTTCTCTATCTCCGTATAACGTGTTTCGGCGTCGAGTAACGCCTTGCTCACGTAGAAGATAGACCAGTGAACCTTGTCATCTCCGCGGACTAGAACAACACTTACTTCCCGCTCGGAGACAGCGACATAAACGTAGAGCATCTCGCCTTCCTTTGGCTTGGAAAGGAACGGAGGTGTTCCGAAGTAAGTCTTCATTTCTTGGAAGGCTTTTTCGTACTCGTCCGTCCACACAAAGCCATTCGTCTTCCTTATAGCTTTGAAGAACGGTTGACACTTGTCGGTTGCCTTAGCCACAAAACGTGCAAGGGCAGCAATCCGACCGGTCAGACTTTGGACCTCCTTAACTTTTCGAGGAGATCTCATATATCAAGGAGTGCCTTGATTTTTTTGGGGTTTGCTTTGATCCCTCGTCGGCTAACAATGTAGCCCATGAGCTTCTCGGACTCAACCCCGAACACACATTTGTTGGGATTGAGCTTCATTTTGTACCGGCGGAGGATTAAGAACATCTCCCTTAGGTTGTCTACGTGATTAGTAGCCAGTAAGCTTTTAACGAGCATGTCGTCCACGTATACTTCCATTGTCTTGCCGACTTGGTCAGCAAAGATCCGGTTTACCAATCATTGTAAGTAGCTCCCGCATTCTTAAGGCCAAAAGGCATGACCTTGTACCGGTAGAGGCCTCGATTAGTGACGAAAGTTGTCTTTATATGATCAGGCTCGTGCATTCGTATTTGGTTATAGCCCGAGTAGGCGTCCATGAAACTTAGTAGCTTAGTAGCTCATGCGCGGAAGTGGATCTTTTGGGTAGGCTTTGTTAAGATCTTTGTAGTCTATACAAATGCGCCACTTCCCATTAGGCTTTTTAACCATGACCACGTTGGCCACCCACTTAGGGTACTTGGCTTCTCATATGAAGCCAGTAGAGAAAAGTTTTTCAACCTCTTCGTTTATAGCTAGGTATCGTTCAGGGTTGAACACGCATCTAGCTCGTTGTCGTTCAACCGGTGCACTATCACATGGGGGTCTATTCTAGGCATGTCTGCATGAGTCCATGCAAAGACATCCTTAAACTCCCGCATGAAGGATGCGAGTTGGGTTTTGATGGCGAGAGGGAGTTGTGCACCGATCTTCACAACTTGGTCAGGTTTGGCTTCGTCGAGAATGATCGAAGTGAGACCATCGAGGGTGTCAACCTTCCACCTCTCGATCTCATCACAGGGATCTAATTCCCCAAAATGTCGTGCGTCTTTTTTATCACACGGGTAGTCGTCTTCTAGCTGGTAGATCGTGTTAACCCTTTTCTCAGCGGGCTTGCCGTCCACTCCTTAGACGTAGTATATCCTCGCTTGGGTTTGATCCCCAGCCATGATGCCAATCCTTCCTCGGTAGGGAATTTCACCAATAGGTGATATGTGGACGTGATAGCCCTTAGTCTGTTCAGTGTGGGCCACCCAATGATAACATTGTAGGGCGACTCCTGGTCAACCACAAGAAAAGGGATCATGTGAATGACTTCAATACCTCTGATAGTTCCTAAGGTGACCGGCAAATCAATGATTCCTTCGGTCATGAATTTTTCTCACGTGAACCCAAACAGAGGTGTTTGGGTCGAGACAGGGTGAAGCCCCCGAGCTTCATGCGCTTTAGGATAGTCTTAAAGATTATATCGGCTGCGCTGCCGTTATCGATAAGTACCATTTTCACCAAGTTGTTACCCACTTGGGCTTTGAGGATTATTGCGTCATTGTGTGGATACACAACTCGCTTAGCCTCTTCATTGGTGAACTGTATTGTTTCGTATGGCACGGACGGAGGTTCCTCATAGGTGAGGTTGACCAGTCCAGCGATGCCTTCTTGAGAGGCAGCCCTCAAGAGCTTTTTCCTTTGTCGAGCTGAATCTGTTGGAATTGATCTAGGGTTAAGAAAAGATTTAACGCTTCGAGCAAGCAGCGGAATTTAAAATTTTCTTTAAAACAAGTAAAACGATTTTACTAATCTAGACAAAGAGCAAGTACATTTAGATTAAAACTATTAAAAAGAATTATTTGTTTACTAACCTTTGTGAAGCTTGAACGTTGAGAAGCCTTAGGAAGGTTGAAACGTTCGTCTCCCTCGCAACACGTCTCTCTTCTTTCCTTGGGAACTTGAGCAACCACGAAAGTTTCTATCAGAAGAATCACTCGAGAAAAAAAGGAATTAGTGTGTGGACACTTTTAAACACGACGACTCAAGAACAAGTCTAAGAGTTGAAGAGCTAAAACACTAGGTCAAATGTGGACCTAGGTACCAAAACAAAAATGAAAGAAACTTAGAGAGAGAGAGAGAGAGAGAGAGAGAGAGAGAGAGAGAGAGAGAGAGAGAGGAGGGGGCAGCCACAAGTTCTAGAGAGAGAGTCTCTCAATCTCTAACTTATGTGGAATGAGAAAACAATGAGAATGATGGCCCTATTTATAGGAGAGGGATTACCTTCATAATGGTAGTTTCCTCTTCTATAGAATATCACATATTCATGAGCAAATATTTCCTCTTTCTTTCTCTTGCCTTGGATTTGCAACACTATCCTTCTAGAAGCAAGTTTGTTTCCACTTTTGATTTGCTTCTCCATTGCCTATAGTTGGCCGCCCAAATACTTTCCTCCTTGAGGGAATTTGCTTCCTCTTTCTCTTTTGGCAAGTATCTTCATACATCAATGCACAAAATTAATCTCTCTTTCCTTTGGGTTGGACGTCCAAGACATCTAGAAGGGGCTTCTAGATTTTTCATCATTTGTTCATGACAACATAAGAAAAGCCCATTAATAATTTTCAAGTAAAATTCCATGAAATGATATTAATCCTCAAGGCCCAAAATCTTTTCATGACCGAGTGGTTTATTTGTCATCATATGACAATATCAAAAAATTTATTCACATTCATTTCATCCTATGTCCAAAAAGACAAAATTGCCCTTTAGACCATTTTCGTAAAACTTGTCTCGTTATTGTTTTGATTTAGCTTCTAGTTTAACTATTCCTACTCGATATGATTTGTGATAGTGACCTCATGGATCCAAATGAACAAAGCTTGAGCTAAAATACTTGGACTCAAAAGTTCACAAACCTTTTCCAAGTTTAGCATAATGTCAACTGACTCCACTAAAGAGTTGACACTGAGAATCTCTCGGTTCAAATGAATTTATTTTCTACTCAAGAATTCAACTTAATTGTGATGAGTGGATCCACTGAAAATTATCTATGTTTACCCTTCATGAATATCATCAGGTAGTCGGGATTTACAAAATTACCATTTTACCCTTCTAGCTGTTATTTCCTTAACTCCTTTGTCGCTTGTGAATAAGTTAGAAACAATGTATTGACGAGGAGCTAACAAGTCACATTGATTCATCCAAAAGAGTCATGACTCAATTTGGACACTGGCTAGTTCATTTATTCACATTCCAAGGAACAAAGCATGAGGTGATATACATTGCACTCCAACAATCTTCTACATGAATTCCATATCTATGAGAACTTCACAAAGTTACTCATGACATCTTCATAACTTAGTATTTCAAGAATAGGTCATGTTCAGAATAACATAGCGAATCTGAACTCTGACTTTCTCAAATGAGAATATGTAAGCTATGAAATGGGATGTCTCATTTCAGGATTGAGGTAAGCATGATGCAATTCAAATGTTGTGACTTCGAGACATAAGAGATTGAATGGTTTGTTCTTATAATGTCTCTAGAAGTGCACTGGTCAATTCAGTACCTTCTAAAGATACCTAGAAGAACTATAGAGTCTCCAACTCTCAATGTCCCATAACCAGACATCATAGATTCTCCTAACAATCGTACTGAGATCAATAGTCCTTTGATCCTTAGATTGCGAATATATTGTTTTAAGCAAACCATGAAGAGTTTGTTCATGCAAGTCTACATTTGTCTCTTCATATGTTGTTAGGTTTGTCTATTGACTAAAGACTAAGGTTTTATCATAAATCTTTAGACAAGGAAGAATGAATGAACGTTTCAACTTTTATTAATGAATAAGAAGTTACAAGAAAGAGTCTTCGTGAGACTTTATTACATCAAATGTACATAAGTAAAGACTACAACACTCTTCTTGTAGGCACCATTGACAACAAACTCCCACTTGACTCAAAGAAGATGTGAGTTGTCCTTGATGCCCAATCCCTCTCGATGTTGGTCGAAGAGCTTGTTCACTAGCGCCTTGGTGAATGGATCTGCTAGGTTGTCCACCGTTGAGATCTTTTTCACCTCCACGTCTCCGCGCTGCACGATCTCTCGAATCAAATGGTATTTCCTCTCAATATATTTAGAGCGCTTATGGCTTCAAGGTTCCTTTGAGTTAGCGACAGCCCCACTGTTATCACAATAAAGGGTCATGGGCTCATCGATGTTTGGAACGACTTCCAAATACTTAAGGAATTTTTAAAGCCATACAACCTCTTTGGATGCTTCAAAAACAGCCACATATTCTGCTTCCATTGTGGAGTCAGCAATGCAAGATTGCTTAATACTCCTCCACACAACAGCTCCAGCATTAAGGATGAACACAAATCTTGAAGTGGATTTCCTGGAATCCTTATTCGCTTGAAAATCAGAATCGGTATATCCCGTCATAGTCAGGTTAGTACTCGGGTCCAGAGTTGGATTGAAAACGGCTAACTACGCCAACTGAGAAGCATATATCAGGTCTAGTGCAAAGCATAGAATACATGAGACTTCCTACGCCTGAGGCGTAAGGAATTTTTCTCATGTCTTCAATCTCTTGTGCAGTTTTGGGAGATTTGTCCTTAGAGAGTGAAACTCCATGCCTAAAGGGTGGTGTTTGGCCCTTCTTGGAGTCTTGCATCGAGAAGCGATCCATCACGTTATCAATATAAGATGCTTGAGAGAGCTACAAAGTCCGGTTTTTCCGATCTCGAAAGATGGGGATCCCCAGAATGTACGCGGCTTCTCCTAGATCCTTCATATCGAATTGCTTTACTAGCAAGACCTTAACCTCAGATAACTTACCCACATCGTTACCTATGAATAATATATAATCGACATATAGTACCAGAAACACCACTTTGCCTTCGTGTATTAACTTGTAAACACAAGGCTCATCTATTGACTGTTCAAAGCCGAAGCTTTTCACAGTTTCATCGAATCTAATATTCCATGACCTAGATGCTCGCTTTTGTCCATAAATGGACTTAAGTAACTCACAAACCTTGGTCTCTTGACCTTCTTCCACGAAACCGTCTGGTTGAGCCATGTATATGCGCTCGTCAAGATTGTGATTCAGGAAGTCCGTCTTGACATCCACTTGCCAGATCTCATAGTCGAGAGCTGCAGCTATGGATAGAAGTATGCGGATGGATTTAAGCATCGCGACTGGCGAGAAGGTTTCTTCATAGTCAATCCCTTCTTGTTGGGTATAACCCTTAGCCACAAGTCGTGCTTTGAACGTCTCGACGTTCCCATCCGGACCCCTTTTCTTCTTGTATATCCACTTACACCCTACGAGTTTAATCCCTTCAGGAAGGTCTACATGTTTCCAGACTTTGTTGACATAAATCGAGTGCATTTCAACTTTCATGGCGTCAAGCTAAAGGTTTGATTCAGAATAAGCCATCGCTTGGCTATAGGAAACATGATCATTCATGTCAGAGACGGCTACGAGAGTGTCTCCATAAGACATGTACCTGTCAGGCATTTGAGTAGCCCTTCCACTACGTCGAAGTACTACTGGACGAGATTCTGATGAGTTAGGTTGTGTTTCAGTTGGGGTAAGAACAGGTCTTACAGATGAGGTAGAAGATTCCTAACCCAACTTTTCTTCCAGCACAATTTTGCTTCTAGGTTTTACATCTTTCATAAAGTCCTCCTCAAGGAAACGAGCATTCGTGCTAACAAAAGTCTTGTCGTCCTCGGGACTATAGAATGTGAAACCTTTGGTTTCTTTTCGATATCCAACGAACAGACACAATTCTGACCTACTAGCCAACTTTTTAGTCTTTTGCCTTAGCACATGTGCAGGGCAACCCCAAATTCGGATGTGGGCCAGATTTACTTTACGGCCAGTCCATCGTTCATAAGGAGTACCAGGAACCGTTTTAGATGGAACTTGGTTCAGAATGTAAGCGGCTGTTTCGAGGGTACATTCCCAAAAGGAAAGATGGAGTGATGAGTAAATCATCATTGATCTAACCATCTCCATTAGAGTTCGGTTCCTTCTCTCTGACACTCTATTTTGTTGAGGTGTACCAGTTGTTGTAAGCTGAGAAGCGATATCTTTTTCTTTAAGAAAGTCATCGAACTCTCCAGACATATACTCACCACCTCGATCGCATAAAAAGGTTTTGATCTGTTTGCCAGTTTGCTTTTCCACTAAAGCCCTAAAGACTTTAAATACGTTAAAGATCTCGGATTTGTGTTTGAACAAATAGACAAAACCGTATCTTGAGTAATCATCAGTGAAGGTAACGAAGTAGTCGTATCCTTCCCGTGCCTGTGTACTGAGCGAACCACATACATCAGAATGTATTAGTTCCAGTAACTCAGTGGCTCTTCGACCCTTGGCTGAGAAAGGTCGCTTAGTCATTTTTCCTTCTATACAAGATTCACAATTAGGTAGTGAACCTATTGCAGAGGCTTGGAGTGGACCATCCCTCACAAGTCTCTTAATCCTGTCTAGACTGATATGACCAAGTCTTAAGTGCTAGAGATATGTTGATTTTATCAGGTTGGAGGAATCATAAAGTTTGATCCTCTTTGGCTCCCTAACTAGATCGTTATCTGTTTCAGTGACTAAAAGAGAAGGTTGAATGGGATGGAAGTGATAAAAGATTTATCAGGAAACGAAATACGAATTCCATTCTTAATGAACTTTAAACAATAATCTTGCTCACGAAGATGAGCAACAGATATTAAGTTCTCTCCAAAGGAAGGAACAAAATAAACATTATTCAAGTTTAAAGTGCGGTCTTCGAAAGACAGCATCACAGATCCCACAGCCTTTGCAGACACCAAGCTCCCATCAACCCATTTGAAATAGAAGTCGCCTTCCTCTAAGCTTTTGGTTTTCTTGAAACCAGTCAAGGAACAACAAATATGGTTAGTAGCAGCGGAGTCAAGAATCCACGTTGATACATTATCAGCTACTAAGCATGCTTCGGTAATTAGTACAATACTATGTTCCTTTGCTTTGAGATAGGCAGGATAGTTCTTCTTCTCGGCCTTGTGAGGTCTCTTCTTAGATCCAGAGGTGGAGGCTTTGTGCTCAGTAGCATGTGCCTCTCTTTGATTCCTCTTTTTCTTAGTGAGACCTTCAGCAGTGTGAAGCTCATTTATAAGCTCGGTAATAGTGTACTCTAGCTTCTTCATGGAGTAGTTCAGCTTGAAGGTATCAAAAGATTCGGGGAGAGTTTCCAAGATCATATCTATTTTGGTCTCCTCGTCAATCTCAGATCCTAGGATTTCCATCTCGTTTAGGTAACTAATGATCAGCATAATATGGTCCCTGACAGGAGTCCCAGCCTTCATGCGACAGTTCATAAACTGTCGGACTTCTTGTTGCCTTGCTTGACTCCATTGCCTCCAAACATCTCATGGAGATTATGGAGCATGTCGGCGGCAGTCTCGATGTCACGATGTTGTTGTTGCAATACATTGTTCATTGATGCTAAGATATAGCATCTAGCAATCTCATCGGATCGAAGCCAGGCCGCTTTGGTGTCTTTTTCTTCTTGACTTGAATTGTCACTCGTCAGAGGAGGACACAGGGTGGTGAGTACCCATTTGTGCTTGTCCACGGTAAGGACAATGACGAGGTTACGTTTCCAGTCGACGTAATTTTCCCCTTCGAGTTTGTTCGAGGAAAGGATGGTTGAGAGAGGGTTGAGAGACATTATGCTGAAAAGTGGAAACAAGTTTATGATTAGTCTTTTGGTTTAGGATTTGAGTTAATTTAAGTTTTTAGGATGAACAAGACAGGAAAAATCCAAAGGTGTTATAAACGAAATGACACTTTAGTCCTTCGAGGGAAGGCCGCAACGAGTCTCCTTTCATAAGTAAATGACTCATCATTAATGCATAGCCAAGATGTCAATACATCATATTTGACTAGCCACCTTATAAAAAGGTTTGATCACTCACATCCTTTCCTAGGGCCTCGAGGGAGGATTACTAGGGATGAAGTCTAAGTGTGTAACCAACCACTTAGTCCATAAGATCTACTTTGAAAAAAAATCCACCGATGGGAGGTCTTGTCTCATTGTCTCACTCTCGGACTTAGCTCATTGAGCAATGATCAGAGCACTGTTAGTGCATAAAGACACAAGGGACATACTCGGATCTTTTCCTATTTTCTATTTCGGGAAAGTGCATGAGGGAAGTGTAAACTTCAACTCACTCGAACACTTGAAAGTTTGAGATTACACATCTTTTTATTTTTCGGCTTGTCTACAAGGAGACCTCCCACTCAAATTTTCAAGAGCATATAGATTTTGAACATATGTGATATAGATATAGTTTTGAAAACATTTTGAAAACTTATTTGATTTGGATGACAAAATATTTTCAAGTTTGAAAACGGAAACGGTTTTTCAAAATTCAAACTAGTTTTGTAAAATTCAATTTCAATTAAATTCTCAAAAATCAAAACATTTTAATCTTTCACATCATGTTTATAATCTTATGAAAAATAATTTTGCTCAAGAAAATTTTCTCATTAGAGTTCTATAACTCATGGTAGTGGGGCTGAAAATCCGGAATTCTAAAAAACTGAAAATCCGGAATTCTAAAAAACTGGACTTTCAAGAATCATTAAATTTCGATTTCTGAGCAGAGAGTAATGCCACTTTTACTGCGGGTTTTACTCCAGCTCGAAGAAAAAGAAATAATTAAAGTTCGGTCTTTCTTAGGTGCGAAAAAGAATCGAGTGTAACGGAACATTTTAGGAGGTTGTTAAAGCTTTTATTTGTGTTTTATTAGCAAGGTAATAACATGGTATAAAAGAAATAACAACATGCATAAAACGATTCAAGTAAATAAAAGAAACTAGTAAGACAAGAAAACTAGTCACAAAAATTACTCGAAATTTTCTCAAACTTAAAAACACGTTTTTCAATATAAAAAATTAAAAACTTTTAGAACTGATTCTAATGTGTTTTAATATCATCCCAAACTCATAGAAAATTAACATGATTTTTAATTTAAAGGCATGAGCAATAAATTAAAAAAAAAAAATCTAAGAATACAATTCTAACTTGTCACAAAATTAGTAAACTTTCGAAAACGATTTTCAAGCTCATATTTTTAAATACATGTACATGCATATCTTTGACCATAGCTCTGATACCATTTGTTGGAATTGATCTAGGGTTTAAGAAACAGTTTAACGCTTCGTTAAGCGGCGGAATTTTAAAAAAATTCTTTTTCAAGTAAAACAGTTTTTACTAACCTAGACAAAGAGCAAGCACATGTAAATAAAAACTAATATGAGCATAGAAGTTTACTAACCTTTTTAGACATTTGAACGTTGAGAATCTTTTGGAAAAAGGTTGCAACGTTCGTCTCCCCTCGCAGCACGTCTCTCTTCCTTCCTCGGCAACTCGAGCAACCACGAAAGTTTCTATCACTAAATAATTCGAGAGAAAAGGAATTAGTGTGTGGGCACTTTTAAACACTACGACTTAAGAACGAGTCTTGAAGTCGCAGAGCTAAACACTAGGTCAAATGAGGACCTAGGTGCCAAAACAAAAACCGAAAATTAACTAGAAAGAGAGAGAGAGGATCGGCCAAGTTCTAGAGAGAGAGTCTCTCAAATCTCTTAAACTTGGATGAATGAAATGTGTGGAATGAGGCTCCTATTTATAGGAGAGGTCTCACCTTCAATAATGTAGTTTCCTCTTCTATAGAATATCACATATTCATGAGCCAATTTCCCTTTTTCCTTCATAGAGTCACACGGCCAACAAGGCATTCTAGAAGCCTTGATTTGTTTCCTATTTTGTTCCTTTCTCTAGCCTTGGCCGAATTTCCTTATGGCATGCATAGGAAATTTGTTTTCCCTTTTTCTTTTGGCAAGTATCTTGATACATTTATGCACAAAATATTCTCTCTTTCTTTGGGTATGTTGGGCGCCTATATTCACTCTAGAAGGGGCTTCTAGAAGCTCTTTCATTTGTTCATGACAATATGGAAAAAGGCCCATTAAGAATTTTCAATAAAATTCTTATGAAATGAAATTAATCCACAAGGCCCAATAAATCTAATTTTGGTCGAGTGATGTATGTCATCAAATGACCATGTCAAAAAATTTATTGACATTCATTTCATCCTATGTCTCAAAAGACAAAAATACCCTTTTGACAATTTTCGTTCTTGTTTTGACTTAGCTTCCAGTTTAACTATTCCTACTCGATGTGATTCGTGACAGTGACCTCATGGATCCAAATGAACAAAGCTTGAGCTAAACACTTGGACTCAAAAGTTCACAAACCTTTTCCAAGTTTAGCTTAATGTCAACTGACTCCACTAAAGAGTTGACACTGAAAATCTCTCGGTTCAAATGAATTTATTTTCTACTCAAGAATTCAACCTAATTGTAATGAGTAGATCCACAAAATATTATCAGTGTTTACCCTTCATGAATATCATCAGCTAGTCGGGATTTACAAAATTACCATTTTACCCTTCTAGATGTTATTTCCTCAACTCATTTGTCGCTTGTGAATAAGTTAGAAACAATGTATTGACGAGGAGCTAACAAGTCACATTGTTTCATCCAAAAAAGTCAGGACTCAATTTGGACACTGGCCAGTTCATTTATTCACACTCAGAGGAACAAAGCATGAGGTGATATACATTGCATTTCAGCAATCTTGTACATGAATTCCATATCTATGAGAACTTCACAAAGTTACTCATGACATTCTCACAACTTAGTACTTCACCAATAGGCCTTGTTTGGAATCACATAGTGAGTCCGAACTTTGACTTTCTCAAATGAGAATACGTAAGGTGTGAAATGGCATGTCTCATTTCAGGATTAAGGTAAGCACGATGCAATTCATACGTAGTGACTTCGAGACATAAGAGGTTAAATGGTTTGTTCTTATTTTGTCTCTAGAAGTGCACTGGTCAATTCAGTACCTTCGGAAGATACCTAGAAGAACTATAGAGTCTCTAACTCTCAATGCCCCATAACCAGACATCATAGATTCTCCTAACAATCATACTGAGGTCAATAGTCCTTGGACCCTTAGATTGCGAATATATCGTTTTAAGCAAACTACGAAGAGTTTGTTCATGCAAATCTACATTTGTCTCTTCGTAAGTTGTTTAGTTTGTTTATGGACTAAAGACTAATGTTTTATCATAAAGCTTCAAACAGACAAGGAGGAATGAATGAACGTTTCAACTTTTTATTAATGAATAAGCAATTACAAGCAAGAGTCTTCATGAGACTTTATTACATCAAATGTACAAAATAAAGACTACAACTCTTCTTGTGGGCACCATTGACAACAATAGTTTGGTCTTGAACTTTGCCGATAGTCTTGCTTTTCCAAAAGCTTTATGTCGCCGATAGTTTGATCTCGAACTTTGCCGATGGTATGGCCGCCGATAGTTCAAGGATTCTTCCCTTTGCCGATTCTTGTCGTTTTTGCTCTCGGGGGATCATTTTTATCTTGTGAAAATGACGGCAGAACATATATATATATATATATATATATATATATATATATATATATATATATATATATATGTGTGTGTGTGTGTGTATATATTTTATCTGACCAAGGAGCACGTTGGCTTTGAAGTTGCTGCTGGTATTGCATTTTGTAGACGAGGCGATAACTCGATGAAATACAACTCATCGTCGTTACAGTTATTGAACTATGCGGTGGAAATGGTGACGGAGTGGGACCCGGTGGGGCTGAAAGCACCGGGACGATTCGCACGTGATTTACTGCTAAATGAAGCTCGCAGACCAGCAAGTGAGCGCGGTCTCGGTGGTGGCAGCGTTCCAGGAATCAGTCTAGTAAGTCCTCATTTAGGAACCAGTCTCACGTGACCGTATACATTTCGCCACCAACGAATTGCTGTCAGATTTCCACACAAAAAACTTGCTCGGCCCGCCTCGATCGGACAGAGCAATACATGGATAATGTCGACCAATTGTTACCGTGAACTGTTGTTGGGACATGGTTCGCTGCTGTGAATCGAAACGACTCAGGAGTGATTTTTGGAGCTTTCTGCAAACAGGTTTTCAATGTCTACGACCCCTTTATTGTAGAATGCGCTAAATTTTGGAGGTTAGCTGAGGTTGGAGCTCACTGTTGCTATCGTGTTCTCACAATAGGAACAATGAAACATATGCTCTAGCCAATGTTTCATTTTAATATTAAACTATTTTTTCTTGGTTGAATGAGTGTCCTCCTTGTATTTAATAAATCTTAACCAACCCAAATTAAATACTTTCTTGGGGCCAAAACTTTATTAACATCGTGTAGGACCCACTACTAATTATCATAGGTGAAAAAGTTTGAAAGGTCACTTACAGTTGTTTATCTTATATATACAAATTCATTATATGCAGATTTCACACTCAACTTACTCGATTCTGCTCCTGTCGAGATCCAGCGATCATTTTGTGGGCTCCGGCAGCCCTCTAGTGAGAAGGATATTGTTTTTCCGGTCCGAGCTACACCATCTATCAATACGTTGTGTGTTCAATCTCTGAGAATTTGGGATAAATAAATCAGCCACCTTGGTGTTGCATGGACCCCCTCTTCGTTCGACCCAGAGAAGGCCCCCATTCTCAAGCCACTGTCCCACAACCCCACCTCTCCCGAGCCAATAATATAAGCACACGGGTATTTTGTCGGATGATCTCTCACGTGCTTATGATGTCCCTCCATCACCCGGACCATATAGCTTTCTCTTTAATGTCGAAGAAGTTGGTGTGTCGGCAATACTTGGCCCGAAGAATTTGGACCCTCAATTCTTGGCCACCATACACCACACAAGCTTTGTGAGGTATGCCTTTTTAAATTCGTCGAGGTGCCGGAAATTTAACCCTCCCACAGCTTTGGGTTTACAAATGTTTTCCCAACTCATAAGGATCTATCCTTCGAAACCGTGCCGGTCTACCAAAAAAAAATGTCTCGTGGCCTTTTCAAACGATAGCCAAAAGGATTTTGGGCGCCTAAACGTGGCCATAGCATACGAAGGGATCGCTCGAACTATCGATTTGATGAGTGCGGCGCCCGTCCCACTTTGGATATTGATTTTGACATCCACCTTTCAAGTCTTCCATAGACTCTATTTTTAAGTGCCACAAAGCTATCCAATCTATTTTTTTCATATAAAAAGCGGGTTTTCAAGATTTTCCTCTTTGCTCTTACTTATTCTCATGGTTTTAAATTCCGGTGAAATTCTCCGACATTCGCCGACAAAGCCGTTTTCGGACGTCCAACGGCCGGAGAAAGCATGGATGTCGTTTTTCCTCTTTTTGTCGTTCGAAATTCGCCGAAAACGATGCGTCGTTTCGACATGAAATGATCGGTCATTTTCGTTGTGCTTAAAGACCAAACTCGTCATATTATCCACGAAATTTACAGAGAATAGAAGAAAACGGCAAAAAAAAACGAAAATCGGGACTTTCATTTTTTTTTTAACCCAGTTTCTGTAAAACGTGAATTTGGTGTACAAATTGATTGTTTTTTTTTAATATGATGTCCTTCATTTAAGTTGTTTGAAATGTTGTGATCTAATATATATATGTTTTTCAAATTTTTCTGACACATCCGGCGAACCACTGAAACTTCCGGCGAGCCACCATATTTTCCGGCGAAACACCATTTTTCCCGGCGACATTTTTTTTGTGTTTTCTATTTTTTCAAGTTAGTTTATGTTTTTGTGTGAAATGAATTGAAATATTGATATAGAAATGTTGGAGTTGTGATTGTATGAAATTAATTAAAATGTTGATATGAAATTGTTGGAATTTATTGACATGTTGAAATAGAATTTTGTTGATATATTGAATTGAAATGAGATCGTTAGAGTTTGAGTTGAAATTGTTAGACATGTATGATTTGAAGTGCTTTAATTTTGGACTATATTTACATATATATATATATATATTTATATATATATATATATATTCTTTTGTTTCGTCACATTATTTCCGTTCAGTTTTTCGTCGGCACGTCGATTTTCCGTCGAAAACGGCATTTGAAAACGACATTTCATTTGCTCTTTTTCACATTTTTTCCGTTCGATTTTCCATCAACATAACGATTTTTCGTAAATCAGGAGGCTCAAAATGGTAACGAAAACGGCATTTTTTTTCTTGCTTATTCCAAACAATCCGGGGATTCTTTCACTCATCCCCAACTCCCAATTCTTAGAGAAGAACACCCTCGATATTTAGATGTTGACCTTTTGACCCGACCATTATCTCAAGGCAATTCATTACGGCTTTAACCTCCACTGGATTTGCGGGACAAAAAACAGTACCGGATTTGATAATAACAAAAAAAAAAAAAAAAAAAAAGTTTTTACTATTTTACTAATTACTATTTTGTATAACTTTTGCTAAATTAAAACAAAATAATTTTGATCAGTGCCGTGCAACGATTCTCTCACAAGTCTGGGATTGGGTCCCATCTATTTTGAAAGCAGCAGCCCCGCCGCTGTTGACGTTGGTGATGGATATCAGTCCGTACATTGAAAAGAAATCTCATCCAAATCAGATCCAGCATTAATATCATCTGTCTGGAGAGTGAGATATACTATAATCCGATTTGGCAACTACCGAAGCCAAACAAAATCAATCATGGACAATAAGTTCGAGCACTCGACGGTGACGACGAACGGCGTGAGAATTCACGTGGCGTCATGCGGTTCAGGTCCGGCGATCCTGTTCCTCCACGGCTTCCCGGAGGTGTGGCAATCGTGGCGCCACCAGATGGCGTCCCTCTCGGCGCGTGGCTACCGCTGCATCGCGCCGGACCTCCGCGGCTACGGTGACTCCGACGCGCCGCCGGAGAAAGAGGCCTACACGTCGTCGGAGTTCTGGATGCGCTAAGGAGCGACAAGGCCTTCGTGGTGGGCCACGATTGGGGGTCTATGATCGCCTGGTCAACCTCTTCAGGCCTGACCGGGTCAACGCGGTGGTCAACCTCGGAATCCCCTATTTCCCCAGGCCACGATTAGGGCTTTCTTTGGCGACGATTTCTATGTTGTCAGGTTTCAGGTGAGTCACTATCTTCCCGATCTCGATTAGATTTCTGTATGGTTTGTTGTATGGGCATTCAATTGAATATTCAAATTACATCGTCTTGAATATATCATATTATATATGAAAAAGTTGTGTTTGGTGAAATGGAATATTTTCCAATTGTTTTACTTGTAATAAGAGCTTAGTGTCCAATCTTGAAGTACAGCTTTGATTAGGTTTATATATTAAAGATATTAGGCTTATATCTTCATATATTTGATTAAAAAAAAGAGAATATTCAACCTTAACTATTTAGCAGATTATTAAAAGAGACACTTCATTGTTCCAACTTTTCTTTGAATCAAAATTTTTATACTCAGCTCAAATGTTCAGAATTAGAGATATTGAGAGTTATTATACACTTACTTTTGGTATGATTATTGTTTGTGAACATCATTAATGAATAATATTGTGTGTCTGAAGGAACCGGGAAAGATTGACGAAGAAATCGCTGAGGCAGGAGCTGAAAAAGTACTAAAGATATTCTACACATCATTTGGTTTAACACCTCTGCTCATACGCGAAGGTGTTGGCTTTAAAGGTCTAGATGTTCCAGCGCCATTACCCTCTTGGCTCTCCGATGAATACCTTGATCATTGCGTTGCAAAATTCAACAAATCCGGCTTCACCGGAGGAATAAATTACTATCGAGCCACGGACCTGTAAGCAAATTTCATTTCCTTCCAACGTAAATGTTTTCAAGAAATAGAATATCTTGGGCAAAATTAATCAGAATAATATCCTTGGGACTTGAGAGAGTAAGTAAAATTAAGGTTTGTACATAGAATTAGTAGGAAAAGAACTTGCAATACATTTTTATATGTAAAAGTTTCATACTCCAAACTATTTTGAAAAATTGGAATATGCGATAACCGTAAAATGTCTAGTAATCCCAAATCGAATACCAATCCATATTTCTTGTTTAATGAGCATTATGTTCTAAAGTCATTCACCGTTGTGACTCTAGCACTTGGGAGCTGACGGCGCCATGGGCTGGAGCAAAAATCAAAGTTCCGGCGAAGTTGGTGATTGGGGATGAAGAAAGCACCTACCATTTCCCGGGCGTGAAGGATTACATAGAAGGGGGTGGCTTCAAAAATGACGTGCCATTGCTTGAAGAAATTGTTGTAATTCAAGGCGCTGCTCATTTCATCAACCAAGCTAGGCCGGAGGAGATTAGTGCTCATATTTACGACTTCATCAAAAAGTTCTAAGTTCATTTGTTTTTCTTTGGATATTAAGCTTGTTGGTTAGACAAGCATATGTAATAATAATGGGAACTAATTTCAATAATTATGAGTTGATCTGTCAGAATGGCCAGATTAAGTCCATTTGAGTACAACTCTTAGGTGACACCACGCATGGCAATTAGGTAAAAGTTCCATTTGAACCGGAATTACGATACAAACAAAAACATAATGTTCTGTTCTGAAATTGGCTGGATCAAGGATTCTGGCTAAACTGAAAAATGAATTTTCCATTTTCGTACTATTGAAAAAATTAGAAACAAAAATACTCTTAAATTTTTTAAATAAATTTATTAAAAAAGAAATAGTGTGGGAGGAAAAATTTCCGTCTAAATCCCTGTTCACAAAACCAGAATATTTTGCTTCAATTAGAGACAAAACTAAATTATGGTTCCTTCAATTTTACTATTGGAACAAAAGAGAATTCTGTTTCTTTAGGTCCAAAACCCGCCTTTAGGTGGCATGTGAAATTCAAATTGCAATTCAATGGACCCCGCGTTTAGGTGGCATGTGAAATTCAAATTGCAATTCAATAAAAAAAGATAGTTATAATAGTTTTTTTGGTACTTCAACTGCTTTTTTAGAAGGGAGTGTTTTATGTTTTTTTTTCTCTCTAGGTCTTCTAAGAGTGGTTCTCTCCATCATCAGGATGGATGTTTCTTTTCTCCGGCTTTTCATGAATTCTCTCTCTCTCTCTCTCTCTCTCTCTCTCTCTCTCCGGAGAGGAAGAAGTTGTGGACATTGACGAGATTTGGGTGCAAAAATGAAAAGAAGAGATCGAGTTAAACCTCTCAGGGAAGCTTCTCACGGTTAAGCCGGTACGATTGGACTTTTTTTTAAAGATCTCTTCTCTTCCTCGTGGAATCCCAAGGGCAGCCTTCTCATCACCCAAACGGTGTCAGACAGTTTTCTCTTCAAATTCAGTGATGAAATTGAAAAAATTCTCGTCCTAAAGAATAAACCCTGGAATTTTGACAAAGCACTCTTATTGCTGAAAGATGCATAAGATGGAGACAGCAACGATGACTTCTTTTTCACCATCCTATGGATCCAAATCCACGGATTTAGAAAGTTAAGATTTAAAATTGAGAGTGAATATACGATATTGTACGATGAACTTCATGAATCGTATAATGGTGTACGATACGATGAAATTCATCGTGCCGTATGATAGGATTCGATGGGGTACATAGGTTTTTGTTTTTTATAATTATTTGTTCGTACGATGGCGTACAATGCACTATGATACAGTACGATACAATTCGATGCTCTACGATACATTACGATAACTTGCTATTCTTACTATTTCTTTTTGTGTTTTTTTAGGATAATTTGAAGTTCATTTACAACGTGCCTTTCTCGGGTCGAATCACGTACGATGAGACCAGTATCTTGAAGACCTTCAAAAAGAGATTTGGCGATCTTAAGATCATAGATCGAATTTTCGGGACTCTCTTCGAACAATTTTTTACAGAGAGCGAACTCAATTTCCATCTGGTGCTCGTACACACTCTTCTACAATGTAAGATTAATGTAAAGACACGAGGATAGGTACACTTTGGATTAGGCGATAAAAGAGTGAGATTTGGACGCCTCTAATACTCTTTGATTTGTGAGTTGAGTTATGAAGATGGTTCGTCCAAGAATGAACAAGACCAGCGCATAAGCGATAGGTTGATCACTGAGCACCTGAACAGCGTGGTTGGTTGCGAGTTCAGTGCATTGGTAACAGATTTCAATTTTGGCAGAATCCGGATGATGCTTTCAAGCTCGGTCTTTGTATCTTGGTTTTGGGCTATCTATTAGGGCAACCGAGCAAAAAAGTCATCTAAGAAAAATGGCAAATTTTTTTGCGTATCGTTGAAGACTTGCCGTCTTCTTCAAGATGCCTTGGGAAAATATTAGCTGGTCCGAGACATTTTCCGCCTCTCAGTCGACTTGAAGCACTGTCATGAGGCCAAGTACAAGTTGACGAGTAATTTGCATACTCTTCATTACTGGGCATACGAGGTTATCCCAGAGATTAAAATGAGATTCGGTGAAAACTCCAGTATTCGAGTGCCGATGATGCATTCATGGTCCAACAACATAATCATTATGAGCCAAGATGTCGAGGCCGTTTTGAATAAAAAACGGGAACTTCTTTTAACTAAAAAATATTTATGTTACTAACTTTGAACTATGAATACATTTTATGGTTTTATAGTTGGGCGTTCTTCAGATGCTGAGACCACGGGCAGCAGATAAATAATTTTTCACTTTGCCATAGACGATCCTCCTGCTTTCTTTAATGTGTTGTTGGAGTGCACCAAATGGCTATACGATTCAGTACATTGAATGAATACTTATATGTTATAATACACATTTTATTTTAAAGTAAATTGATATATGTTTGTTATTTCATAAACGTTTGTAGCATATTGATGCGATTATACATATGCTTTGGACTCGCAGCTACACCTCAATGGACATCGTCAAGATGTCCGAATCATGGATTGTCGATGAGTCTAGAACATGTACGATCGATACATGAAGGAATAAGAGAATAAGAAAAATGCCATCGAACTAGGGATGGAGCCCGAGCCCGAGCCCGTGGAATGGGATTCGAAGTCGGTGTTTACATAGATGACTGGGTACAGAGACTCGTAAATATTGCCATGGACGAGAGCGCGATAGCTATTATTCGTCGTCAACTTCAGGAACCTTCATTGGTTCACTTTTTGAGTCGATTTAGACGAGTGGACCATTACCCCCCTAGATTTCCAGAAGGACCTCGTCCAGGTGACGGGTAATCAAAACGATTTCAAAGAGTTGATGGAGGTACGTAATAACTTCAATTTATTAACTTGTTGTAGTTAATAAGTTTCTTAATTTTTTTTATAATCGTGTAGAATTAGAGTGGAGCACTATCTGGGAGTCATGGTCATGCAAAAGCAAAAGCGTACAGGTCAGGCATCAGCGACAAATGAAGTAAAGCAAAACTACACTACTCGTAAAGGAGCCCAACACCGGAGAATACCATCCCAAAGATGCCATCTTCTCAGAATTTAGATAGAGCGTGCTCAAGCGCGAAGTGCTGGGATTCGTGTTGGGAGTAGCACGAATGACTTTGACGAAAGCAGACTCGTCAACGTCAAAATTAGGAGAGAAATCACCGATTGGGCCAAAGTGCAAGGGAGCGGTCTCATACGTGTTAGAAGATATCCATGTCCATGGCTTGTAATTCTTGGAGTCCGCATCCCAGACCAATCGCGAGCCAGTTCGATCGCGAACTTTGTAAAAACCAAAGAAGTTCTTGATCTTATAGAGCGCGAGGAGATTCTGGAAGTCATCTTTAGTCATGCGCCTTCCCTTCTTCTTGTACCAGAGAATATGACATAAAGCAAGCATGCGGTAAAAGTAGAGGCTTATCTGGATAGCATACACCTAGAAGCCGGGATAGCAACTCATGCCCGATTGGTTGGAAGGGTAGCTGGAGTTCCCCCCTGCAAGACTGGCAATATGCACAGCATCGAACCCACATAGGGACGATCATCTCTGAGCGGTTGGAGAATCTCCACGGATGGAAGAATGTCGTACAACCCTCGCAAAGGCTCGAAGCGATTGAGGGCGACAATGCCCCGAGCAAATAAATGAGTCGTTAATGGCAGGCTCTCCAAGCGGAATGGCTCACGACAGCGTCTCCACTGGCTTTGGCATTGTTTGACCTGTCAGAAGCATTAATTCTCATGTACTCCTCGTTGGACTTGGGGATACTGCCAGATTAACAGATGCTGGAGCATCAACGCGCGGGGAAGCACCACGTACTCAACTCGTCGTTGGATAGGCTTCACCTTGCGAAGAAATGAGAGAAGCGTCAACAAATTTCGAAACGTCGTTCAGAATGAACCCCGATCGACCCTGACCTGCATGCCAGCTTGGGCATGGCCAGCATTGACCCTCGGGCCAGGTCAAGGGTGGCCAGCCCTAACATGCTGGCCGGGTCAGAGGAGGCCGGATCCTGAAGACCTACCGGCCTTGAAGTGACCGATCCCAGAGGGACCGACTGGGCATCATTTCTCTGTGTGCTCCACCTCCTCACCACCACCATTGAGCCACGCGTCCAGCTTTTGCATCCCCGAGGTGGAAGCAAGGGATCATTCCAAATTTCTTCGTTTTGAAAAAAGTGTGGTGATCCATGCATACACGAGGAAGAGGGAGGGAGGGAGGGGGAGAGAGAGAGAGAGAGAGAGAGAGAGAGAGAGAGAGAGAGAGTGAGAGAGATTGGAAAATAAGAGAAACACAAAAAAGGGAATGTATGGCGCGAATGAAAAAATAGAGGGAGAAAGCCAATTAAATAAGGAATAAGAAGAGGAAAACCGGAAACTACATGTTTTCCTCCCCTCTGTCACGCACGTGGAAGACCAAGAAAGAGAAACATCAGTTTCCCTTTCCTTCCTTTTCTTGACCCAAGAGGCCGGCCCACATAAAAAAAATCGGCATGGCATGGATTTTGAAGACAAAAAATGAAAAATGCTAAAACAATCGAAAGGCGAGAAACAATCCTGAAACGAGATGGAAAGTCAAAGCTGGTAACAAGCTTATCGCTCGATCTACGTTGACTGATAATCTTGGGGGGTTAATATTATGGCCTCGTTCTTGCTTCCGAGAAAACATGATGCACGACTTGCAAGCAACACGAAAAAGTCCCCTGCTTGAGAACCCGAGACACGGAAGAAATCCAAGGTACTCAATCAGACCGAAGATCTTGAGAAAGGTCCGAAGCAAAGCTCTCAAGACACGGACGCAGAAGTGCGCCACCGCGACGACGATGTCACGGCAGTAGTGCCGCGGGAGCAGCGTCACAACCGGCCCTCTTACCTTAGTGGACCACCTGACCTTGGCCGGCCCCTGCCTGACCGGGCTCCTTGTTGTCAATGGTGCCCACAAGAAGAGTAGTAGTCGTTACTTATGTACATTTGATGTTATAAAGTCTCACGAAGACTCTTGCTTGTAACTGCTGAATAATTAATAAAAGTTGAAACGCTCATTCATTCTTTCTTGTCTGTTTGAAGCTTTATGATAAACTATAGTCTTTAGTCCTTTAACAAACCTAACAACAAATGAAGAGTCAAATCTAGATTTGCATGAACAAACTCTTCATGGTTTGCTTATAACAGTATATTCACAATCTATAGATCAAAGGGCTATTGATCTTAGTATAACTGTTAGGAGAATCTATGATGTCTGGTTATGAGGCATTGAGAGTTGGAGACTTTATAGTTCTTCCTAGGTATCTTCTGAAGGTACTGAATTGACCAGTGCACTTCTAGAGACAGAATAAGAACAAACCATTTAACCTCTTATGTCTCGGAGTCACTATGTGTGAATTGCATCATGCTTACCTCAATCCTGAAATAAGACATGTCATTTCATAGCTTACGTATTCTCATTTGAGAAAGTCAGAGTTCTAGATTCACTATGTGATATTGACAAGACCTATCGGTGAAGTAATAAATTATGAAGATGTCATGAACAACTTTGTGAAGATCTCATAGATACGGAATTCATGTACAATATTGCTGAAATGCAATGTATATCACCTCATGCTTTGTTCCTTGGAATGTGGATAAATGAACTGGCCAGTGTCCAAATTGAGTCATGACTCTTTTGAATGAATCAATGTGACTTGTTAGCTCCTCGTCAATACATTGTTTCTAACTTCTTCACAAGCGACAAAGGAGTTGAGGAAATAACAACTAGAATGGTAAAATGGTAATTTGTAAATCCCATCTAGTTGATGATATTCATGAAGGGTTAACATAGATAATATTCAATGGATCCACTCATTACAATTAAGTAGAATTCTTGAGTAGAAATATATTCATTTGAACCGAGAGATTTCAGTGTCAACTCTTTAGTGGAGTCAGTTGATATTAGGCTAGAACTTGGAAAAGGTTTGTGAACTTTTGAGTCCAAGTATGCTAGCTCAAGGTTTGTTCATTAGGATCCATGAGGTCACTACCACAAGTCTTTAGAGTAGGATTAGTTTAACAAGAAAGCTAAGTCAAAACAAAATTCAAATATTGAACTAGACAAGTTTTACGTAAATTGTCTAAAGGATATTTTGTCCTTTTGGACATAGGATGATATGAATGTCAATAAATAAGTTTTTTTGACATTGTCATATGATGATAATGAAATATGTCACACGGCCACATTAATGTATTGAGCCTTGAGGATTGAATTTAATTTCATGGAGTTTTATGTGAAAATTCTAAATGAGCTTTTCTTATGTTGTCATGAACAAATAAAGAAACATCTAGAAGCATGTTCTAGAAGCTCTAAATTTTGTCCATACAGGAGAGAAAAGAGAGATTATTTTGTGCATTGATGTATGAAGATACTTGCCAAAAGAAAAAGAGGAAACAAATTTCCCCTATGAGGAAAGCATATGGGCGACAAGGAGAGAAGCAAACAAATGAGGAAACAAATCTAAGAGCCTTGATGGCTAGGTTGGACGTGCAAGGTAGAGAAAGAGGAACTAAAGATTTGCTCATGAATATGTGATATTAAATAGAAAAGAGAAAACCACTTTTTCAAGGAAAACCTCCTCCTATAAATACCACACCTCATTCACAATTCACAACACACAATTTTGTGATTGAGAGCTTCGCTCTCTAAGTTGTTGGCCGCCCCTCTCTCTCTCTCTCTAGAATCTCTTCTTGTTCTTTTGTTTTAACACATAGGTCCTCATTACACCTAGCATTTTGTTTTAGCTCTTTGGCTCATAGACTAGTTCTAGAGTCATAGTGTTTAAAAGTGCCCACACACTAAATCCAACCTAAACTCTAAAGACTCTAGTGGCAGAAACTTTCGTGGTTGCTCACAGGTTCAAGAAGACTAGTGGGAGAGGCGAGCTGAGTGGGGATACGAGCGTTTCAACATTTCTAAGGCTTCTCAATGTTCAAACTCCATTCAAGGTTGGTACCGAGTGAAAACTCAAAGTAGTTTTCAAATTTTAAATTATATATTCATGCACTTTGTCTAGGTTGTAAAAAAATATTTTACAAATTTTAAAGAAATTTTTAATATTCCGCCGCTTGCTAAAAGCGATAAATCTTTTCTTAATCCTAGATCTATTCCAACACTCCTTGCCTTGACCGGCCCTTGCCTAGTTGGCCTCCATGTCTTGGTCGGCCTCTTCCTGACCGGGCTTCGTTCCTTGGCCGGTCTTTGCCTGACCGGGCTCCCTGCCTTGGCCGGTTCCTTGATCCCAGTGTCACTTTGATGCCGACCGATCCCTTGACCCCGATGTCACCTTGACACCTGCCGCTTTCTTCACCCCGGTGTCACCTTGACACCTGCCGCTCTCTTGACCCCGGTGTCACTTTGACACTAGTCGGTCCTTCTTGGAGCACAAGTCCAGTCACTCTCGTCGGTCCCTTGACCCGGTGACTAGGTGCTCAAGCACAAGATCGGTCCGGTCACGCCTGTCAGTCCATTGACCCGATGAACGACCCCTTGGCTCCCTCTGTCCATATCCCTGACACTACAACATATTCAACAATTACCGACGATTTTTTTCGTCGGTAATAACCCGATAATCGTCGCTAAATGTATTTAGCGACGATTTTAGCGACGATTATTATCGTCGCTAAATGTCCGTGCCTAAATATATTTAGCGACAATTTATTCGTCGCTAAATATTTACCGACGATATTAGCGACAATAATTTCGTCCCTAAATGTTGTGCCGAGAATTTTTTTTTCATTTTGAAACAGATAATTAGCGACGACTTTGTCGTCGCTAATTAGCGCGGGAAAATTTCCCGCGTGAATTAGCGACGACAAAGTCGTCGCTAATTATTATTATTATTATTATTTTTTATTTTTTTCGTCGTTAATTATTAATTTTTTATGGTTTTTTGTTTATGAAATTCTAAAATGAAAAATCAAATAAAAACTAAATTATATTATCCAAATCAACAAATATATAAAATCTGGTTACGTACGTTTTCGGTTATCGAGAAATATGTAAATAATAATCTACTATACACAAAATATCTAATAAAACACTAGTCGCGACGTTTGCTTTGTCGTCCTGCCGCTCGTTTTCCCCCTCCTTGACGTGAAACGCTCTTCTGCTGGCGCTGAAACTCTGCAGGCTGCGGCGGAACAATGTGCTGATCAGTAGATTGACTTGGTCCGCCGGGCGTCGTCTGCTGGCTAGCGTCGAGAGTCCTCTGCTGGCCGCCCGTCGAAGTGTGGACGCCGGGCGTCGGAGTGTGGACGCCGGCCGTCGGAGTCTGCTGGCTGTGGGATGACGGAGCGTGCTGCAAACTCTGCAGAAATTGAGGCATAAACGAGCTCAGGTTGAGGGCGGGCACCTGACTCTGTATTGCCTCGGCGAACGAGGCGATGGTCGACGTGAAAACCTCCTGGGAGATATATCCTGGATGCGATGTCCCAGCCTCCGAACTACCGTAGACTTCGGCGACTTCAGCCGCCATCCGTGCTCCCTGTGGCACCAAACGTCCGACGCCGGTCAAGTGATCAGTCCGCGAACCCATAATATCGCGGATCGCCTGCTGCTCTAGGACGGAAATATCAACGTCCGCTCCTTGTTGCTCAGCCTCCGCTCGCAACGTGCTGAACCTATCGACCAGTCGATCCTGATATAATTAACTAGTTAGTATATATTAATCGAAAAATAAGAAAAATAAATGTAAACTTACATAACGTGCGGAGTCTTCAGGAGTCAACCATTCGGACTTGTCGGACTGATGTTGGCGCTTGTAGTTCGCAAACAAGCTCTCGAAAGCGCCTGTCTCGGCGCTCTTCTGCATGTAAACAAAACTTCAAGTGTTAGATAATTTTAAAGATTTGATGTATCATATAAACATAAAACTTACGTTCTTCATGCGGTGGGTCGAGAACCCAATCGTCCCTTGTCGAGTCTTCGTCTTCTTCTTCGCGCTATTCGCCTTGTTCTTCGCTTGTATGGCCTGTAATATAAGTAAACGTACACGTAAATAACAAATCGTTTAATAAAAGGGTAAACACATATTTAACGTAAATGATTTGATTACCTTAAACTCATCGCTCGTATATCGTTGTATCAGCGTCTCCCATTCGGTGTCGAGCTTAACGGTCCTCGGTTTCATCGACCGCGCCACCTGTACGCTGCTCTTGCAGTCGATGTCGAACCATGACCGCAAGGTATGCCTCCAATCGCGAAGACGAGTCTTCGCGTCTCGAATGATTGCCGCATCGACAATCGCCTTCTTCTTCCCGGTTGCATCACCATCGACTCGAATGTCGTACTTGTCTCGAATCGCTGCTCGGATCTCGGCCTCCTTCGCCGGCCCCACGTTCGTATTCATCCACCTTGGGACCATAGACGAGATCTTGTCTCGGACGACCAGCCCGAGCGTGTTCGCGAACGTCGCGAGATCCGGATCCATCTCGCGCTCTGGCTGCAAGAACGACTGAAACTCCTCGTTATAAATAACGACTTCCTTCACCCCGGGACCGGTTCGATATCCTCGTCTTCTTCTTCGACGCCATCACGTACGGGCGCCGACTGGCAATAATTCGGGAGACGGGCTAAGTAGTCATCCCCGCCTCCGCTGCCTCCAGCTCCTGTAGCCGCAGCCATCTGAAATTCAAAACAAAATTTATTTAGTTATGCATTCGTAATGATTTAAATCAGTTAATTTAGTAAGTAAATGAAAAACGTTATATACTATCAATCAAACGTTATATATATATATATATAAGGATATAAAAAAAACTTACCGAGATGTATGTTCGGACAAGGATAAGGACGGCGGGGAAGCGGGGAGCGCGTGGGAAGGCGTCGGCGGGGAAGCGGCTACGGCGTTGGCGGCAGAGCGGCGGAGTAGTGGCGGAGCGGCGGAGGAGCTGCAACGGGAGATAGAGAGGTAAGGAGAGAGATGTGACGAGAGAGAGAGAGAAGTGAGGAGAGAGAGACTTACCGGGGAGGACGAGATCGGCGTCGACGACGTCAGCGGCACACTACGGACACGGCAGACGGACGGCGGAGAGGAGAAAAAGAGAGAAAATGGCGATTTAGGTTAAGAAAACGAAATGGGGGAACTCGGTCGCGATCTGGTATTTAAAGACATTTAGCGACGACTAAATCGTCGCTAAATGATTACATTTCGTCGCTAAATGCACTTAAATAACCAGGCATTTAGCGACGACATCTTCGTCGCTAAAAGTTGTCATAGAGATTTAGCGACGACTTCTTCGTCGCTAAATCATTTCGTTTTAATTAAATGGGAGGGATTTTTCCGTCTTTAAAATTCGTTAAAATTCGAAAATATTTAGCGACGATTTATTCGTCGCTAAATGTTTACCGACGACAAAAAAATATTTAGCGACGAGAAAATCGTCGCTAAATGTTTTCGTCTTAATTAAATTGGAGGGATTTTTCCCTCTTTAAAATTCGAAATTAATTCTACATTATTAGCGACAAAATTATCATCGCTAAATGAATTCACAAATTATTAGCGACGAATATATCGTCGCTAAATATTTTCCCGCGAACTTAGCGACGACAAAAACGAATTAGCGACGATAAATTCGTCGCTAATTATCTTTGCCGCCAAACTTTAATACATTTAGGTGCGACTTTAGGTGCGACTTTTTCGCACCCGAAAGTTCGCACCTAAAGGTTGTGGGTGCGAAAAGTCACACCCGATGGTTATGACTTTTATGTGCAACTTTTAGGTGCGGTTTTCCACACCCAAATTCGCACCCATAAGTTAGAAAAGATGTGCGAAAAAGTCCGCGGGAAGGCCATTGGGTGCGACTTTTCGCACCCAAAGGCCTACCCGCCAAACCTTTGGGTGCGACTAGTCGCACCCATTGGCCTACGCGCCAAATTTGTGGGTGCGACAAGTCGCACCCAATAGCCTTCCCGCCATAATGTGGCGGGGAATGTTGACCTTTGGGTGCGACTATTCGCACCCGAAGGTCTACCCGCTCAATTTTCGGGTGTGGATAGTCGCACCCGATAGTTTTTTTTAATTTGTTTTTGGTTTATTATGCTTATAAATTCTATGATTATAATCAAATAATACTTACTAAATAGTTTATTAATTAGAAAATTCATTAATTAATATTCATAAGAATAATAAAAACTAAACATTTGTTGTTCGATTACAATAATTATTATAATGTACGACAAATAATTAAAAAAAATGTTCATTCTTTTCCCTTTCCTTTTCCTCGGTTTGTAAACCACTCCTTGAATGTTTTACTCCCTCTTCCGCCAAATCTTCCTCCGGAACTGCTGCTACCTCCTCGTGCACTGCCGCTCGTACGCTCTCGCTGGAATTTTGCTGAAGCTTGCGGCGTCGTCTGAGCATCTGCCATTGAAACTAATGGCGGCGTTGTCTGATGCATAGGGTGCATCTGAGGCGACAGGTGCATTTGAGGCGACGGCATCGTCTGAGGCATCCGTGGAAACATGCCGGGCGACATCTGAGGCATCTATGGCATCGTGGCGGATGACATCTGAGGCAAGGGCGAAAACTGCTGCGTGAACGCGAACAGTTGTCGCTGCATCTCCTCCATCTGCTGTTGTTGGGCTCGCCTCATCTCATCCATAGCGAGTTGTTGTGCCGCCACCTGAGCTTGGAGCTCGCCAACCACTGGATCTGGAACGCGGCGCCGCGACGAACCTGAGCCTGATGACGAGCTTTCGTCCTGAGCCTGAGCAATAGCCCAAGATGATCTCGGGACCGCTGGACCTATTCCAACATACCAATCTTGACGGTTCCCGAGAATTTCTAGCATCGCGTGCTCCTCTGCGTCGTCCTGGTTAAAGACTACGCCTTGCTCTTCTGCTTGTCGCCGAAGATCTGCCAGTAGAGTAACTATCCGCGCCTTTACACATAAAAAAAATGATTAAAAATTAATTATTATGTAAGTAACGTAATCGTAATTATCACATATGACTTACATGTGCTCGTCTCGCCCAATCTGTCGTCCATTCACCTTTTCTATTATGGTGTTTTTGCTCCCACGTCGTTAACGCGGAGCCCAAAGTCCCATCATCCTTACTCTGCAATTGTTATGAAAATATAAGTATTGAATTTATTTCAAATTAAGTATTTCAAAATTAGAATAACTTACGTTCAAATGACGATGAGCCAAGAAAGAAAGAGATCCTTGAGTCGACCTCGTCTTCTTCTTCTTCGAATTCTCCTTGTTGCGATTAGACTTTTTCTGCAAATAATTAATTTTGTCATTATTCAATCTAATAAAGATATTGTGATTTATTACAATCATACATTACGTACCTTCCAATCGTCAGTTGCGAACTCGTCTACCACCGCCTCCCAATCCTCTTTCTTATATCCCGTTGGTGTTTCCGCCTTAGCGTTTTCTTTGCTCCCACAAAACTCCAACCTGAACTTCTCTGATAGCTTGGACTTCTGGTTGCGTCGCCTGATCTTGGCATTCCGAATGATAGCCTGATCAATCGTATTCTGAAAGCAATCTGCAAGCAGATCCTCGCCGGTGCCAGGTGTTGTCAATGGTGCCCACAAGAAGAGTAGTAGTGTCTATTTATGTACATTTGATGTCATATAGTCTTACGGAGACTCTTGCTTGTAATTGCCTATTCATTCATTAATAAAGTTGAAACGTTCATTCAATCTTCCTTGTCTGAAGCTTTATGATAAAACCTTAGTCTTTTAGTCCATAAACAAACTAAACAACTTACGAAGAGACAAATGTAGATTTGCATGAACAAACTCTTCGTAGTTTGCTTAAAACGATATATTCGCAATCTTAGGGTCAAAGGACTATTGACCTCAGTATGATTGTTAGAAGAATCTATGATGTCTGGTTATGAGGCATTGAGAGTTGGAGACTCTATAGTTCTTCTAGGTATCTTCCGAAGGTACTGAATTGACCAGTGCACTTCTAGAGACAATATAAGAACAAACCATTTAACCTCTTATGTCTCGAAGTCACTATGTATGAATTGCATCATGCTTACCTTAATCCTGAAATGAGACATGCCATTTCACACCTTAGTATTCTCATTTGAGAAAGTCAGAGTTCGGACTCACTATGTCATTCCGAACAGGGCCTATTGGTGAAATACTAAGTTGTGAGTATGTCATGAGTAACTTTGTGAAGTTCTCATAGATATGGAATTCATGTACAAGATTGCTGAAATGCAATGTATGTCACCTCATGCTTTGTTCCTTGGAGTGTGAATAAATGAACTGGCCAGTGTCCAAATTGAGTCCTGACTCTTTTGGATGAAACAATGTGACTTGTTAGCTCCTCGTCAATACATTGTTTCTAACTTATTCACAAGCGACAAAGGAGTTGAGGAAATAACAGCTAGAAGGGTAAAATGGTAATTTAGTAAATCCCGACTAGCTGATGACATTCATGAAGGGTAGCATAGATAATATTCAGTGGATCCGCTCATTATAATTAGGTCGAATTCTTGAGTAGAAAACAAATTCATTTGAACCGAGAGATTTTCAGTGTCAGCTCTTTAGTGGAGTCAGCTGGCATTAAGCTAAACTTGGAAAAGGTTTGTGAACTTTTGAGTCCAAGTGTTTAGCTAAAGCTTTGTTCATTTGGGTCCATGAGGTCACTGTCACGAATCACATCGATAGGAATAGTTAAACTGGAAGCTAAGTCAAAACAAGAACGAAAATAGTCAAAAGGGTATTTTTGTCTTTTGAGACAAAGGACGAAATGAATGTCAATAAATTTTTTGACAAGTTCATTTGATGACTTAATGTCACTCGGCCATAATATGATTAATTGGGCCTTGTGGATTAATTTCATTTCATAAGAATTTTATTGAAAATTCTTAATGGGCCTTTTTCATGTTGTCATGAACAAAATGGAAAAGCTTCTAGAAGCCCCTTCTAGAAGGTGATAGGCGCCCATAATACCCATAGGAAGAGAGAATATTTTGTGCATAAATGTATCAAGATACTTGCCAAAAGAAAAAGAGGAAACAAATTTCCCCTAAGAGGAAACATGGTGGGCGCCCAAATGTGGTCAAGAGAGAAGCAAACAAAAGAGGAAACAAATCCAAGGACTTACTTGTTTTGTCTTGGACGTGCACCTCTTTGAAGGAAAAGGGAAATTGGCTCATGAATATGTGATATTCTATAGAAGAGGAAACTACCTTATTGAAGGTGAGACCTCTCCTATAAATAGGAGCCTCATTCCACACTTTTTATTCATGCAAAGTTTTAGAGATTGAGAGCTTCTCTCTCTAGACTTGGCCGCCCCTTCCTCTCTCTCTCTCTAGTTTATTTTCGGTTTTCTCTTGTCTTGGCACCTAGGTCCTCACTTGACCTAGTCTTTAGCTCTGCGACTTTGAGACTCGTTCTTAAGTCGTAGTGTTTAAAAGTGCCCACTCACTGATTCCTTCTTTTCGAGTGATTTAGTGATAGAAACTTTCGTGGTTGCTCGAGGTGCCGAGGAAAGAAAGAGAGACGTGCTGCGAGGGGAGACGAGCGTTGCGACTTTCCAAAAGCTTCTACAAGGTTCAAGCTTCAAGAAAGGTTAGTAACTTTTATAGCTCATATTAGTTTTTATTTACATGTACTTGCACTTGTCTAGGTTAGTAAAAACTGTTTTACTTGTAAAAGAATTTTTTTAAAATTCCGCCGCTTACCGAAGCGTTAATTATTTTCTCAAACCCTAGATCGATTCCAACAAATGGTATCAGAGCTATGGTCAAAGGAATGCATGTGCATGTTTTTAAAATTATGAGCTTGAAAATCGTTTTCGAAAGTTTACTAATTTTGTGACAAGTTAGAATTGTAATCTTAGATTTTTTTTAATTTATTGCTCATGCCTTTAAATTAAAAACCATGTTGATTTTCTATGAGTTTGGGATGATGTTAAAACACATTAGAATCAGTTCTAAAAGTTTTTATTTTTTTATATTGAAAAACGTGTTTTAAAGGTTTGAGAATTTTCGAGTAAAATTTTGTGACTAGTTTTGTTTTCTTGCTAGTTTCGTTTTTTTACTTGAATCGTTTTATGCTTGTTGTTATTTCTTTTATGCCTTGTTATTACCTTGCTAATAAAACACAAATAAAAGCTTTAAACAACATCTTAAAACGTTCCGTTACACTCGATTCTTTTTCGCATCAAAAAGGACGAAGCTTTAATTTATTTCTTTTTCTTCGAGCTGGAATGTAAACCCGCATTAAAAGCGGCATAACTCTCTGCTCAGAAATAGAAATTTAATGATTCTTGAATAAAATTAAAGCTCTGTCTGTCCTCTGTCCAATGCCACCGGTTTCGGCTCAAAAGGACATCGGAGCCGCCAGTTATGGCGATTTTACTCCGAGGTGCGCGGCTGTGCTGAAACTCCAGTTTTTTAGAATTCCGGATTTTCAACCCCACTACCATGAGTTATAGAACTCTAATGACGAAATTTTCTTGAGCAAAATTGTTTTTTATAAGATTATAAACATGATGTGTAAGATAAAAATGTTTTGATTTTTGAAAGTTTAATTGAAATTGAATTTTTACAAAACTAGTTTGAATTTTGAAAAATTGTTTTCACTTTCAAACTTGAAAAATATTTTGTCATCCAAATCAAATAAGTTTTCAAAATGTTTTCAAAACTATATCTATATGACATATGTTCAAAATCTATATGCTCTTAAAAATTTGAGTGGGAGGTCTCTTTGTAGACAAAGCCGAAAAATAAAAAGATGTGTAATCTCAAACTTTCAAGTGTTCGAGTGAGTTGAAGTTCACACTTCCCTCACGCACTTTCCCGAAATAGAAAATAGGAAAAGATCGAGTATGTCCCTTGTGCCTTTATGCACTAATACTGCTCTGAACATGTCAATCTAGGATTCTCTTCTAGTTGTCCGCTCTGTCGCTCTCTAACGAGGAAATTTGTTTCCGAACTTAAAAGAGTCGATGAACCAACTCCAAAAACTAAGTGGGAGGGTTATACTTGTTGTTTGTAACCCACGATCCCCAACACTAATGAAAAGTGCAAGTGTCGCCGGACTAAGAGTCACCCTCGTGGCCCTCTCTTAAATGAGAGTACTCAAGGGCGCTTTGCTCTGATCATTGCTCAATGAGCTACGTCCGAGAGTGAGACGATGATGACAAGACCTCCCCTCGGCGGATTGTTTTTCAAAGTCAATCTTTTGGACTAAGTGGTTGGTTACACACTTAGACTCAATCCCTAGTAATCCTCCCTCGAGGCCCTGCGAAAGGATGTGAGTGATCAAACCAATTTACAAGGTGGCTAGTCAAAATTGATGTATTGACATCTTGGCTATGCATTAATGATGAGTCATTTACTTATGAAAGGAGACTCGTTGCGGCCTTCCCTCGAAGGAGTAAAGTGTCATTTCGTTCATAACACCTTTGGATTTTATAAAGTCTTAAACAAACTTAAATCCTAAACCAAAGACTAATCATAAACTTGTTTCAACTTTTATAGGCAATATGTCTCCCAACTCTCTCTCTTTCATTCTTTCCTCGAACAAACTCGAAAACGAAAACTACATAGACTCGAAACGTAACCTCGACATAATACCTACCGTTAACAAGCACAAATGGGTACTCACCACCCCGTGTCCTCCTCTGACGAATAATGATTCAACTCAAGAGGACAATGACGCCTTAGCGGCCTGGCTTCGATCCGATGAGATTGTGAGGTGCTATATCTTAGCATCTATGAACAATATGCTGAAAAAGCAACATCGTGACATCGAGACTGCCGCCGACATGCTCTACAATCTCCTTGAGAGTTTTGGAGGGCAAAGGCGTCAAGCAAGGCAAAAAGCAGTCCGACAGTTTATGAACTGTCATATGAAGGCTAGGACTCCTGTTAGAGACTTTATGATACTGATCATTAGTTTTCTAAATAAAATGGAAATCCTAGGATCTGAGACTGATGGGAAGAATCTCATAGATATGATCTTAGAAACTCTCCCCGCGTCTCTTGATACCTCCAAGATGAACTACTCCATAAACAAACTAGAGTACACTGCTACCAAGCTTATGGAGGAACTTCACACTGCTGTAGGTTTCACTAAGAGAAAGAGGAATCAAGGAGAGGCACATGCTACTGAGCAAAAAGCCTCCGCCTCTGAAACTGTGAAGAGACCTTACAAGGCCGATAAAAAGAACTGTCCCGCCTATCTCAAAGCAAAGGAACATAGTATTGTACTAGTTACCGAAGCATGCTTAGTAGCTGATAATGTATCAACGTGGATTCTTGACTCCGCTGCTACTAACCATATTTGTTGTTCCTTGAATGGTTTCAAGAAAACCAAAAGCTTAGAGGAAGGCGAGTTCTGTTTCAAATGGGGTGATGGGAGCCTGGTGTCTGCAAAGGCTGGGGGATCCGTGACGTTGTCTTTTGAAGACCGTACTATAAACTTGAATAATGTTTATTTTGTTCATACCTTTGGTAAGAACTTAATATCCGTTGCTCGTCTTCTTGAGCAAGATTATTGTTTAAAGTTCATTAAGAATGGAATTCGCATTTCGTTTCCTGATAATTCTTTTGTCACTGACGCATGTATGAAGAATGCTCTTTTCTACATCTATCCCACTCAACCTTCTCTTTTAGACACCAAAATAGATAATGATCTAATTAGGGAGCCAAAGAGGATCAAACTTTCTGAATCCTCCGATCTAACAAAATCAACATACCTCTGGCACTTAAGACTTGGTCATATCAGTCTAAATAGGATTAAGAGACTTGTGAGGGATAGTCCACTCCAAGCCTCTGCAATAGGTTCACTACCTACTTGTGAATCCTGCATAGAAGGAAAAATGACTAAGCGACCTTTCTCCGATAAGGGTCGAAGAGCCACTGAGTTGCTGGAACTAATACACTCTGATGTATGTGGTCCGCTCAACCAACAGGCACGTGGAGGATACGAATACTTTGTTACCTTCACTGATGATTACTCAAGATATGGGTTTGTCTATTTGCTTAAACACAAATCCGAGACCTTTAACGTATTTAAGGTCTTTAGGGCTTTAGTGGAAAAGCAAACTGGCAAAGTGATCAAAACCCTTCGATCTGATCGAGGTGGTGAGTATATGTCTGGAGAGTTCGATGACTTTCTTAAAGAAGAAGGTATCGCTTCTCAGCTTACCGCACCTGGCACACCTCAACAAAACGGAGTGTCAGAGAGAAGAAACCGAACTCTTATGGAGATGGTTAGATCGATGATGAGTTACTCATCACTCCCGCTTTCCTTTTGGGGATATGCCCTCGAAACAGCCGCCTACATTCTGAACCAAGTTCCGTCCAAAACGGTTCCTGGTACTCCTTATGAACGATGGACTGGCCGTAAAGTGAATCTTGGCCGCATCCGAATTTGGGGTTGCCCTGCACACGTGCTGAGGCAAAAGACTAGCAAGTTGGCTAGTAGGTCAGAATTGTGCCTGTTTGTAGGATATCCAAAGGAAACCAAAGGTTTTACTTTCTATAGTCCCGAGGACGATAAGACTTTCGTTAGCACGAATGCTCGTTTCCTTGAGGAGGACTTTATGAAGGATGCGAAACCTAGAAGCAAAATTGTGCTTGAAGAAAAGTTGGGTGAGGAAGCTTCTACCTCATCTGTAAGAACTGTTCTTACCCCAACTGAAACACAACCTAACTCATCAGAATCTCGTCAAGTAGTACTTAGACGTAGTGGGAGGGCTACTCAAAAGCCTGACAGGTACATGTCTTATGGAGACTCTCTTGTAGCCGTCTCCGACATGGATGACCCTGTTTCCTATAGCCAAGCGATGGCTTGTTCTGAATCAAACCTTTGGCTTGACGCCATGAAAGTTGAAATGCACTCGATGTATGTCAACAAAGTCTGGAAACTTGTAGACCTTCCTGAAGGGATTAAACCCGTAGGGTGTAAGTGGATATACAAGAAGAAAAGGGGTCCTGATGGGAACGTCGAGACGTTCAAAGCACGACTTGTGGCAAAGGGTTATACCCAACAAGAAGGGATTGACTATGAAGAAACCTTCTCGCCAGTCGCAATGCTTAAATCCATCCGCATACTCCTATCCATAGCTGCAGCTCTCGACTATGAGATCTGGCAAATGGATGTCAAGACAGCCTTTCTGAATGGCAATCTTGACGAGCGCATTTACATGGCTCAACCAGACGGTTTCGTGGATAAAGGTCAAGAGACCAAGGTTTGTGAGTTGCTTAAATCCATTTATGGACTAAAGCAAGCATCTAGGTCATGGAATATTAGATTCGATGAAACTGTAAAGAGCTTCGGCTTTGAACAGTCAATAGATGAGCCTTGTGTTTACAAGTTAATACACGAAGGCAAAGTTGTGTTTCTGGTACTATATGTCGATGATATACCACTCATTGGTAATGACGTGGGTAAATTATCTGGGGTTAAGATCTGGCTAGCGAAGCAATTCGATATGAAGGATCTAGGAGAAGCCGCGTACATTCTGGGGATCCAAATCTTTCGAGATAGGAAAAACCGGACCCTGTCGCTCTCTCAAGCATCTTATATTGATAAGGTGATGGATCGCTTCTCGATGCAAGACTGCAAGAGGGGTCAAACACCCTTTAGGCATGGAGTTTCACTCTCTAAGGACCAGTCTCCCAAGACTGCACAAGAGATTGAAGACATGAGGAAGATTCCTTACGCCTCTGCCGTAGGAAGCCTCATGTATGCTATGCATTGCACTAGACCTGATATATGTTTCGCCGTTGGCGTAGTTAGTCGTTTCCAATCCAACCCTGGACCCGAGCACTGGATTGCTGTTAAGCATGTTCTTAAGTATCTTCGAAGAACTAGGAACTTGATGCTTACATACTCAGGTACTGACCTGACTATGACGGGATATACCGACTCCGATTTTCAAGCGGATAAGGATTCCAGGAAATCCACTTCGGGATCTGTGTTCATCCTTAATGGTGGAGCTGTTGTGTGGAGAAGTATTAAGCAATCTTGCATTGCTGACTCCACAATGGAAGCAGAATATGTGGCTGCTTGTGAAGCATCCAAAGAGGCTGTATGGCTTAGAAAGTTCCTTAAGTATTTGGAAATTGTTCCAAACGTCGACGAGCCCATGACCCTTTATTGTGATAAAAGTGGGGCTGTCGCTAACTCAAAGGAACCTAGAAGCCATAAGCACTCTAAACATATTGAGAGGAAATACCATTTGATTCGAGAGATCGCGCAACGCGGAGACGTGGAGGTGAAGTAGATCTCTGGAAGATCCATTCACCAAGGCCCTAGCGAACATGGTCTTCGACCAACTTCGAGAGGGATTAGGCATGTAGGACTACTCACATCTTCTTTGAGTCAAGTGGGAGTTTGTTGTCAATGGTGCCCACAAGAAGAGTAGTAGTGTCTATTTATGTACATTTGATGTCATATAGTCTTACGGAGACTCTTGCTTGTAATTGCCTATTCATTCATTAATAAAGTTGAAACGTTCATTCAATCTTCCTTGTCTGAAGCTTTATGATAAAACCTTAGTCTTTTAGTCCATAAACAAACTAAACAACTTACGAAGAGACAAATGTAGATTTGCATGAACAAACTCTTCGTAGTTTGCTTAAAACGATATATTCGCAATCTTAGGGTCAAAGGACTATTGACCTCAGTATGATTGTTAGAAGAATCTATGATGTCTGGTTATGAGGCATTGAGAGTTGGAGACTCTATAGTTCTTCTAGGTATCTTCCGAAGGTACTGAATTGACCAGTGTACTTCTAGAGACAATATAAGAACAAACCATTTAACCTCTTATGTCTCGAAGTCACTATGTATGAATTGCATCATGCTTACCTTAATCCTGAAATGAGACATGCCATTTCACACCTTAGTATTCTCATTTGAGAAAGTCAGAGTTCGGACTCACTATGTCATTCCGAACAGGGCCTATTGGTGAAATACTAAGTTGTGAGTATGTCATGAGTAACTTTGTGAAGTTCTCATAGATATGGAATTCATGTACAAGATTGCTGAAATGCAATGTATGTCACCTCATGCTTTGTTCCTTGGAGTGTGAATAAATGAACTGGCCAGTGTCCAAATTGAGTCCTGACTCTTTTGGATGAAACAATGTGACTTGTTAGCTCCTCGTCAATACATTGTTTCTAACTTATTCACAAGCGACAAAGGAGTTGAGGAAATAACAGCTAGAAGGGTAAAATGGTAATTTAGTAAATCCCGACTAGCTGATGACATTCATGAAGGGTAGCATAGATAATATTCAGTGGATCCGCTCATTATAATTAGGTCGAATTCTTGAGTAGAAAACAAATTCATTTGAACCGAGAGATTTTCAGTGTCAGCTCTTTAGTGGAGTCAGCTGGCATTAAGCTAAACTTGGAAAAGGTTTGTGAACTTTTGAGTCCAAGTGTTTAGCTAAAGCTTTGTTCATTTGGGTCCATGAGGTCACTGTCACGAATCACATCGATAGGAATAGTTAAACTGGAAGCTAAGTCAAAACAAGAACGAAAATAGTCAAAAGGGTATTTTTGTCTTTTGAGACAAAGGATGAAATGAATGTCAATAAATTTTTTGACAAGTTCATTTGATGACTTAATGTCACTCGGCCATAATATGATTAATTGGGCCTTGTGGATTAATTTCATTTCATAAGAATTTTATTGAAAATTCTTAATGGGCCTTTTTCATGTTGTCATGAACAAAATGGAAAAGCTTCTAGAAGCCCCTTCTAGAAGGTGATAGGCGCCCATAATACCCATAGGAAGAGAGAATATTTTGTGCATAAATGTATCAAGATACTTGCCAAAAGAAAAAGAGGAAACAAATTTCCCCTAAGAGGAAACATGGTGGGCGCCCAAATGTGGTCAAGAGAGAAGCAAACAAAAGAGGAAACAAATCCAAGGACTTACTTGTTTTGTCTTGGACGTGCACCTCTTTGAAGGAAAAGGGAAATTGGCTCATGAATATGTGATATTCTATAGAAGAGGAAACTACCTTATTGAAGGTGAGACCTCTCCTATAAATAGGAGCCTCATTCCACACTTTTTATTCATGCAAAGTTTTAGAGATTGAGAGCTTCTCTCTCTAGACTTGGCCGCCCCTTCCTCTCTCTCTCTCTAGTTTATTTTCGGTTTTCTCTTGTCTTGGCACCTAGGTCCTCACTTGACCTAGTCTTTAGCTCTGCGACTTTGAGACTCGTTCTTAAGTCGTAGTGTTTAAAAGTGCCCACTCACTGATTCCTTCTTTTCGAGTGATTTAGTGATAGAAACTTTCGTGGTTGCTCGAGGTGCCGAGGAAAGAAAGAGAGACGTGCTGCGAGGGGAGACGAGCGTTGCGACTTTCCAAAAGCTTCTACAAGGTTCAAGCTTCAAGAAAGGTTAGTAACTTTTATAGCTCATATTAGTTTTTATTTACATGTACTTGCACTTGTCTAGGTTAGTAAAAACTGTTTTACTTGTAAAAGAAAATTTTTAAAATTCCGCCGCTTACCGAAGCGTTAATTATTTTCTCAAACCCTAGATCGATTCCAACACCAGGATCCCTGTACACAAATCTAAATTCGGAATGAAGTGCGCTCAAAATAGCAGCCAACGTCTGGGGCGTCACTTCACTCCAATCACGAGTCGTAGGCGGGATATGTTCTTTCACCAAAGCACCGAGGCAGTTGTTAAATAGTCCAATCTTTTTATTTTCTTTCCGTGTGTCTTGATAGAATGTTTGGTTTATTGGGTCCCACTTGACCACCTTCGCACCAGGTACACCATGTGTTGCTCGCGCCGACGTCGAGCCGGTTGTTGGTCCCCTTGATTTCTTAGGACCTTGGGAATCAGGTTTCTGTGGCGGACCTTGAGAATCCGGTCTCTGTGGCGAATCTCCACCAGAATTTGAAGCGGTCGACATCCTATAAAATGAAAACAACATTTGTAAATTGACATCGTATAAAATAAAACAACATTTGTGAACATACATCACAAAACAAAAGGGAACAACATCATACAAAAACGTGGGTGACACCACGGATATATTTTATTATAAAACCTCACATATGGCGGAGGAAAACCGTGGTTACATAGATAGTTCTCATTCATCGTCATCACTACCTATATCAACGTCAACATCAACATCTTCTCCCTAAAAAACGATGCATTCCTCATGATCATCATCATCTTCCTCACCATCGTCAACGATATTTACTAGCTCAGCATCTTCGATTTCATGTCGATGATGTTTGACAATTCTATTGTCAACGGAATCGAGACTGAGGTGGTGGGGTCAACTTCAGGAAAGTCCCAAATCCCTCGATGATTGCATTCCTAAACGATTTCCCAGTTACCACCTAAAACAAGATCTTTGATGTAAAAGACTTGTTTCGCCTGAATTGCGAGTATGTACGGCTCCTCTGTAAACCACTGTTTCGCAGTAAAAGCACTCGTTTCTCCAGTAGTCTTATCGTTGTGAACTAGTCGCCGAGAATCGTGCTTGTCACTGTACCATATACATTTGAATAATACAACACGACAGTCGTACCTATAATTCATCACCATGACGTCTTCCATCCGACCGTAGTAAGTGAAATCATCCACATGCACACATACACCGCTATTTTGAGTGACTCGTTGATTATCGCGACGATGAGTAATGAACTTCACGCCGTTAACAAAGCAGCATGGATATTGATAAGCGACTTGAAGGGAACCGATAGAAAGTGAGTAGATCTCGTCAGACACGTCAGAGCCACTAGCTTTCATTTCAAAAATCTGGTTATTACGAAACAAAGTATTGGTTAGCACTTGTGTGTTTATAAAAAAACGGGTTATTGTGTTATTACCTTGTTCGCAAACCAATCTTTGAATCCCTTTCTATGCTCTGCTTCAATATCGCGAACTCCAGATTCGTTTAGGAAATCCAAATGCTCGCTGTTGTTTAAAACATTGCTTAAACAAAATACAACAATGAAATAACTTAGAGAAGCAAGTGGATCGATTACTTACACCAAATACGGATCCACTTCAGGACAGTTGGTATAGATGTACCACTCCGCTTTTTCTCTTTGCTCATCGTCTAATACTATCGCGTTCATCATCCCATAAGGCACACACATCTCGCATCGAAAAACGGAGAGCTCTAGCACTTGAACTTCATCAACTACTTTCTTATCTTCAATATACCTTGCAATGAACGTTAGAGCTTCTTCTACAACATAAGCTTTTGCAATAGAGCCTTCTGGTCTAGCTCTATTTTTGATAAAATGTTTTAACGTCCCAAGGTATCTCTCAAAAGGGTACATCCACCGCATATGCACCGGGCCGCCGTGCAACGCTTCCTCTGGTAGATGCATCGCCATGTGAACCATGATCGTGAAAAAAGCAGGTGGAAATATCATGTCAAGCTTACATAAGATCTCGACGATAGACTCTTGCGCTTTTTAAGATCTTCGGCTCTTAATGTTTTCGAACTTATCAACTTGAAAAAGTTGCAAAGCTCAGTGATCGTATCATGTATTGGTTGTGGCACAAAAGGACGAATACCAACAGCCAACAATCTTTGCAAGATCACGTGGCAATCATGCGACTTCAAACCTGTGAGCTTCCCATCAGTTGTCACATTTTTTTTAAATTCCCAGCGAGACCATCGGGAAATTTGACAGATTTTAAGTACTCTGTAAATCGCTGTCTCTGCTCAAGGGTCAAAACGTACGACACTCGCGGTTTCTAATACCCACCCCCATTTGGTTCCAAGTGCAAAGCGGTCTTGATGCCCAAGTCCATCAAGTCAAGCCTCGCCTTCTCGGTGTCATAGTTCTTCTTTTCCAAGCTGAGCATCGTCCCGAGAAGATTCTCACACACGTTCTTCTCTACGTGCATCACGTCCATGTTGTGTTTCAACTGCGACTCAGACCAGTACGGAAACACGTAAAAGATGCTTTTCTTGGTCCAATTCAGTTCGCACTCAGCTCGCTTTCGTTTTTTGCCTACAGAGGCAGCGTGTTTTCCAGTAGTCGTGCAAGAAACACCAGCCAACTGAGCGAGTATGTCTTGCGAAGTCAACTTCTCGGGTTTATTTCGTTTCTCGTGCTTATCTTTGTAGTGATCTTTGCTTTTCTTCAATCGGTGACCCCTTTTTAAGAACCGACGATGGTCGTAGTAGACGATCCTGTTTCTGACTTTTAGGGACGGCGTGTCAAAGTTGCACGTAGGGCAAGCAAGATACCCCTGGCCGCTCCATCCCGATAAATACGATCTAGCCGGAAAATCGTTTATCGTCCAAAGTAACGCGGCACGCAACCGTAACACTTCATCTTTGGCTCCATCACGAACGCGGACTCCATTCTCCCACATTTCTTTCAGCTCTTCAACCACAGGCTGCAAAAAAAACGTCCATATCTTTTCCTGGTGAATGAGGCCCCGGGATCAGAAGCGTGAGCATCAGGTACTCTTTCTTCATGCACAACCAAGGCGTCAAGTTGTACGCCGTAAATACTACAGGCCACATGCTGTATGATAGATTCATATCCCCAAACGGGTTGAATCCATCCGCAGCTAGCCCAAGCCGCACGTTCAAATTCTGCAGTAAAACCTGGGTATCTCTCGTCCAAATTCTTCCACGCTGTACCATCCGTAGGATGTCGTAGAACGCCAGCTTCCCTGACGCGATCTCTTTCGTGCCACTGCATATGAAGCGTCGTGTGTCGAGATGCGTACAGTCCCTTCAATCGATCTTTCAAAGGAAAATATCGCAATATCTTTTGCGGTATCTTCTTACCAGTTGGCTTCCATCTACTCTCGTTACATATCGGGCACACGTCGACGTTCGCGAGATGTTTTCGGAATAGGACACAGTCATTAATGCACGCGTCGATCATCTTGTATCCCATGCCAAAACGCTTTAGCTTTGCTTTTGCCTCGTAGTGCTTCTCCGGTATTCGATTACCGGCTGGATGAGACTTCCTCAAAAGCTGCAGCAGTTCTGTGAACGACTTGTTCATCCAATGGTTTGTGACTTGAAGGTGCATCAACTGAACCAAGAATGACAACGACGAAAACTCCTTGCATCCAGGGTACAATTCCGCTTCCAACTCAGCGAACAAGTCTTCCACTTGCTCCTCCGCACGCACATCGCTCGGAGCCGGCTCCGTAACACCATCGAAATCCTGGTGATCTCTTACATCCTCCACAGCAGCATGTATTCCTCCTACTCCTCTCTTGGCTGTTTCTCCGATGGGAACTTCTTCAAGATGACCGACGGAACGCACGACCTCGCCACGATGATACCATTTTGTGTAGCCCGGGGTAAACCCTTTGTTTAGCAGATGATGCCTTACAACCCCAATGTCGTGCCATCTCACATTGTTGCAAGGCTTGCAAGGACATCGATATTCGTAATTATCGTTCGAAAATCTTCTTGCAGCGCGGATAAATTCATTAACTCCGATTTTATACTGCAAGGACAACCGATTGTTCTCGGTGATCCAATCTCTACTTGGATTGGACATTGATTTCACTAAACGAAAGGGAAAACGAACAATTATTAAGAGTTGTTGCTAAGTGACGAAGACGAATGAAGTCGATTACTTATTGCTACGTGACAAAGATCAATGAATGAAGATGAGATTATGAATTTTATGTTATTTGAAGTCGAATTGAAAAAATTAGGGTTTTGAGAATAATAGACTGGAAACTCAATCTAAATTTCGACAGAGTTTCCCCTATAATACTAACAAACCAAAAACCTGCAAACTCATTTAAAAGCATATACAAATCATCCAAAACTATCCTAATAATCAACTAAACCCTAAACAGAACCTCCGTGGCTCGTTTAAAACAAAAATACAATAATCTCAACTCATTTATAAAAAAATGTGTGAAATAAAACTAAATTATACAATAACATAACTAATTTTAATTTCATGATTAACAATTTAACACATATCATTAAACTAATTTGACAATTTCAATTAACCTAAACTAATCAAAACTAAACAACCTAAACATATTATTAAACTAATTACAATTTCAATTTGACAATTTCAATTAACCTAAACCAATCAAAACTAAACAACCTAAACATATTATTAAACTAATTACAATTTCAATTTGAAAATTTCAATTAACCTAAACTAATCAAAACTAAACAACCTAAACATGTAAATATTAAACTAAACAACCTAAAACTAATTAGAACAAATTTCAATTAATAAATTAATTACAAATCAATTATAAACTAATTTCAATTAACTAACTAAATCATTACAAATCAATTATAAATTAACTAACTAATTATAAACTAAACTTCTAATCAAAATACTAATCAAATTATGAAAAATACCGGTCGTCGGAGGGGCTGGTCGGAGGGGCTGGTCGGAGGCTCGGGACTGGTCGGAGGGGCTGCAACGGAGGCTCGGTGCTGGTCACAGAGGGGCTGGTTGTCGGAGGGGCTGCAGCGGAGGCGCCGGAGGGGTTGGTCGTCGGAGGGGCTGCAGCGGGGCTGGCCGGCTCGATGCTGGTCGTGGAGGGGCGGCTGGTCACAAATCCGAGCATAAAACGAATCCAAAAATCATCAATTTAATCTCAGAATCACAAAGCCCCAAATCCACTTCATAAACCCTAATTTCGGATTTCATGACAGAGGAAATTTTGAATCCTTACCTTGATGAAGGAGACGAAGAACACGACTCAGCTTTCTTTTCCCGGAGATCTCCTCTTGGTCCGGCGTCTCGGTGGCTCACGGCGCGGTGGTTGTTCGTCTCGGTCAGAGTCTGGCTCGAGGGGTCGCGCGAAGAAGAGGCCGTTCAGAGTCTGGAGGACTGGTCGGAGGCTGAGAGGTGGTTGTTCGTCGGAGGACTGGTCGGAGGCTGAGAGGGGTCGCGCGAGGTGGTTGGTCGTCGGAGGACCGGTCGGAGGCTGAGGGAGAGAGCGTAGTGGTGGCGGTCGGAGTGGTGGCGGCGACGGGGTTCGGAGTGTAGTGGAGGTCGGAGAAATCGCAGTAGAGAAATCGGAGAGAGATAATAAGTTTTTTGGGTGTTTGGCTCGGATAGAATGAAAACCGAGCAACTTCTTAATTTATATAGAACTTTGAATTTGGGTGTGACTTTGTCGCACCCAAAGGTATCAGTGGGTGCGACCAATGACTTGTGTCAGTGCTTTCGGGTGCGACAAAGTCGCACCCAATGATATTTGTAAAAAAAAGGGGGGAAGTTGGCCGCGGAAAAATTTAGGTCATTTAGGTGCGACTTAGTCGCACCCAAAAGTATTAACACACTTTTGGGTGCGACAAGTCGCACCCAAATTCACAAAAATTCGCGAAAATTTTCCAGCGCTTATTTGATTTTTGGGTCCGACTATTCGCACCTGAAAGTCTTTTTGGTACGACTTTTAGGTGCGAAAAGTCGCACCCAAAAGTCATCCGCACCGGAAAACTATATATGTAGTAGTGATTGGAGCACGCACAAGAGGCATTGCCTCCGCGCCCCAATAGCTCAAAGAGTTTTTTTTTTTTTTTTTTTTTTTTTTTTTTTTTTTTTCTTCTGGAGCTTAACCCATAGCTAGAGCTTAACGCAATCACACTAATGTTGAGCATTGGAGCACGCACAAGAGGCATTGCCTCCGCGCCCCAATAGCTCAAAGTGTTTTCTTTTCTGGAGCTTAACCCATAGCTAGAGCTTAACGTGGAGCAAAACTCACGAACAAAGCTCAAAACCTTAGCACGGAGCTTGGAGTTGAAGGGATTCGTACCATTTTGTCCTTAGTGTGGTCACATGGTTTGGCCCTGGATCAAACCACTCTGGTTTAAGTGTTGATTAATTTTCGAGCAATAACAATAACCATTAGACTCTAAGGACATAAATGAAATGCTAATAATTGTAAATGTTCACATTTTGGTGGCTTAATTACTCAAATAATTGTAGTAATAATAATAATAATAATATTATTATTATTATTACTTTAAATTGCAACATTTCTCGGTTATTCACTCTATATCTGTCCCAAGTCTTTGATTTAAAAAAGTTATAGGAATAGTGTTTATAAAGTACAACATTAGCATATTGATTGTTTTAAATCCATTTTATAACAATTTTTTTTTAATTTTAAATTTGAGATTATTTTCTTCGTAAACGAAATTTAATGTACAAAGTAAAATAGATCCTAAAAATGAAAAAAATTAAAAAGATAGTCTATAAACATTAATAAATAATAACTGTTACAATTTAAAAATAATATATTAGCAATAAAATTTTTAATCTATCTAATAATTAATTTCACAAAACACTATCACATACGACGTTCAAATTACATCAAATGTCTAGAACGCGTTCAGCATTTTATTTTCTTTATCATTTTAGGTAAATGTCTAAATTTTCAGCGGAGTGACGTCTCACTTTCAATTTTATGATACGTCTTTAGAATTGTTAAATCAACAAATATGAAGTCAGGTCGTTTTGCCCTGGTCATATCAGTTTTTATAATATAAACAAAACAAAAAATGTTTTGTGGCGATCATGGAAATTTCCTGCCGTGCCCATATCTAGAAGTTACTTTGACTAACCAGGATAAACCATTTTAGTCCGTGTATTCGTATACTAAGTCAATATTTGTGACTTTTAAACAAAAATATCTTTCTACACACTAGTGAGACCATCTCTCAGTGGAATATCTTTTATAAATTATATCACCACATTATAACCCATCAACAACAGACTCTCCAATAAGTTCAAAATATTTCACGATAACATGGATTCCATACCCTTTAAACATGTCTCCATGACAACAATTCTCTTATTTCTCCTCATCATCATCACCACCCTCCAAAACGCCACGGCGGCAACCCCAACCGTCGTCAAAGCCGCTTACTGGTTCCCACAAAGAGCCTTTCCTGCGACCTCCATAAACTCATCACTCTTCACCCACCTCTTCTGCGCGTTCCTCGACCTCGATCCCGTCACGTCACTTGCCACAATCTCCCCCGCCAATTCCGCCGACTTCTCCTCCTTCACCCGAACGGTCCAACTCAGAAACCCTAACGTCAAAACCCTCCTCTCCATAGGCGGCGGCAACAGCAATGCCTCCACCTTCGCCCACATGGCCCGCCGATCCCACCGCCGCAAAGCCTTCATCGACTCCTCCATCGCGATCGCGAGATCCAACGGCTTCCATGGCCTCGACCTCGACTGGGAGTCTCCGGCGACCAAGGCCGAGATGGCCAACTTCGGCTCGCTCCTCACTGAGTGGAGGACCGCCGTCACCAAGGACGCTCGCCTGAGGAGCCTCCCGGCGCTGCTTCTCACCGCGGCGGTGTTTTACTCTTCCGACCACTATTCCGTCGCCCATCCAGTCAGAAAGATGTCGGACAGCCTGGACTGGATCAACATAATGGCCTATGATTTCTACGCTCCCGGGTGGTCCCCGGACTACACCAACGCTCCGGCAGGGCTGTACGCCTCGGCACCCGGGATAGTCAACACCCACAATGGGATCGTCAACTGGCTGGGGTCGGGTTTTTTGGCTGGGAAGATTGTATTGGGACTCCCTTTCTATGGCTACTCATGGCGGCTCATGGATCCTGCGATGAATGGACTGTCAGCTCCGGCAAATGGGGCGGCGATATCGCCGCCGAGCGGGGCGGTATGGTATGATGAGATAAGGGTGTTTGCTGGGCAGAGCTCGACGAGGTGTGTGTATGACTCGACGGCGGTGACTCACTACTGCTATTCGGGGACAACTTGGATCGGGTTTGATGATGTGACGAGTATTTCCACCAAAGTTATTTACGCGAAGGGGATGCGGTTGCTTGGTTACTTTGCATGGCAGCTTGGAGCTGATACCAACAACGTTCTTTCTTCAGCAGGTTTGGGATATTTAAACCTTTTATTTACTTATTTATATAATCATACGACTACAAGTAACTAACAATCATCAAACTAACACGTTAAACATTTTGTTTCTTATTAATCGAAATGCACACATGGTGTGTAGCATTGCTTATGTATTATGAATTCTCTCTCCTTATCCTTATACGTCGAAAGGTGGCATCATAAGTCGATGGAAACTAGCAATTATGGTATTTTTATTTATTTATTTATTTATTTTTTCAATGCTCTTTCAAATATCCTTTTTTATTTTTTACTTTCACTTCTTATATGTAAAACACTATAAAACTTGTTAATTATTTATATATTTATTTAAAATTAAAAATGTGTATTTATTTATTTATATTTAATGTCTAATTTTTTTAATGATAAATTGTGGTAGAAGAAAAACTGACACAATCTCTCTCTCAATTATACCTCTTCTATGTAAAAAGAATATATATTTTTATGTCCAGTTGTTTTTTAATAAATATTTGAGAGTTTTTTTTTTCTTCTAAATTATAATCATTAAGGCTATTAATAACAACAAATTCAGTTTAAAATCATGTGTAAAATGAGATAAATTTTTTGTTTTAATTCATTTTATTTCTCTATTTGCAGCGTTTCGCACGTGGGGAGCCTAATATATATATATATATATATATATATATATATATATATATATATATATATATATATATATATATAGTAATAAATTGTTGCAGAATAACACCTTGTATTTACTTTCATATTATGCAAAGCAAAGGATGATGGTTTATGCATAACGAGTATTCTACTATTTGGTTCTTTTTCGATTATATATCAACCTATTTTTGCGTACGTATCTCAAAGGGTTTTGGAGGTAGATTAGTCTGCATATGGAAGGGCCACCCTATAGATTATTAAGAAAAATCTGAATGGCTCCATTTATTTTAATTATAGTTTAGTTATTATTCAAAAATATCATATGAATTGTTTAATCATCATAATTTAATCCTAAATTTCTAGCCAGTAGTAGTTTGTATTATATATATAATTGATTAAGCTAAAATTTAAACGTACATAGTTTATAGACTATTTGCATCGTAGTTGGTAATTACACACCACTTCAAAGTAGAGATCGTGAGTTTAATCCTCACCCTCAGAAAAAAGAAAAAAAGAAAGCCCATACAAACAATATCTAAATCTAATCGAAATCAGGAAGGTTTAGCGAGCGAGGTGACTCACCTGAAACCTGACGATATAGAAATCCTTCCGGAAGAAAGTCTTAAACCCATCGAGAAAGTTTCTATCAGGGCGTATGGAAAATTAGGCGATTCTGAGGCTGACCACGGAGTTAACCCGATCAGGATTGAAGAGGCAGAAGTACCATGCAATCATAACCCCCCAATCGTAGCCCACTACGAAGACCTTGTCGATCCCGACCCCATCAAGAACTCCGATAAAGTCTCCGACGATGTGCATCGGAGTGTAGGCATCTTTCCGCGGCGGCGCTTTGGAGTCACCGGAAGCTCTGGAGGAACAGAATCACCAGACATGAGCCGCACGACGCCACGTGGATTCTAATGCCGTTGGTTGCTACCGTCAAGTGGTGGAACTTAGTCAATGATTTATTTTGTTTGGGTTGGAAGTTGCCTAATTTCACCAAATTGGATTATAGTATACAACCAAGTAATGGTATTAAATTATTGATTTTTGATGATGGGACCCAATCCCAGACTTGTTGGAATTGATCTAGGGTTTAAGAAAAAGTTTAACGCTTCGTTAAGCGGCGGAATTTTAAAAAATTTCTTTTATAAGTAAAACAGCTTTTACTAACCTAGACAAAGAAGCAAGTACATGTAATTAAAAACCAATATGAGCTAAGAGTTTACTAACCTTTCTTGAAGCTTGAACTTGAAGAAGCTTTTGGAAAGTTTGCAACGCTCGTCTCCCCTCGCAGCACGTCTCTCTTTCTTTCCTCGGCACCTCGAGCAACCACGAAAGTTTCTATCACTAAATCACTCGAAAAGAAGGAATCAGTGAGTGGGCACTTTTAAACACTACGACTTAAGAACGAGTCTCGAAGTCGCAGAGCTAAACACTAGGTCGAGTGAGGACCTAGGTGCCAAGACAAGAAAAAATCGAAAATAAACTAGAGAGAGAGAGAGGATTTTCGGCCACAAGTTCTAGAGAGAGAGTCTCTCAAATCTCTTAAACTTGGATGAATGAAATGTGAAGAAATTAAGCTCCTATTTATAGGAGAGGTCTCACCTTCAATAAGGTAGTTTCCTCTTCTATAGAATATCACATATTCATGAGCCAATTTCCTCTTTTCCTTATTGAGACACTCGGCCAACAAGGGCTTCTAGAAGCCTTGATTTGTTTCCTATTTTGTTCAAGGCTTGCCTTTTCTCTCAACATGGCCGATTCTTTATGCATCCCATATGCAAAATTTGTTTCCTCTTTTTCTTTTGGCAAGTATCTAAATACATTTATGCACAAAATAAACTCTTTCTCTTGGGTATTTTGGGCGCCCATCTCTCATCTAAAAGGAGCTTCTAGAAGCTTCTTCATATGTTCATGACAACATGAGAAAAGCCCATTAAGAATTTTCAATAAAATTCTTATGAAATGAAATTAATTCACAAGGCCCAATAATAAAGTCATGGCCGAGTGACATTAAGTCATCAAATGAACTTGTCAAAAAATTTATTGACATTCATTTCATCCTATGTCTCAAAAGACAAAAATACCCTTTTAACTATTTTCGTTCTTGTTTTGACTTAGCTTCCAGTTTAACTATTCCTATCAATGTGATTCGTGACAGTGACCTCATGGACCCAAATGAACAAAGCTTGAGCTAAACACTTGGACTCAAAAGTTCACAAACCTTTTCCAAGTTTAGCTTAATGCCAACTGACTCCACTAAAGAGCTGACACTGAAAATCTATCGGTTCAAATGAATTTATTTTCTACTCAAGAATTCGACCTAATTATGATGAGCGGATCCACTGAATATTATCTATGTTTACCCTTCATGAATGTCATCAGCTAGTCGGGATTTACTAAATTACCATTTTACCCTTCTAGCTGTTATTTCCTCAACTCCTTTGTCGCTTGTGAATAAGTTAGAAACAATGTATTGACGAGGAGCTAACAAGTCACATTGTTTCATCCAAAAGAGTCAGGACTCAATTTGGACACTGGCCAGTTCATTTATTCACACTCCAAGGAACAAAGCATGAGGTGACATACATTGCATTTCAGCAATCTTGTACATGAATTCCATATCTATGAGAACTTCACAAAGTTACTCATGACAGACTCACAACTTAGTACTTCACCAATAGGCCTTGTTCGGAATCACATAGTGAGTCCGAACTTTGACTTTCTCAAATGAGAATACTAAGGTGTGAAATGGCATGTCTCATTTCAGGATTAAGGTAAGCATGATGCAATTCATACATAGTGACTTTGAGACATAAGAGGTTAAATGGTTTGTTCTTATATTGTCTCTAGAAGTGCACTGGTCTATTCAGTACCTTCGGAAGATACCTAGAAGAACTATAGAGTCCCCAACTCTCAATGCCTCATAACCAGACATCATAGATTCTTCTAACAATCATACTGAGGTCAATAGTCCTTTGACCATAAGATTGCGAATATATCGTTTTAAGCAAACTACGAAGAGTTTGTTCATGCAAATCTACATTTGTCTCTTCGTAAGTTGTTAAGTTTGTTTATGGACTAAAAGACTAAGGTTTTATCATAAAGCTTCAATCAAAGAAAGAATGAATGAACGTTTCAACTTTATTAATGAATAGATAGGCAATTACAAGCAAGAGTCTTCATGAGACTTTATTACATCAAATGTACAAAATAAAGACTACAACTCTTCTTGTGGGCACCATTGACAACAAGACTTTGGTCTGGACACGAAAAATGAAACAATAACGACATGATTTAAAGCGGATTTGGATCTCACTAAATGGGTCTGTTCTTAGCTGGGCCGAACAAGCTAACACGATTAAATAATGGGTCAAAACGACACGATTATGGTAATACGATTAAAATTCCATTAAAATGATTATTAAATGGTTTTTATGAAACACGATCACGACCGCACTGAAATTACTAAACATGTACTGAGAAGGTTGTTTAGCTATATCGGTTTGAACAACTATATTTTGGTGCAAGTACAATAAAGAAAGCAATCAAACAGGTAGAAAAAAAATAATGAAGAGACAAAGATTTTGTTAGATCCTTTGTGGCATAGGTTTTAATTTGGCAAAACAAATTGTAACAGTTGTTCAAGTCAAGTCAAAGGTACAAGAAGTTGTTCAACCAAGTTTAAGACCCGGGGTAGTTTCATCAATTTTCTCTAGCGTGTTTTTGGTTTCTAGATTGTTCTAATTCATGAAAATTTTATTATTGACCTCTATAAAACCCCCCCTAGAGTTTCTTTAGGTCAATTAGCACTTTTAAGTCAATACACATGGACCTTAACCTTTAACCAGCTTCTCTGCTAGGAGATCTTCATCGACAACTGGTTCAAGGTACTTGTTGCTGCTGTCCACGATTCATACAGAGGTTGTGAGTGCGTGTTTTGCATTGATACGCTGAGAAAATCTTCGGAAGAGGATCGTGCGATCTTTTAGAGGAGCGTGAAAAGGATATGCAGTCTCTGATATGAGGGGAGCTCAAATTGTCGTCCAAAGAAGTGAGTCAAAGATGAAGGTCTTTGTAGAAGGGAGTTCATCAAACTTAAGGTCTTTGCAGAAGGGAGTCAAAGATGAAGGTCTTTGCAGAAGAGAGTTCATCAAACTTATTATTCATGTACCTTTGACTATTTTAGTTAGTGGATCGCTTTTCAATACCGGGCGTATCAGTCTCTCTGAGTAGGTTGTTTATAACGAACAGAGTTACCAATTTCTTGTCTCCTTTACTGCTTTATGTTTGATTGATTGTTTAACTGTCGATTTAATTAATCCTACTAAAATCAATCAATTGTTCAACAAGTAGTTCCCCCGACATAGTTGAACAACCTTCTTAGTACACGTTAATTAAATTCAGATTTGGTAACCCTGTTTGGTGATAAAGCACCCAGTCAGGGGCAATTGATACGTCCGGTGGTGAAAATGGGTCCACTATTTCAATAATCAAAGGTACAAGACTTATGTTTGCAGACTCCCTCTCAAAATCCTAGCTTCTTTGACTTCTCCAATGCATGAAAATCTAAGCTCCATTTAGATCAAGGACTCCATTTCTCTTTCACTAAATCCTCTCCTGAAGATTGACACAGCATGTCAACGCAAAACACGCACTCATAAACTATGTACAAAAGCACAACAACAACAAGTTCCTTGAACCAGTTGTCGATGAAGATCTCCTAGCTCAGAGACTGGTTCTAGGTTAAGGTCAGCATGAATTGACCTAACAAAAAAAGATTGATTAATCTAATTCGATCCACAAGGAGTCTTACTAGGTTAAACCACATCTGTCGCAAATCAGTTATTTTCGGAAACCAAATATCCGAGATAATCTTTTCATAATGATCTGAACTAAAAATACGATATTTCCAGTTATATTCACGCGGGAGGAAAGTGATTTTAAGTGACCCAGGTCGTGACCATCTTCTTATAGCTTGTCTTGAACAACTTTAACAAAATTATTTTGCCAAACTAAACCATGCCACAAATGAATAAAAAATCTCCCTCTTGGCATTCTTGGAATAATAAATAGACACTACACAGCGTGCTTCGAGCAAAAAAAAAAAAGCTATAACAGTTCTAACTAGTTCAAGCATAAAGAAGTAAAGAATTGTTTAAGCTACTTATCACCCCAGCTCCAGCGTCAGTACTCCGCTCATCAGAAATATGTTCAACCAAATCTTGGTTTGAACTACAACCCACTTTCTCATTTGCTTCTATATTTGGGTTTAATTTTTTTGTATAGCTTTATTATGGATAAGTTATGGATGTCGGCTCGTAGAGATTCAAACCAATATGAGGATGGTGTGAGAATGTTCTTGGATCATTGTCTTAGTGTATGTGAAAACATAGAGAGAACTCCATGTCCGTGTATCAAATGTGGGAATTTAAGCTTTGGTAACATTACTACCCTAAAAGAACATTTGATATGAGGGTATCGATCAAAGCTAAAAGATATGGATATATCATGAGGAAAATTATGTGGCAGAACATAATGTTGTCGTTCAAGATAATTCCGATGAAGAAGACGTTGATGTTGGGGATATCGAGCGCGTATCAGACACGAACAATCGCTCTGATACGACTCGTTTGAGATGATTCCACCATATAACCATATTAATGCGGAAAAATAATTAATTACGCTGATCATAAGCTAATTAAATTATGGTTATAATTAACAAGATCTAGTTATGTTTAATTAATTTAATTCACGAGAGCATATTTATCAAGCAACTGATTTGAGCGAAAAACGAATACTTACATTGATTTTCGGTTCAGCTACAGAACGCTCATAAACCAATCGCGTACTCCTTGCGTCGTCTTGATGAAGGACTCGAGGATGACACCTTAGTCTTCCGAAACGTAATCTCCGAGACGAATAAGAAAGATGAGTGGGCACAGTCTTTATCTCACTAGATCACGAAACTAGGTGTTTCGAGATCTCTATCTTATTTTACTAAGAATGGAAACGAATTTCCGAGGGGAGGGAGAGAAAATTTCGCATGGCCAATAGACAGCCACAAAATTATTAAGTCAAAATCCTTAATTTTTGCCTTCTCATGAACCCCTATTTATCCGATGAAAAAGACGAAATAGTCCTTTATCTTTTTCCATCGATTCGTCTAATCTTGGTCAAATACTCCACTATGTAAGCCAAGACTGAACTCTCCTTTAATACTAGAATTATATTTACTCATCGTGACGAGTGTCCACTGATATAGTCAGTTCGTGATCAAGATCCTCCAGGTTCAACCCGTGTCAAGAGAAGTCAATTTTTCCATTATACTTCTCTTGATACATATCAGCCCTAAGCATTGTTGCTTCCCCAGCGAAAGATTCTTTCGAACGTTACTTACTTCGAAAGTGCTAGCAATCTATCGGTTCTGGAATCAACCCTTAGGTGAGAGAACATTAACCTTCTTTCAGGAAGGCTGGATTCTGTATCTGTAAATCACTTCCCACTCGAATTATGCTCTGAGAAAACTCCCAAGACATAAGCTGTGATTAGCATGAATAGCCTTTTAGCGAATGAGTCAAAGAGCTCAATAACATAACCCAGTGTCCATGATCACTTCAGGATTTAGATCAAGTCTCACTGTGACAATCAAAGTTGCCTCGGTTAGTGTGTCGTAACGGTCCTTAAACGAAACATCTACACCAAGACTTGTCCAAGTCGTACACTTACCACAAGTGTAGAATGCTCCACATAGTGATCAACCTTCACCTATGTGTTCCACATATATGACTTTAGATATAGCTTTCCAGGTGTATATCAGTCATCGACCTCGTTTTAGCTCACCGCCCGAACTCAGGTGCCCAGCACGTGACTTAGTTTAATACGGAGGCTATGGAAGATAGTTGTTATTGATTCTAATTGTTTAGAACTCAACTCACTAATCATATAATGCTAATAAAGTAATCTTATTATCGAATTTAGCAATCATTTATTCATTATCTTCAAGTGGGCAATATTCCCAACAATCTCCCACTTTGACCAGAGAAGATAAGTTTCATTCAGCCAATTTAATTCTTTGCCATCATTATAGACTGTTTAGACCTTGACCCAGGATTGAGATTCCCATCATATGGATTCCCACTTTTATCTATACTCTATCATTTATGTCGATCTGACATATGTCCCATTTTCATATTATTCTAGTTCATGCATTTTTGCAAGTGATCTTTGACTTACCATTTAAGGTCAAGACAAATTGTTCATAGTAAATAAATTTACTTTAGAATAAATTAACACTTCGCATACCTTTAGATTATACACCAGACTTTATATCTAAAGATAACAAGTCTCCCTATCAAGGTGTACATTCCTTTGGTGCCAAAACAGGTTGCACCATTGCATGGTTTGATCTCATCACCACTTACTATAGTGTGATTTATTGAACGTGTTTAAATAAGAACTTTATTGACCTATTTCCATTACTTGGTTATTTATAGTTCATCCTTGTTTGTCGTGTTCATATTCAATATATACACATGACTTTAAGGATCTACTATATTTAACTAACTAAGTATCTCACTATTTCCAGAAATTACAGTGTTTACAACACATGTAGTTATTCTCGGAAATACGACATTGTCTAAGGTCTAATTATTAGTCCTTTTAAAGACAATGTCGATAGCCTCAACATTGAGCTCATACCTTATATCAATAGGTATGTTTGAGACATAATGAAACGAGCATGTCATTTCTAAATTTAATTTTAGAAACAGTTAGCTCAGTCAATTTACTTGTGTCATAATGAGGTCTAGAACTATAATAGTAATGACTTTATTCATGACACTTGTTTAGGAGCTACACTTATCGATCATTCTCAAAATATTGATTATAAGAAACATCCATGTACAATCATGATTAGTTTGTTAAGTACTTAGGATCTACCTTTCATATTTCAAAAGGTTTAGTAGTATAACTACTTCGATCCATGTCTTTATGTTATTGGAACTTCATCCTTAAAGGACAGTTCATCTTCAATTTTGAAGATCCCAAATGAAGTGGTTCATGGTATCAGAAAGAAGAGTATCATTGATGATAATGTCTATCCTTAAGGGCTCAATCCCTTACCTTATAGCTTATTAAAGCTTAAACCATTTCATTAATCCTTTTATAGATCTCTCTATTCCTTTAAGCTAATAGCTTAATTGGTAGATCTATTAAATATGGGCTAATAACTTTCAGACAAGTTAGTTTGATCGAGAGTGATATCTCAAGATCATGTCTTTCCATTTAAGGAAAGTTTATTGTTGATGAGAGTGACAAGGATCCATTCTAGGATGCTCCCACTAGGTTATTGATTTTAACGACAAGATAATTCAAAATTATCCTTCCTTTCAATTCATTGATTTAGGTGGCAAGGTAATCATTGATTACTCTTCCACTTTAATTATTGAATAATAGCATATACATTCCGGTTAAGGATGTCATCTTCAATGATGGGTTTAATCCTATGAAGGATGTTGCTATTTATTGAACAATAAGTGGCTAGATTTCATTAATGAAAGCTCCCACTCTTTTATTGAACAATAGTGACTAGAATCCAATTAAGGATACTCCCACTCAATAATATTGGTTATTTAGTGGCTAGGTTCCATTTATGGATGCTCCCACTAAGTCAATGAATAAGAGTAGCTAGGTTCCAGCTAAGGATGCTCCTACTCGATTATTGAATTGTAGACTGGCTAGGTTCCAATTAAGGATGCTCCCACTCAATCAATAAATCTAGAGCGGCTAGGCTCCATTCAAGGATGCTCCCACTCAATCAATACGAATATTAGTGACTAGGTTCTAATTAAGGAAGCTCCCACTAATTTAATTCGTCATCAACACTAACTCTTAGTTGTGTCTCCTTTATTACTTATTATTCGCACAAGTCATTGTCGAATAATGGTAATAATTATTTAGACGCTTTCAAAACTCTAAATAGTTCTTAAACAATAAAACATATTCAACATAAGAATTTAATGAAGCAATAAAAGCTAATTAAATGCTAACAGATATAATAACTTAGAAAATATTTATATTTATTTATTGTGCTTCTATATAGCATACGAACGGAAAAACGTGACCTTCATATTCTATATCTTTTTCATAAGCACATAAGCATTCATGCATATTCAAATATCATAAAAGCAATCAAGTCATTCAATTATAGAAGGAAATATTTAAAGACACAACCATGTGTTCATAAATAATGTAATAAAACATAAAGAAAGAAAGATTCATCCTATCTGGAATAACCATAAAGGCTACAGTCCAGAAAACCTCGGATTATTAAATGACACATCCCATGTTCAAAAATAAATCCAAAAATGAAAGTAATAAAACTAGCGGGAAATTAGATGTTCAAACGGAGCATGAGCTTCTCTACAATTCGGGCTTGAATCCGACATTGTTCAGTAAGCTCGTCTACACACGTGTGCTCCATCAGATCTGCTCTGCAACAAGAAAAGAAGTATGCTCATGAATAATTATCCTCAAAACATTTTTAGGATATCTTTAATCATGAATTTTAAGGTACCATACCAGCATTCTTCTTGTTTTTCTCAAGCTCAGCCAAGTACAAAGGACAATGCCTCTTCCAATGGCCTTCAGTGTTGCAGTGGTGGCATTTACCAATGCTTTCTCGCTTCTTCTCTTTTCTTTTCCCACTTCTCTTGAAGTTCTTCCTTTCTTTCTTAGCGGGACCTTTCCCCTTTGAAGTATTCGGGCGTGCCTTAGATGACTCAGCACCAGAAGTCAACTTCTTCTTGGTTTTAGGCGAAGAACTCTTGTCAGCATAGAGAGCCGACCCTTTGTTCTTCCCATGTCGAGTGATAGAATCGAAAGTCTGTAGTTCATTCAATAGCTGAGACAGTCCATACGTCAACTTGTTCATGATGTAGTTGGACGTAAACTGTATGAAGTCACTCGAAAGGGAATTCATGATTATTCCCACCTGAGTAACCTCATCCATATGTGACCCATGGAGTTCAGCTTCGGTGAAGTAGTTAGTCATCTTCATGACATGATCCCTCACCGGAGTTCCCGCAGTCATCCTAGTGCTAGTGCACTTATGAGTGAGCTCAATGCGGGCTTGCTCGGTTTGCATCCCAAACATTTGTTGCAACGAGTCAATGATCTCCACAGCGGTCTCCTTCCCTTCCATCTTGGTTCGCAATGCATCAGATATGCTTGCGAGCATGTAGGCCACCGCCTTGTTATTGGCAGTAGTCCACTTGTCATAGTCCTCCCTCAAGTTCTTGGAGGCACCATGAGCAGGAAGAGGAGGTCTGTCTTCAGTGAGGATAAAGCGAATGCTTTCACTCACAAGAACAATGTTGAGATTCGATTTCCACTTAGGGAAGTTATCTCGAGTCAGGACGTCTTTCGACAACATGGCCATAATAGGGTTCGACATGATTACTAAAAACATAAAAGTACATTTACTAGCAATATGAAAAGAAACAACCATCAATATAATTTAGGAAATAAAAACTATAATGCAAACATGTACGGGATAAAATACTAATCAAAAGAACCCAGTTTTTATATTTCAAGGTAATTCGACTAATAGCCACAGTCCGTTTCACTCTGGTGACGTAACGGAGTGCATCTAGTGAAAATGAGAACCATCTCAGATTAGTGAGCAAACATAGTGTACATGCACCTTCATAACTATGCTCACTAACTACCAATTTTATAGGAATCTTTGGCCACATGAGCAACCACCTGTTGGTTCATGCATGAGTCAACATAACATTTCAGTGAAAGAAATCTAGCTCATACGCACTAGCGTAACTAGTACACGCAGAGATCAACCCTCCCACCTATCGTCAGAGACACAACCTTGGTATTGGAATCAGAAAAGCCCTTTCGAATGGAACTGACCACCATGTTTAGAAAACCGCCGGTCACGAGGGGATCTTTCATCCTCACGGTGTTGTGTCAATGTTGGAGACCTACGACTCAATATACTTTCAGTATTTTAATTTTCCTAGCATTAACTTTAATCTAGGTGATCCACTCGAGTTAACTAAGTCATATTAAAAACTCGAGTGTTTCTAAGCTACCCTTAAAAACAGATGTTTCGATATAGCTTAGTGATTAGGAATTCGTGACATCTAGTCTTGATTATCCTAAAAGTATTCCATCACGGAAAAGCTTCCAGTAGAGAAGGTGAGACACTAGGTCTTCTTAAGTACCTCTCAGCTTAGCCTCTTATCGGCTTGGTGACAAAGCTCTCTGATCCGTTCAACTCATTCATTAATTAACTATCCTAATCCAATTAGACAATTTTAATGAATGAAAGCCCATGAAAACCATTAACATACGATACATGATCTAAGTTATAGCATACAAGCATGGCATAGTAATTAAATAAACAAGAAAGAGCATGCAAGAATGGTTTGATTCGGATTGATCATTTCCTATTTGATTCTATAAAGTAAATCAAGATGAGCCCAATCATATCGGCACATGGATTCAATTGGGCCCATTCTTATGTCCCTTAGAAAAATAAATTAATATCAAATTATTTAATTTTTCTAATTTTTTTATCGAAAAAATTAATTAAGTAAGGGCCCATTCTAATGTCCCATTTGAAATAAATCGATATCACAATAATTTATTTTGTAATGTTTTAAATAAAAATCCTTAGGGCTCAGCCCATACAATTAATTAAATAAAACATTTAAAAACTTAATTTTTTTTCGGTAATTTTTTTTAATGAGTGGGCCCGTGGGCCCACTAGGGTTTCCGGGCTGAGGCTCGGACGAATCCTCTAATCTTGACCTAGGTCAAGATTAGACTTGAGGCTGCACCGGACCGCCGCCGCCACGAGGGCGCGGCCTGGCACGAAGAGGACGGCCGAGACTTGTCACAAAATTTTGTGACAAGTTTTCTTGTGGCGTAGTCGTGGAGGCTTTCTTCGTCCGTCATGCTTCTTCGTTGTGTGTCCGTCTCTCGCCGATCGTCGTGATAAAAAACGTCGGACCATCGGATTACAACAATAATAATAATAATTACATAAAACCTATACCCTTTGAATTTCGGGTTTACAAAAAAAACTAGAAAAGCGAGAATCAAATATTCTACAATCAAACCACGAATCACAATCCACATATCATATATTGAATTGCATGAAATTCACATCCACATATAATTTCATTCAAACCATATTTAAATTAATTACAAGAACGAATCGATTAATTAATCACAACAACTAGCTCTGATACCACTTGTTGGGGAA